>NC_143582.1:114002316-114321286 GCF_048544385.1 Mastigoproctus giganteus | reverse complement strand
TTCAGCGGGCATGGATGTTGACCAACGCAGTGAATCCGCCGATGGTATATTAGAACTTCGTGCGACTGATGAGATGGACATCACACGTCCCTACTTTCCAAAGAAAGAGAAAGCAAAATTGAATCGATGCAAGCAAGTTTCAACTAAAAAGCAGTCAGAAACAAAAATAAACAACAAAACCACTTAATGGAAAGATTCCTCCAGTGGAATTGTAGAGGCTGTCGCAATACAAAAAGACGATTTATATGAACTCATTGACCGGTATGATCTAGCAGGCATATCCCTACAGGAAACCTACTTAAATGCAAGAGTGTGTCCCACCATTAAAAATTACACCATCTTCAGACGAGTTAGGAGAATAGACTCGCCAGCCCGTGGAGTGGTGGCAATTCTTGTTAGAAACAACGTTCCATCGAAACATATTGCTCTTCAGACCCCTTTTGAAGCAGTGGCAGTGTGTATTGTAATTGGCATCACTCTTACAATAGCATCAATATATATATCTCTCCTAATTTCTTATTCTCTTCAGACGACCTAGAAAATCTAATAGACCTGCTACCATCTCCGTTCTGCTTGCTCGGAGACTTCAATGCACATCATTCGCTGTGGGGATCTCCAACAATTGACAAGAGAGGTAAGCTAATAGAATCCTTTCTTGATGCTTATCAACTCACCATTTTAAATACTGGCGAGCCAACCTACATTCATTTTTTGACTGGATCCATGAATTCAATAGATCCCTCGATCAGTTCTCCCTCCATATATACTATTACGGAGTGGTCTGTTCTTGAAAATCCACTGAACAGTGATCAACTGCCAATTCTCTGCAAACTCCAAACACGAACAAACTCCCCTTCACTACGTCGCTCCATTTGGAAATTCCGTAGGGCACACTGGAGTGAATATGCCTCTCATGTTCAGTTAGATGATAAAATAATACAATCTCAGACCATAGAAAATGTCACGGACCACATTACTAGTCAAATATTACTAGCTGCTACCATTGCAATACCAAAATCTTTACAGGGGAAACGAAAACACAGTAACTACTGGTGGAACCAAGATTGTACGCATGCGAAACAGGAAAAAAATAAAATAGATCTTGGAATTTATTTCGTAAATTTTCCACAACTAGTAACCTAATTAACTTCAAAAGACTGAAAGCCAAGTTCCATAAAATAAGAAGGAATGCAAAGAAAGAAGCCTGAATTAGCTTTTCCTCAAGTATAAATAAGGATACAGATAGTAGAATCATTTGGAGGAAAATTCAAACGCTCAATGGCAAATATGTTCAGTCCCCAACTACAATACTAAATTGGGAAGGGAAAGAGTTGTCATCATCGGGAGAAATAGCAAATGCCTTAGCGGAATCATTTGCCAGCATATCAGCAATATCCACTTTAACCCAACCTTTCAACGAATTAAAGAATCTGCAGAAAAGCATAAGATTAATTTTTCTAAGGCAGTTTCACACCCATACAACCAGCCATTCACATTAACAGAATTTCTAGTGGCACTCAATAAAACACCCAGTAGTCCTCCTGGGCCAGATGGGGTCTATTATATAATGTTAAAATAACTTGACAACAAAGCAAAAAGAACATTGTTAAAATGTTACAACCGTATTTTCTTAGAAAATACTTGCCTACTCTCCTGGTGTCACTCAATTGTTCTAGCCTTCCCGAAGCCAGGAAAGGATCATACCTTTCCACATAACTACAGGCCGATTTCACTGACTAGCTGTTTAGGAAAAGTCCTGGAAAAAATGGTTCACAGGCGGCTAATATAGTTCCTGGAAACAAACAACTTACTAAACAGAAGCCAGTATGGATTTCGAAAGAACCAGTCCACGCTAGATGTGATGACAAAAGCAGAGGTAAACATCCGAAATGCCTTCATAAGGAGAGAACATCTAGTCGTGATTAATCTCGATATTGAGAAAGCCTTCGATACCACCTGGCGATATGGTGTACTAAAAGATCTCCATTCTTTCGGCTTGAGAGGTCAAAAAACACAAACACAAAACTTTCTATGCAACAGAACGTTTCACGTAAGGTATATGAACAAATTAGCCAAATCATTTGAACAAGAAGAGGGTGTACCGCAGGGTTCCATTCTAAGTCCAAAATTATTTGCAGTAAGAATTACAAATATGACACGGGAAGTACTAAATACAGTAGAATCGTACATGTTTGCCGATGACCTCATTATCTCTTGTCAATCCCAAACTATGAATACCATTGAAAGACAACTTCAAATTTCCATAGCTAAAATAGAATCATGGACACTGCAGAATGGTTATTCTTTAGCAGAAAAAAAATGCACTGCAATTCACTTTTGTAAAAAACGCAAACTCCACCCAGATCCAGAAATATGTTTAAAAAACAGCCTGATACCTGTCACTAACGATTTTCATCTGTTGGGGTTACATTTAGATAATAAACTTAATTTTGCTTCCCATATATCTTACCTTCGAACTACGTATCTTAAAAAAACGGAACATCCTAAGAGCCGTTTCCGCTATGTCCTGGGGTACTGACAGAAGCTCTCTTCTTCATCCCTATAGAGCTTTAATAAGATCACGCTAAGATTATGGATCACCTGTCTATAACTCCGCTAGGAACAGTTCGCTATTACATCTGAACATTATACAGCATAGTGCCCTTAGGATAGCTGTGGGAGCCTTCAGAACAGGCGCCTCCGTTGCCAAGTGGGAAGGAGCAGCAGTGCCTAGCACAGGCTTCTTGATTAGACCGGGGTTCGAGCCCGTCACCACCAAATACAGACGATACGTAAAGGTCAGGGAATGACCACCCATATCCCAGAGCAATATGGCCTTAGTTGCTAATGCTCCTAAAAACCAAACAAACTTCTTCCTTCAGAACATCTCCGATCCACAGCCTGTATATTGAGGCAAATGAACCTCCACTGCATCTAAGGAGAAAATCCTTATTATGTAACTGACACTAAAGATTAAGAGTATTCCATCACATCCTAGCTGGCAGCACTTGTTTGACCCTCAATGCACCATGCTATATCAAAATAAACCTAATGAGAATCTCCCCATGGGGCTTCGACTGCAAGAGTTCATGATCAGTTGGAACATTAATTTTCAGAATGTCTTCCAAGACCTTGGTACTCCTGAACCTCCTTGGACTGAATTCATACCTCTCTGTGACAATTTCTTTTTAAGATGGGGGAAGACATCCCTGGCTAATACAAATTTTCAACAGCTCCATAAATCGCATTCCTTGGAAAACTCAGGAAAAGTACATATCTATACTGATGGCTCCAAAACAGATACAGCTGTAGGTGCTGCAGCAGTTTCTTCCACCTTCTCAGTAGCTGTGTCTCTTTCCATTGAATGCAGTATCTATACTGCAGAATTATTCGCAATAAAACTGTCTCTCGATAATATAAACAACTGCCATTCAATCTACCTTTTCTCCCTCTCACCCCATTCTTAAAGATATCCGGTCTAAGTTATTTCACTATCAAACAGTCAATCAGAAGGTTACATTCTGCTGGATCCCTGGTCATGTTGGCATCTCAGGTAATGAACATGCGGAAGCTGCTGCAAAACATCCCAACTCTGGATCTTCCAGACAACTAAAAGTTCCCTACACTGATTACAAATCTGTCATTAAAACAACATGCAGGAAACAATGATCTCTCCTTTGGAAAATGGCGCTCCCGTAGCCAGGTGGGAAGGAGCAGCAGTGCGTAGCACACGCTTCTTGATTAAACTGGGGTTCGATCCCGTCACCACCAAATACGGAGGATGCGGAAAGGTCAGGGAATGACCACCGCATATCCTGGAGCAATATGGCCTTAGTTGCTAATGCTCCTAAAAACCCAAAATAACCTTTGGAAAACTCAAACCAATAATAAACTACTGCAGATAAAAAAAGAGCCACAACTCTGGACATCTAGTTCCAAGAGAAGCAGGCGACAAGAAGTGATTCTAGCAAGGCTCCGCATCGGTCATGCGCATCCAACTCACCTGTATTTGCTTATGAGAGAGAATCCTCCTCAGTGTTTCTTTTGTCAGTCGCAGCTAACAATAAAACACATCCTCATAGAATGTCCCCAACTTTCAACTGTCAGAAAATCAAGATTTAGCTCCCTGTCTAACTTACAGGAACCCTTAACCTTATTTCATATTCTTAGGAATGAAGCAAATTTTGAGGAACTGTTTAATTATTTGAAACACATAAATCTGTGTATAATAGACTGTGATCATAGTGACAAACAAATCATGAACAGGCACAATATGGCCCAAGAGGCCCTTGTGCCAAAAAATCCCAAATACAACAACAACAACCTTATCTCAGAAGCACTAATGGTCACTTGCCTCAATGGTAACTTGCCCCAATTGCACGTGCTCTATTCCATAATGGTGAAAAAAGGTCAGGTTACCTCCGCTTGAAACCCATGGGAGCTTGAATCCCTCCCAAAATGGAGGGGGTAACCTGACCTGTTTTTTTCTTTAGAATCATGGGTGGACTTGCACATAAATTGTTTATTAACAAAATATTAATTTTTTATTACTGTATTTTTGTTTACAAAGACACTCGCGCAGATACACACACACACACGCGCATCATAACGTGAATCAACACCTCAAAAGCTATTCACAGTATATATATACAGCAGACTCTCGATTAATCAGGACTCAATTAACCGGAACACTTCAAGAATTCAAATTAAAAAACTAAATAAATAAATAAAATAAAAAAATAATCAACTAGAAATCAAATTATAACTGGAATAGATATAAACAAATATTTTGCATGTTGTAAATAAGTGACAAGTGGTATTATAAGTCGTCATTGGGAGATTAGTGCACCTATTATCTTGAAATCCCCGCTGTTTTCACACCCGCTGCTGAAAAAAAAGGGAAAAAAAGGAGACCAAATGTTTAGTTTGTTTTAGTGCGTCGCGTCGATTTCGATGTGTTCTGTTGCAGCGCAAAAAGGAAATTTTGTTTCGTTATTTGTCAGGGTTGTCAGAATTTGTTTTATAGTAAATTTTTTTTTGTTTAGAAATCGCGAAAATGATGGGTAAATGCAAAAGAGTTGCCTGTTCAGTTAAACAAAAACTTTAAATTTTTCAAAAGTTTGAAAACTGTGCATCTGTTAAATCTGTAAGGAACCATTTATAATGTTGGTGACATATGCAACAATGCAAAAAATAAAAGGAAGCTATTAGACTTAAAATCGATATCGAAAAATAAAGCGAAGCATTGTATTGGACATGGGAGTAGTGCTTGGTAAGTTTTTTTATTTTTTATCTATTGCCATATTTTTTACTTAGGTTGCTGAACATTTTTCAATACAGTAAGTCCCCAACTTACACAACTACAGATTTACATAAATTTTTTTTCGCTCAAATTTTTTTTTTTTTTTTTTTTTTCAGGATTTTAAAATTAAAAACAAACAAAAATAATAAATAAATAAAATAAGCAATCAATAACGACGATAACAGCATGTACAAATTGCACAAGTGAGATACGGAATAACAAGCAAAAAAAGGAAAGAAGGGAAGATTCTTACAATTTACGTTTTTTTTTTTTTTTTTTTTTATGTATATGACTGAAGATTTCAGTTAAGGGGAACACATTTCACCATTATAACTTAAAAACCCACACAATTCCAGGTATCGGTATTGTCGCAAATAGCCCAATAACCCGGAAGGTGCAAATTGTTTAACCCTGTGAAGTTCTTTTCAGAAAATTGCATTTTGACCGTTATCATGGTGCTGAATAAGAGAATAAGTGACAGCAGTACTAGTAAATCTACCAACAAAAGGAAAGCCATCGATTTGGATCAGAAAATTAAACTAATAAGGATGTATGAAAATGGCCAAACATTAACAAGTATCATGCGGAATTCAAATTTGTCAATAATAATACAGTAGCAATATGTTATTAGTCATTCCTGAGTTACGTAAAACTCGACAAAGTAAGAAGTCCTGGAACGTTCTTACGTATGTCGGGGACTTTTGTATTTTTGGATTAACTGGGAAATCGATTATCCGGGATTTGTTTTTTTCCATCTATCTCAGAAAATCGAGAGTCTACTGTATATTATATATATATATATATATAAAAGAAACTTTCTTTCTTTCTTTCTTTCTTTCTTTTCCTATTATTTCCTAACCTAACCTTTACAGTCAGGTTAGGTGACGAAATATAAGGAAACCTTTTCTATTATAAGATTTTTATTAAATATAAGGAAACCATTTAAGGACAGGTTATGAAATAAAATGAAAAATAAAGAAACCTTTCCTTTTATCATAAACAAACCTACAGAACAGTACCGAGGTTGAGGCGAATGAGGCTCCTGCCTCAGATTAAAAGCTGAAAGGAGGCCACCAAAAGAAAGATTAAAAATTCCCATGATTAACAGTAGGTTGCATTTTAGTACCTTGCCTCTGGTACTAAAATGGCTTGGCACGGCCCTGGAAACCTAAATCAATAATATAGTAAAAACACTCATGAACTCCAAAAATTTGCTTTTAATAATGAGAAAAAAACATAAAAATGAATGGAACTGAACTTTTTCAGAAAAAAAAAAAAAAAACTTCATGAATACAAATCATATAGTTCGACCTCAATAGCTATTCGCAATTTGAGTAATAATATTCTGAAAAGTATCTTCATAAATTTGATGCCAGATATATTCATTCATGTGACCCTCAACATATTTTTGCAGCTGCCATTTAGTCTTTTAGTCACACTTTTTAGCCGCTTTCACTGGGCTTCGATGTTATTCTTATGTGTTCCTGTATGTGCATCTACAAAATGTTCCTTGTGTTTCACCATTAAATGTTTGTAATTCTTTTTTTCTAAGGCCATAATACACCTATATCCACGCTTTTCATCTGTTATGATGGTAGTATTTTTCTTCACAACTTTTCTATAATGCGTAAAAAAGTTTTTGTTTTCCGATTTTTTATGAATTTTGTGAAGACAAACTTTGATTCTTTTTCAAATACCCCAAACACCCATTTCTTCTTAACATTTAAATTTTGTCCTCTGTGGTGTTTTGATTTTACCAATACAGTTTCGTCTGCTTCTACAGTTTCCCCCGATCCACCCAACTTAATGGGTTTTTTAACAACTGCAATTCACAAATATCTCTTAGTTTCTTATAAAACTTAATTGCTGTTACTTTCGAAATCTCCAGATGGAATGTCTTAGTTACTGGCATACACGTTGACCAAAAGTATATAATATTATACATTATCTTTTTTTAATGGAAGTTTTATATTTTCCATAAAACTAAGTGTTAATGAAGAAACTTGCACAGAACATTTTTTACAATACCAGAACTTTCCACATGACTCTATTCGTAATTAAATTAATTTAAAATAATCATTGCACTTAAAACAGTGCAGTTTCAGTCTTATTAATTTAGTTTTCATCAAAAAATCAAGCAACATTTTATTTTCCTTACAAATTTCTTCCATCTTTAAAAGATTCATCGCTGCTATTACTAATAGACTGTATAAATACATAAAAGTAATTATGCACCATTCTTTACTCATAAATACACATCATAATGCCAACCAATGACCATATGTAGCTTGTTGTCTGTCAACACCACCACCAATCATTTCATTGTTTGCCCTGCCTAATCTGTCAATCAGTATATCGTTCTCGACTTCCCCTCTAGACCGATAACACCTACTGTCTGTTTACTGAGCAAGCAACGCTAGAGTGCCGTATCGGGAAACTAATTTTCCTGTTAAGTTAGCCACCGCTTCCAGTGGTTCTTGTGTTGGCTTTCTTTACCTTAGCCCAAACTTGATATATATTTGTTGAAAAGGACAAATGGATACTGGAAAAGCAGTGTTCCCGAAATAATACCAAACAAAGTAAGACAAGCACAAGACACTTTCCGCTTCAGAAACAATCCAAAGGAATAACAAGAAAGAAAGAAACAAACAATAGATATACTAATCCAGTATAATTTTCATAGTTTCCATGCTAGTATCCATGATCTCTATGACCTCATATCTCAACATGCACCATTAGCTCCAGCTGAAACCCCAAGGTTGCACAGATATGCTATCTTTAGAAAAAACAGAATCCATCAAGGTACAAGCCACAGTGGAGTTGCAGTTTTTATCAGTCCACATATAACCACCAGACAGGTGCTACTCAACATGCTCATAGAGGCTGTAGCCAATCAGATTACTGTAGTTATGCATATCAAAATATGTTCTTAATAATACATAACTTTTGTACTGCCCAATTATAACATAAATATAATGATCTTAACAGCCTTGAAACACAGTTGCCAGCACTTAGCTTACCTTACAACACTTACTGACAGTTATAACAGCTTACCTTACTGTATTCTAGGAGATTTTAAAAGCTATGCTATACATTGTAGGGTAAAAATCAAATAAATGAGGGCAACTAATTGAAAAATTCATAGATGATAAGCTCATGCTCTTTAGTGCTGGGTCACCAACACTTGCATATTCCACCAGGCACTGACAGCACAATAGATCTAGCAGTATGTTCTCCAGTCTTTTTTCCAATGCTAAATCAACTGTTAAATAAAATTGAAATTTATCCTAACAGAAACTCAAGATGGAAACTGGATAAAGCTGATTGAACAAAATATCAATTATTGGCAACACTCGATTTGCAAACTGTTTAACTGGCATTGCATATTGAGGCAATGCTATAGAGAAAATACTGCATGCTGGAGACGGTACTCTCCCTAGAACATCCACAAAATTGCTGATTCAGCTAAAAAAAAAAATAGAATGTGGAACAATTTCTGTTGTAACCCAACTATATCAAATCTGCTTCAGTACAAATGTGCCTGTGCAAAAGCAAGTTATGTTAGGTGCACTATCAAAAAGAGCCTAAAAGCCTCACTGGATACGTTGCACTTCAACATAAAGCATCCAAAATAAAGCATGCTGTCCGATGCTATCCAAAATAATCTGGCAAGCAATCGACAAAATAAGTAGTATATACAATGACAACACTTTGCCGATTATAACGTGGAATATAACCTCCAGTATTGTGAAACATGAATGGAAAATTATGTTAAACTTTTCCTTGAAAGGAGATGAACAATATAATCAACCATTCACAATGCATGAGTTACATTAAACACTGTCAGCTATGTGATGCTCAAGCAACTGATTGCAATGTCACTAGAGTCATTCTTAACCTTATACACGAGGTGCAATGCCACATTGCTAACATTCTAGCTCTTCTGAATTCTGGAAATGATCCTACCAATCCAACTCATTACAGACCTATTGCATTCACTTGGCTCTGTAAATTATTCGAGAAAATGGCTAATCGGAACCTCATCCATATAATGGCAGAAGTGAAGTGAAACAAAAGAGATCAACACTAGTCAAACTGGTGAAGCTAGTAGACTCCATTAGAAATGCTTTCCTTCAATTGGAACATTAGATTACAGTCTGTTTTCACATAATGTCTATGATACCACCTGCAGCTATGCAAATTCTTCATGAATTTCATTGCTGTCGTTGTTGTTATTTGGTTTTTAGGAGCATTAGCAACTAAGGCCATATTGCTCCGGGGATATGCGGTGGTCATTCCCTGACCTTTCCGCATTCTCCGTATTTGGTGGGCACGGGCTTGAACCCCTGTCTAATCAGGAAGCTTGTGCTACACACTGCTGCTACTCCTGCCCACCTGGCTACAGAGGCATCTCTTCCATCTTATGGTTTACCAACTGTTTTTTGTAATTGGTTATCCAGTTTTCTCTCTGATCGCTCACTGAGGGTAAGGGTAGATGGCTCTCTGTCTTCTAACTTCTCCACTAATGCTGGTTTCCCCCACTCTTTTCCTCTTGTATATTAATGACCTTCTTCCCTTGAGTGGAAATTCTATCCATAGTTTTGCCGATGACACAACATTGCATTCCACTTTCCATTTTGAAAAATCTTGCCCTGCTCAATTAACTTCTCGAATATCCGCTACTAATTCCTTAAATGCCGATCTCCAGGTAATTCTCCAGTGGGGCAAAGACAACTTAGTTGATTTCAATGCTTCTAAAACTCAGTCTTCTCTTATATCTCCCAAAAAAGGATTCTTCCATTCCCATGCTTATCTTTTGTGGCACTCCGATTTTTAGGCAAAATGATATATCTCTTTTGGGGATTACCCGGACTTCTAATCTCTCTCTTGGCACAAGCACATTACAAATATTGCTTTCTCTGCATTTAAAAAAAACTTGGTTTTCTGTTTCGCTCTCGGCATTACTTTTCTTCCAAACAATCTGTACAAATCATAAATCCGCCCTACCATGGAATATTGTTCCCACATCTGGGGTAGTGCCCCCAAAACCTCCCTGAGGCTTCTTGATTCCATTCAGAAGAGGGCAGTTAGGTTAATTAAATATTCATCTCTAACAGAGTCTCTCCACTCGCTGTCTCATAGACAGCGCCTTCGTAGCCATGTGGGCAGGAGTGGCAGTGCGCACCACACGCTTCTTGATTAGACCAGGGTTCGAGCCCATGACCACCAAATACGAAGGATGCGGAAAGGTCAGGGAATGACCACCGCATATCCCCGGAGCAATATGGCCTTAGTTGCTAATGCTCCTAAAAACCAAATAACAACAACAACGTCTCATAGACGTACTGTTTCGGCTGCATGCCTCTTCTACAGATATTTCCACGGGCACTGTTCTTCTGAATTGGCTTCTATAATTCCTGCTCTCTCTTTCAAAAAGTCTGAACCCGTGCAGCCACCAGCCAACATCCGTTTACTGTCCAACTTCAAACTCACAGAACCAACTTTTCATCTTCCTCGTTTATTCATTCAACTGCCATTTTCTTGAACAACCTTCCTTCATACGTATTTCCTGAAAATTACAGTCTACAGAAGTTCAAGTCCAATATCAACAAATATCTTTTTTCATCTTCTCAACCTCCAACCCAAGCACGGTACTAAGTACTATAGGTTCTAATACCTCTCGTGTTTAGGGTTTACATAAAAAAAAAAAAAAAAAGGAGAACACAAACCACCACTCTCTATTAGATGACAACAGCTGATGTTATGATATGAAAAAAAAGTTTGTTCACTCTTGAACACCCTAACTGGTCAATATTATTTTTGCCATGGGGGAAGATTTTTTAGTACAATCACCCATCTATCAATCATCCAGTTACTACGTGACTAAAGGAACTCTTGACTTGCATACTAAGTTGCATACAGTTACTTCCACTGTGCTTCCTCTACCTTCTTGGTAGAGGAAGCACAGTTACACCAAAATATGACCTTCAGGTTAAAAACAAGAATCTAATACCTAACGAGAACAGCTTACAATTGAATGCTGCCATATGAACTGAATATTCCAGTAATCAGAGATGTGCCACACAGTGAAACAAGAGTGGGAACTTCTGAAGGTTTTCCTAATATCAATTTACCTGCACAGCTATTGAGTGAATACAGTATTACAGTACGGGTAGTTATCGACTTTATGAGTTAATTCGTTCCTAGTGCACGCGCATAAAGCGGGAATTTATTTCCCAAAGACATAAGGTTAAAAATAGAGGTTACGTTCTCAACAATGAAATTAGTTATCTAATTAGTTTGTTTTAACAATGATTGATTTTTCGAACGAAATGAAAACATAGCCTCTAAAATCAAACAAATTATAATAATAGAGAACTTATTTACGACTTACAAATGTTAAAGAATGTTTATTCTTCATCATCATCGACTAAATGCACACTCGTTGTTCACTCATTATTGGCTCGGCACTCGTTGGTTTGTTGCACAAGGAGTCTTCTTCTTCAGAATTTCAAGAGGCGTTTGTTTCCAAGATAATCTTCTCTTTTAATTATAAATTTCATGATTGCATGCATAATCATTTTTAAATGGCACACACAAATTGCAACTAACATGATTCACATGTAGTAACAAATTTACGAAGCTTAAAAAAAAAACAGGAATGAAGAGAAGATTCTGAAAATTTATTCATGTTTTTTATACGATTGAAAAGTTCAGTAAAGGGGAAACATATTTCACCATAATATCGAAAAAAAACCACACAAATCCAGCTATCAGTATTTTTGCAAATGCAAAAAGATTGACTATACTACTGATTTTTAATTGCTTGCAGTAACAGAAAAGCCGAATTAATACAAATAACAAACCACACTCATGACCTTAAGGTCATGTCGTGACCTTAAAAATGACATTTTAGAGGGATAAATAGCTTAGTTATACAGCAAAAATTTCAACTTACGAGATCTTGAAACGAATTACCAAAAACAATGTGTTATTGGGTTCACATTACGATATTTTAACGATACGATGGTGTCTTTGGAACTAATTGATATTATAAAGTGGGGTACACTGTATTGTATAGCTACGCATGTGGTTTGGAATGGGAATGCAGTATTTATGAATGTTTAATGTTCATTTTTTGCAATTAATGTTCACGTTTTCAATTTTGCAGATACTTGATATGTGGAGGAAAAAACTCGTAAACCCGGGAACTCGTAAAGCTAGAACTGCCTGCATTTAGGAATTATATATATATATTTTTTTAATGTAAACCCCAAACACGAGAGGTATTAGAACCTATAGTACTTAGTACGGTGCTTGGGTTGGAGGTTGAGAAGACGACATTGGACTTGAACTTCTGTAGACTGTAATTTTCAGGAAATACGTATGAAAGAAGGTTGTTCCAGAAAACGGCAGTTGAATGAATAAATGAGGAAGATGAAAAGTTGGTTCTGTGAGTTTGGAGTTGGACAGTAAATGGATGTTGGCTGGTGGCGGCATACGTTCGGGACTGTTTTGAAAGAGAGAACGGGAATTATAGAAGCCAATTCAGAAGAACAGTGCCCATGGAAGTATCTGTAGAAGAGCATGCAGCAGAAACTGTACATCTATGAGACAGCGAGTGGAGAGACTTTGTTAAAGATGAATCATTAATTAACCTAACTGCCCTCTTCTGAATGGAATCGAGAAGCCTGAGAGAGGTTTTGGGAGCACTACCCCAGATGTGGGAACAATATTCCATGGCAGGGCGGATTTGCGACTTATACAGAGTGAGCGGCTGTTTGGAAGAAAAGTAACGCTGAAAGCGAAAGAGAAGACCAAGTTTTTTAGATGCAGAGGAAGCAATATTTGTAATGTGCTTGTGCCAAGAGAGATTAGAAGTCAGGGTAATCCCCAAAAGAGATTTATCATTTTGCCTAGAAATCGGAGTGTCACTAAAGATAAGCATAGGAGCAGAAGAATCCTTTTTGCGAGATATAAGACAAGACTGAGTTTTAGAAGAGTTGAAATCAACTAAGTTGTCTTTACCCCACTGAGAATTACCTGAAGATCGGCATTTAAGGAACTGGTAGCAGATTTTCGAGAAGTTGAAGCTGATTGAGCAGGACAAGATTTCTCAAAATGGAAAGTGGAATGCAATGTGCTATCATCGGCAAAACTATGGATAGGTTTGCCAGTCAATGGAAGAAGGTCATTAATATACAAGAGGAAAAGAGTGGGGGAAAGAACTGAACCTTGGGGAACACCGGCATTAATGGAGAAGTTAGAAGACAGAGAGCCATCTACCATCATCCTCAGTGAGCGATCAGAGAGAAAACTGGATAACCAATTACTAAAAACAGTTGGCAAACCATAAGATGAAAGCTTGTTTAGAAGACCTTTATGCCAAACAGAATTGAAAGCCTTTGAGATGTCAAGAGCAACTACTTGTGTTTCACCAAACATTTCCATTGAATTTGTCCATAAATGGGTAACATAAGCCAGAATACCACCAGTGGATCGACACTGACGGGATCCATACTGGCGATCGTTGATCAGACGGAAGGTTTCTAGGTAGTTTAAGAGTTGGCGGTTAATTGATTTCTCCATTACTTTAGAAAGAGTAGAAGTAATTGCAATGGGACGATAATTGGATGGGAGGGATTTGTAACCCTTTTTAGGAACTGGCTGGATATGAGCAAATTTCCAAGCAGAAGGAAAAACACCTTTGGAATAAGAAATTGAAAAAAGGTGGCAAAGAATAGGAGTAAGTTAAGGAGCACAGGTTTTGAGAACAAATGGAGAAATACCATCGGGACCTGGAGCTTTCTTAGCATCAAGAGTCGTCAAAATCCTGCTGACATCCTTTTGACGGAAGACCACAGGGGGCATTGAATGGAGCGTGTTGGGAATGGTGGGAATTGTTTTACCAAGATCATTAATACATGAGTTGGAAGAAAAATGGGATGCTAGCAGGTCAGCTTTATCCTTGGCTGAAAGGACAAAAGAACCATCTGGTTTGGGCAGAGGTGGGAGCAAAGGTTGCGGCCAATAGCTTTGGCAAGAGACCAGAATGCTCGGCTACCATTAGGGCACGAAGCAAGTTTTCTACTCTTAGCCTGTTCAAACTCTAGTTTTGATTGATTAATAACTGCTTTACAATTGTTGCGAGCTTTGGTGTACTCAGAAAATGAAACTGGAATTAGAAACATGCCAATTATGATATGCAACATTCTTCTCTTGAATAGCCTTAGCACATTTATTGGAAACTCAAGGTTTAGATAAAGGACGAGATTTTAAAGTGGAGTGTGGGATAAAGGATTCCATTCCTGCAAGAATAATTTCACTGACACGATCTGAGCAAACATTGACATCAGAAGTTTTGAAACAGTAATCCGACCAAGGAAAAGAAGAAAAGAAGTCTCGCAGGTCATCCCATTTTGCATTCATGTAATGCCAAACAACACGAGATTGGGGAAGAGACAATCACCAAGTTGTGATCTGAAGTGTCTAAAGGACCTGTCACTTCGACCACGTACTTAGAAGGGTTGTTTGTGAGAAAAAGATCAAGCGTATTGGCTGTATGATTAGGATTGTCTGGTATTCTCCCCGCATACACACTACTCGGACTCCCTCCAGTCACTATCTTGCAGAGTAGTGGTAGCAAGATTATACACTAGCTGATCCGGAAGCCTCCTAGAGAGTTACCAATAGGTTCGGTCCGGTGTACTAACTAGCGGCTGGCCTGCGAACACCGTTTTAGAGCTGTACCCTCGAAAGGTAAGGAATATTGGATCTCTCAATGATGTTCATTATAACCTCAAAAGTCATCAGTCATACTGCATGATGGAAGAGATAGGGAAGGGTTGACCGGAACTTAGCTCTCGAGACTAAACATGGGTTCCACCACTTCAAGCCTCCAATAAGCAAAGTGGTGGTATTGCACCGGTTGATGAGAGTCATCTACCACCTAGTACTGCCTGGTAACATAGAGCGGCGGCATTCCTCCATGTGGTGTGGGCGCCACACCTCAACCCCTGCTTAACCTGGGTGTTCATCCACTGTATACTTGTGCATATAGTAGGTTATATATAGTAGGTTATACCCAGGATTACTAACAGTCCCACCATCATGAAGATGGAAACAGAGGATTTGACTGCCACAGACCGTCTGGACTTCGCTGAAATTGGGTCCACTTGACTTGAGTGTCACCCGAATATCAGTTCCCTCAGCGTTTTAAACTCCCAGGTAGCAAGTACAGCTTGTCTGGCATATCTGAGAGAATGTCTGTGACAACCTCAAGGACCCAAGGAATTATATGTTAAAAGCCTTGTGGATTAACTCAAGACTTGAAGGACTCTTCAAGGCTTTTGGGGGGGGGGGCAAATGTCTATCAGCTTAGCCCACACTTGTAGGTAGAAGGAATTTGTTTTGTAGAGACGGGATACACTTAAAGGTGGTGCAAAAGCTTTTGCCAGTATTATTGAGGATACCTTGAAGGTTCAGGGAAACTGCTAATTGGGGGGGGGGGATTTGGGTAATTGTGGGTACGGGAGGTTTGATTATTTATTCTCTCATCTATATTTTTACATATATATATTTCTTTTTTATAATCTATCCTTTGATATTTCTTTCCCCCATTACCTTGGAACCACAAAGGCTGTTGTTTTTATTTCTTTATTCCTTTAAACAGCGGGGTCCTCACTTCCCTTCCAAGGCCCACATGCTACCTGCTGCATAATATGTTATTTCCATTAATTTTATCTTGTTTGTTAATCCGAAGATCCAAGTACTGAGGACTTTATTTTATTATTTTTTCTCTTTATACTAGCTTCCCTAGCTTGGATAGTTCATACTACTAATTATAGCTCTGAGGTGTCAGTCTATTAAGATAAAACAAGGGGTATTATCATAACAAGGATTTATTTACCATTTGTACAACAATTATTTACACATTCTAAATTATTCATGATATCAAAATTTTACAACACAGTAATTATTATTATACATGAAATGGTGTCCTCCCTTAATCACTCTTCTTAAACAATTCATAAACTTCTATGTTTTCAATACAAAATCTTAAATATTCTATCCTATACACTTTTATATGGTCATATATATATATCCTTTCCAACATAACTTTCCAACATAACTTTCCAACATTCATATACTGAATAACTCAATAATTTTTCACTCTCTCTTACATACTCTAAGGAGGAAATTTCTACCGAATACAGTTCACTCTGTTAATAGCAATTAGACAATTCATGATATCAACTCCTTTACTTTTAACATGTTTATTTTAGTTTCTACCAATACCTCTAATCACAGATGAGTAACGTACTCACTCACTCTCTTTCTCTCTCTATATTTCTATTATATCCTATTCCTATCCTTACAATATAGAAGTCATCATGTCAAACAGTTTCAAACTTCTCAAACTGTCCTGTCCAATTTTCTCCCATGGATTTCTTTATAACACCGTTCTCATTAGTAAAATTCTCTAAACTGACTTACTTGGTCTCCCATTCTACCTGGAAGAGTAGTTGATTTCCAGTCCTTTAAAAGTGCCTCCACTCTGATTTATTCTGCTGATCCGCTAGGCTTACGGCTCTTTTCTGCTTCCACGTCGATCTTCCCACACTCAGGACTTTCCCCAGCCTTCCGTTAAAAGCTCGAACTGGCTTTCCTTATGCTGATCATTCTGCCTTTCGCTAGTACCTTTACCCAGCAAACTATCATGATCGGACTTTCTGTATGCTTTTCCCGCACTCCCAAAATATCTTTCCGCCACTCTCTCACACCTCTCCCCGGGATTCTCCTCCGGATCCTTTCCTTTCCTTTCTGGTTTCGGGACTCTGACTGTTGGGCTCTCCCTGCTCCCTCTGCCTCACCTTTTTGTTTCCCTCACTCCCTTATTTTTCGTCCAATCATTTGGTAGTCCTCCTTCACTCTCTTCTTTTTCATTCGTTCTCTACTTATTCCATTGTTTTTAACCAGATTCTGGTAGATCAAACTCCCTTCTTTGTGATGAGAGCATCCCGGCGCTACATCATCACTAGAATTTTATCTGGGATGACGGCTACCACTTACCTTTCAGTCACGCTTCCTTTCGAGACACAGCCCCTGAAATTGTTGAGCGTGCCTTCCATGCGGCCCGTTTATACTTTGTTATCATATCTGAACCCGGTGTACTCTCTGATCTCAGGTCTTCCCTTTGGAGTCCAAACCTTTTCCAGGGGTGTGGGCGTTCTTTTGTCCCTTACTACTGTAAATTGGACACAGCCCTTTTTCTGTAAACAAGAAGTGCATCGGACTGGCCTTCCCATTGTACTGCTGTTCGGTCAGACCCCCTCATGCTGCTACGCTAATCCCGTCCCTATTGAAATGTACACAGCACAAGCAAATCTGCTGAGTGCTTGTCTCTTTTTAAACATTAGATATTTTTCAAAAAAAAAAATGGTAAATTTGAATATCCTAATATATTTGTAAGAATGGATCTTACGTATTACTGACATGTTGTTTATCTGATAATATTGGTCAGAGAAACTCTTGCATATACCTCAAGAGTTCTTATCTGTTTCCCCAACTGGACATATTATCTAGATGTTCTGGGGGCAGAAACGTTTCAAGTGAGGGGGTAGCTAATGCAGGGAAGAGAGCCTAAAAACTTCAAGGATTGTGTTAGGGTTGTTAAATTTACAAGAACAGTAAATCTTAATTGTTTATATAGTAATGTTAGAAGTGTCGTCAATAAAATGAACAAATTCGAACTGCTGGTTAAAACAAGTAACACGGACATAATAGGGCTTACGGAAACATGGTGCCACCCGGAAATAGGGGATGATGAGTTTCAGTCCAGCTTGTATAATGTATTTAGGAAGGATAGGGTAGATAGACGGGGTGGTGGGGTAATGCTTCTTATCAGAAGCAGCCTGTGTGCAACGATAGCTTTCCCGGATTCAGACGTTTCACGTGCTAGTATAGACTCTGTGTGGTGTGGGATAGTTGGAAACAAAGGTATAATGCGAGCAGGAGTAATCTACAGACCAGGTGATTGTGAAGAGTATGATGAAAGCCTCTACATGCAAATGGAATGAGAAAGTAAGCGTTAGTGTCTTATTATGGGTGTTTTCAATTTGCCTCTAATTGATTGAAGAAAATGGGAAGGAAATTCGACATGGGGAACAAAATTTTTAAATCAACTAGATGACTGTTATTTTTATCAACATGTTAGGGAAAGTACTAGAGAAAAGAATATCCTAGACCTCATCATCACCCATGAATCAGATGACATAACAGGGCTGACAGTAGAGGAACCAGTAGCAGGAAGTGATCACGGAGTTCTACAGTGGATGATGAAGAGAGAGGTAGCAGTAGTAAAAGGCAAAGGAATGGAATTTCAGAAAATGAAATTACGGTGCCTTATGGTGCTACATGGCCTCTATTAACTGGGTAGATATTGCACAGAGAACGAATACAATAAAACTGTGGTATGCTTTTAAAACATTAATCACAGATGCCTTGAATGCATATTTACCATTAAAAAAAATACTCCACAAGGAGGGTTCCAAGTTGGATGAATAGTGAAGTTGCCACGTTACTTGATCAGAAAAAGGTGGCATGGAAACGATACAAAGCAATAAAAAGTACTGAAGCCTATAACAGCTTCAAGATGATCTGTAATAGAGCCACAGTAAAGGTTCGACAGGCAAAGGCAGTTTATGAGAAATCACTAGCAAACAGAGCAAAGAGTGGGGATAAGGAATTCTTCACATATATAAATGCTAAGAAGAGCAGGACAAACCAGATCGGACGTTTCCATAAGGGAAAGGGGATAGTATTAAATACACAAGCTGCCATTGAAGATGAACTCAACAGTTATTTTGCATTGATATTTACAGAAGAAAAACCTTTTGTGGCATCATCATCATCATCTGTCCTAACACCTACTTGTACCTGCGCTTCCTGAGCAATAAGCTCATCCGCACTTTATTCCTCTGTCCTATCAATTTTAGTCTTTTGATCCTTAATCATATCCTCCGTAAGAAAAATGAAACAGTTGAAGCGGGTATCAACTGTCTAGAGCTCAATTAAACTTTAAACTTCAAAGGCAAACTTCTATAAATTGTGATCCTTGTTCCAGCCAAACTAAAACTCTATAAACATTTCAAATTCATCAATATATTTTTGTATTTTATACTTTTTACAACTTTTTCTTTTATCCCACTATAAACTCTAAAATCAATATAAAACTCTAAACAATAAAATTCATCAATATATTTTTGTATTTTATACTTTTTTTTTTTTTTTCCAGCATTTCCTTTTTATACAACTATAAGATCAATAAATTCCAATTCCATCGAAATCTCAACTCCATAAAAACACTATTTACAAATTTACAAACTTTTACAATTATCTAATCCTGTTTATTTCTCTAGTGAACTCAGCAAAAGCTTCATTCCATTCTCTATTCTTAAACAAATCACTCCAGGTGTATGAGTCGGAGCCAATCTGCCTAATTAACATATTCCTTGGTATATCATATCTTACACACGGCCATAAAATATGCTCTGTATCCTCTACCATCCCACAAATACACATTGGATTTTCTTCTACACCAAGCTCTACCCGTCTTTTCTTTAACCCATGTCCAGTTATTAACATTGTTTGGAACATTCCTAGACCAGACCAAGATGAAATCTCTTTCATAGTTTTCACCCCAAGCAGTAAGGCAAAGGCAACTCGCCCCTTACAGAACCGTTCCATCTTTCCTTCCATATACAGTCTATATCTTACTGCAACCTTTTCTTTTCTACTTTCAAATCGTGTCTTCCATACTCTCTTCCCTCTTCTCTACAAGATATTATTCCCATAAGTTCTATTCTCTTATGTTCTTAATCGCATATTCCATTGTCCTTTTAAGTATAATCAGATCTACTGATTTCTTTCCTGCAATAAATTGCAGAGCATCATTTGAAATGGTTTTGCAGGACCGCATCACCGCTAGCAGGGCAAATCTCTGTGCTGAAATAAGACTTCTTTTAACATGGCTATTAGTCACTTTATGACCCCAAACCCCACATGCATATGTCACAATTGGTAGAAATATACATTTATAGAGGAGGTCTAAGGACTTACCTTTCACTCCCCATTCTACCCTTGTGACTTTCCTAATTTTTAAGTAAATCGTCCTCGCTTTATCTCTTAATTTCTGCATGTGAGGCAAAAAGAACATCCTTTCATCCACATAAACTCCTAGGTACTTGACCAAGGGGGCATATGCTATTGTTGTACCAAATATTTTTGCAGTTGGCCTTCTTTCACTGAGCTTCCCTTTGAGCAGAACCATGTGAGTTTTTTTTCATTGATATCTCCATTTTATGGACCTCAGCCCATTTCTCCACTTGTCCCATAGCCCTCTTAATTCTCTCCTCCAATTCTTTTCTAGACTTTCTCACCACCATTATTAACAAATCATCAGCATATACTACCAGTTCAAATCCTACCCACTCCTGAACCAGTAGCTCATCCAATACAATATTTCAACTATAAGGACTTATGATTGAACCTTTTGGAGCACCTCTTGTTACTTCCTGAGTAACTTTCCCATATTTCGTTACAATTGTAACTTTCCTATCTTTAAAATAATCTTTTAAAACTCCATAGAACTGCCCAGTACACTTCATTTTTCTCATTCTTGCTAGAAAGCTCTGCCAACACATACGATCAAATTCCCCCGTAAAGTTAAGAAATATACCTAGGACATAATTTTCTGAAGTCTCTTGTACATATGACCCCTTTTTAACCACAGCATCGTCAGTAGATTTCCCCCTCCAAAAGCCAAAATGCGTAGGGCTGCTCATTCCACTACTCTTATAATATCCCTCCAATCTATTCATCAACACTCTTTCAAAAATCTTTGCGATAACTGGCAATAATGCCCTGGTCTATATGATCCAGGATCCGTCCTCTCTTTTTCTCTATTCTCTAATAATATTTTAATGTATGCCTCCTTCCAACAACTAGGAAAGATTTTCTCATTTAAGCACACATTATATAACTCTACCAATTCCTTTCCAAATTTCAAACCAAACTTCTTTATCACGTCGGGTTGCAATCCATCTCTGCCTGGTGCTTTCTTTGTCTTAACTTTCTACAATACTATCTTCAATTCTTCCTCCGTAATTAAACTTTCAATTTCCTGCTCCCCCCCATATTCATTTAATTTTCTGATTTGTCTTTGTTCTCTACTATCCAAACTTATTTGATCTGTAGGAAACAATGAGGAGAGCAAACCACGCATGGAGGACTCCCAGTCCCTCCTACTCTGATTTTCTGTTTTAATAGTACTATAAACTTGATCAACTTTCATTCTATCAAAAATTTATTTGTATGGTAATGCCCATACATTCTTATTCATTTCCTCTTTTACATAGTTTAGCCATGCTTCTCTCTTCTCTTTTTGAATTCTACCAACATAGTGCCTCCTTAAATCCTCCATTTGTTCACTTATTCCTCTCCTCCATGCCCTCTGGAAATTCCTCCCAGCCCTGTTCACTCTCCTCATTTCCTAATATCCCATTCCACCAAGGAACAACCCTTTTTAATTCTGTGCTCCTCCTCATAGACCTCCAGCAACTTTCATATATAATACTAACTATTTTCTTAGCCCTTTCTCCAGCCAGGCTGCTATCTATTTCTTGTCTATTATCTCTTAAGTCTTTTTGTAATCTCATCGTCAAAACACTGCCAGTTTGCAGAACTCGCTGCAAACCTCTTTTCAAACCCTGTATTACTTTCTACCCTCTCATCTCTTATAACCCCAGCGGCTCATATCTGGTGAGTATGGGCTTGGTACACCCGGGGTCCTGAGCTGGATATCATCATTCTTCTCTTCCTTGGTGATTTCCCTTTTACTTCTGACTCTCTCTCTCAGGGTAATTCAGAATTTTTTTTTTTTTTTTTGGCTCGTGCAGCATAAGCCTCAGGCTTCCTTGCACCATATAGCTATTAATAATAATAATAATAATAACCTCGAAACTGATACATCTATGATTGCTGGTAGTCCAGTCCTCCCTAACCTCCAACACCATATCTTATTCCACAAGGCTTCTGTAGTTAATGTTAAATCTATATTAGATTCTCCTTGTATAGTAATGAAGGTAGAGGGCTGGCCCAGCTCATTTACAATATTAAGTCTCTGACTTATCAACATTTCCTCTATTGATTTCCTCTAATATCAGTATCGCAACTTCCCCAAGTTGTTGAACTTGCATTTGGATCAATACCAATTACAGTTTTCTTTCCTTGTAATATATCTACCACTTTTTCAATATTGTTTCAGTGTTTGGTCCTCTGTTGTTTTGTATATTTATCAATGATATTGATGAAGGTATATCAGGCTTAGTGTCGAAGTTTGCAGATGATACAAAGGTTGGCAGTGTTGTTAATGACAGTAACGGCAGTGTTGACAGTAATGACAGTGTTGTTAATGCAGTAGCACACTGCAACAGGATCTAGATAATTTGGGCAGATGGGCTAAGAAGTGGCAATTGAAGTTTAACCTTGACAAATGCAAAGTACTGCATATTGGTAGAAGTAACCCCAGAGAAATGTACCAACTGTGTGGTACTACACTTAAGGTGGTAGAAAATGAAAAAGACTTGGGAGTAATTGTGCAGTCAAATATGAAGTTTTCTGAGAAATGCTGACAGGCTGCCAGGGTAGGTCATGGGGTTTTGTCAATGATAAATAGGAATTTTGCTAGCAGGGAAAAGGAGATGATTGTCCTTCTATATAAGGCAATGGTCAGGCCATGCCTTGAGTACTGCATACAGGTCTGGAGGCCTCATTTTAGGAAGGATGTAGATTTGCTTGAGCGTGTACGGAGAAGGGCAACAAGATTGGTGAGGGGAATGAAGGGATCCTCTTACCAAGAGAGGCTTAAGTTCTGCAAATTGCAGTGGCTGCTGACTAGGCACCTGTGCAGTGATCTGATTGAGATGTATAAGGCCTTGAATGGGTTGAGCACGCTGAATTCTGATGGGATCCTTCCACTTATGCAGATTACGAACCTAAGATGGCATAAATTCAAATTAAGAAAAGAGAGATGTAGAATAGATGTTCGGAAATTTGCTTTTAGCCAGTGGGTGGTTAATTGCTGGAACAAACTTCCATCTGTCGTTGTGGAAGTTGATAGGTTAAATAAATTTAAGGAGGAACTGGACAGGCATTTTGAGGGAATGGTGTGTTTTTTTTTTTTTTTTTTTGGCTGATGCTGCATAAGCTCATACACTTGCTTTCTTGCATGACAAGCCGCTACTACTACTACACCCTTCCAGTTCAGCCCCAACGAATTCCCTAGTACTGTTCACTGATTATAAAATTAATATAGAAAGTATGTGTAAGGGTCAATGGACTCTTCAATGGCAAGCACAAATTCATAATAAACTACTTCAAATTAAACCTGTACTAAAATTATGTGCTTCCAGCCTCATTGCAAGCAGACAAGAAGATGTAATCCTAGCCAGAGCCAGAATCAGCCATACTGATTTAACTCATCTGTTCCTCTTGTCAGGTAATGACCCTCCTCAGTGTAATCATTGTCATACACCACTAGCAGTCAAACACATACTTCTGGAATGTACTCTAGGCAACGCTCGACTAGTGTCATTCAATTCTCTGGCAAACTTAAATGAACCTTGTTGCTTAGCCATATCATACGCAAAAAATCTAAAATCACAGAATTCTTCTGTTTCCTATAACGAATAGGACTGTATAGCTGTTTCTAACCGCTTCTACATCAGCCAACATAGGCAGTATGAATGACTTTACTAAGTGCAATATGGCCTAAGTAGCCATTGCACTTAAAACCCCATCAACAACAAGAACAATGGTACTGCTGTTGTTCTTACATCATCCATAACCTGTAGTCAGTTACCTTTAGAATAAGCATCTTTACTGCTGAACTACATGCCATACAAATGGCCCTAGAAACTATAAAATTGTACCAGTTTACCAATACTATTATTTTTACCGACTCTTTCAGTGTCCTTCTCGCTTTACAGCAATCAAGAAAGCATCACAACTAGCTACTTGGTGATATTCAAAACTTGCTGGCTCATCTAGCTAAGAACATGAAAGTAGTAAAATTTTGTTGGGTCGCTAGCCATGTTGGCATACCTGGCAATGAGAGTTCTGATCATGCAGCCAAATTTACTGTGCAACCAATTTATGATTCTTTCGAAATTTCTTTCACGGACTATAAATTCCTTATAATAAAGCTAAGTATGAATTACTGGCAAACCATATGGCAAAAGCAAGAAGGCAACAAACTCCTTCGGATTAAACCGGAACTCAGTCTTGGCCATCTAGTTTCAACTTGAACCAAAAGGAAGAAGTCACACTTGCAAGATTATAAATAGGACATACACACCTTACTCACTTTTATCTTCTTTCTTCCTCAGACCTGCCTTTTTGTCAGAACTGCAATAGGCAATTCACAGTCCAGCACATCATAATTGACTGCCCTCTCTATAGTGTAGTATGGCAAACCACCTTCTTATCAAGCCATGCAGCCCAAATCACACCTACTTTGCAACAAATATTAGACAACAGATCTGATATTGATGTAGTTTTCACTTTCCTAAAAAGGATAAAATGCTATGACAGAATATAATGCTTAAATCTCACATAATGCCCATATCTCACTTTTAATAATACCTGTTATCTCCTACCATTGTTTGGCACATAATGGCCTTTAGCTGCCGTTGCGCCGTAAAACCTCCAACAACTCTCCAGTCCTTGGTAAATTACTTGAAAAAATTATCCATAATCAACTTGTTTGAATCATAAAACACACCTAATGAGTAATAATCAGCATAGCTTTCATAAGAACAGATCCTCCTTAGATCTCATTATCAAGGCCGAGTCAGAAATTCTCAATGCCTTCATAAAAATAAATCTTGTTATGGTTTTCATAGACATAGAGAAGGCATTTGGCACTACTGGTGCCATGACTCTATACTCAGTGACCTCCATGCTCTTGGTCTACGAGGCAACCTGCCTATATTCATCAGGAACTCCTTCCAGAATCGCTTGTTCCAAGTTCGATACCATAACTGTCTTTCTATGAAATTTTTACAGGAAGAAATGCCACTGGTGTCTGTACTGAGTGCCACCCTTTTTGCTCTTAGAATTGATTACTGTTGAGACCTACCTTTTCGCGGATGAGATCCATTGAATGGCAATTGCAAATATCCCTGAATCAAGTCCAAAGGTGGGCAGGGCTCAATGGCTATCATCTATCTCAACAAAAAACTGTTACAGTCCACTTTTGTGTCTTATCTTATTTTCCTTAATGGATTAGGTGATCTGCCTGTTCCGATCTCGAAGAGGTCTGCCCATCTTTTCTTTGGGCTTCCTCTGTCTCGTTTTCCTTTTGCTCTATATGTATAAGCTAATTTATGGAATCTATTATTTTCCATTCTTTCTACATGTTCTTTCCATCTTTGTCTGTATTCTATAATTTTGCCATTAATTGAGTAAATCTTTAATTCCTCTCTAATATTTTTGTCCACTTTTGTAATCAACGAAAAATGCACATAGATCCTGAACTTCAAATGTCAAACTTTACCATTCCAGTGGCTAATCTTGACAGGAAATTAAATTTCTTTGAGCACATTAAATCTGTGTGTACTTCCTGCCTCAAAAAGCTGAACATACTAAGAGTTTTATCTGTTCTGTCTTGGGTTGCAGACCGTGCATCTTTTCTGCTTTTATATAGAGAACTGATCAGACCCCGATTTGATTATAGTGCTCAACTGTATGATTCTTCTCGAGAGAGTGCACTACACTGGCTAGATCCTATATAGCAAGTTGCGGATTGCACTTGATGCTTTCAGGACATCTCCTACCCATAGTTTATATATCGAAGCTCATGAGCTTCCTCTTTACCTCCGCAGAAAAACATTACTACCTAAGTACGAGCTAAAATACATAGTTGTTGTTCACATCCTATTGAGCCATAGTTCTTTAATCCTTCACTAAAAAATCGCTATATAATTAAACCCAGTAAAATGAGACCAGCAGGTTTACACCTTATTGAATTAACATAGAGTTGGAACATTGCTATTTTCATCAGGCTATAAGTGATGAAATACTCTCATCCACCTTGGACACTGCCTCTCAATTAACTTGTAAGACTTATCTTCACAAGTGGGGAAAGAATCACCTACTGACAATCAACATGAAACAACTCCATGCAAGCCATATCAAATTTTTTGCCAATATGTATACTGATTTCTCCAAATCACGTGCAGCCATTGGAGCAGCAGCAGTATTTCCCTCTACATTCATTTCTGCTGCCCTTCCATCTGAGTATAGCAGCTTCTCTGAGAACTTCGTGCAATAAAATTAGCTTTAGAAAACCTGAATCTCCACCCATCTTTAACATACATAGCTTGAGCTCTCTGAATACATTGAGCTCTCTGAGCTCAATTACAGCAATACAAACTTTTCCTACAAGGTTCATCCTATGTTAAACCAAATCAGAAGCTTCTTATTAAAAATTGAGAAACTTCATCAATCAGTGACCTTTTATGGATTCCAGTGCAATCGTGGATAAAGGGGAATTGAACTTGCTGGCAAAACTGCCAAAAATCTGTTAACGTATGATTTAACCTTCATTGCTGTTCCAATCTTTGATTATAATCATATCATGCAAATAGCATGTCTTTCACAGTGGAAAGAGCTATGGCACATCCAAACCAATAATAAACTTTATCAGTTGAAAAGAGGATCCACGGCTTTGGCGCTCTAGCACCAAAGCAATGCGAAGAGAAGTGGTGCTTGCACTTCTGTTATATGTTTTAATGTCTTCAGAACTGAAGACATTAAAACATATTTTTCTGTTTTCAGGAAAAAATGCCTTCCTTTTTGTTTTGAGTGGAACAGTCGGGCAAGCACTCGGATGTCAAGGTCTGGCCAGAGAGGCTGTTTGTTGTCTAGATCAAAGAACTTTGTTCCAAAATCACTGCTAGACCCCCCCCCCCCCAAAAGCTGTCCTCCTCCTACCCTTGCACATCAAAATGGATTTGATGAACCAGTTTTTGAAAGCTTTACCTCAGGAAGGCTCCTGTTTCAATCTCCTTTCTACTAGTTTCATTGATCACTCAAGAGAAATGAAAACGTGTTTTTGTTGGACCTCAAATTCACAGACTGATGAGGAACCAAGATTTTGAGGGAACTATAAATTAAAAAAAAGAAAACAGGCATGGTGGATTAGCTTCACATTTGTTGTTGATAACTTTTTAAGGAACAACAAGCATCCAGACTGCAAGAATATAGTTGAAAATATATTGGCAAACTTTAAAAGGCTGGGCTGCAACATAACCAAGGTACATTTTTTTACATTCCTACATTGATTACTTCCCAGAGATGGCGCCTCCGTAGCCAGGTGGGAAGGAGCAGCAGTGCGTACCACATGCTTCTTGATTAGACCGGGGTTCGAGCCCGTCACCACCAAATACGGAGGATGCGGAAAGGTCAAGGATTGACCACCGCATATCCCGGAGCAATATGGCCTTAGTTGCTAATGCTCCTAAAACCAAATAACAAACAAACAAACAAACTTCCCAGAAAATCCAGGAAGTGTTAGTGATGAACAGGGTGAGAGTATTTTCCAGGAAATTAAAGATGTTGAGATGAGGTACCAGGGGAAGTGGAATGTCAACATGATAATTGTGTATTGATGGATGCTGAAGAGGGACTATAAAGAAAAAGAACTGCAAGAAAATCAATGAAATTAAAATTTGACTCATTGTAGATCAGATGGATGTTCAGTAGTTTACCATACTGCCCATTTTAATAGTTTTCAACATGTATTTAAATATAAATGTCTGGGAAAAGTAGCATTTTGTTATTTTCAGTGCACAAATTCTGCCAAAATTAGTATAATAATAATAAATCATGAAAGAAAATTTGAAGAATTAAATTTTCTTTGATCATTTTTAAAGAAACCTTACATGATGGAAACAAATGGAAGTCGTTTTTGAAATCTGCATTAGAAAACGATTCAGAAACACCCTTTTCTGAGAAAAAAATCACTGAAGTTTTTTAAAAAGGTCCGGTAGTATTATTTGCACAAATATTTCTATCAATACTGTCACCAAACACATCACAAGTTAAATATTATCAGTTGCAACTGTTTCTATGTAAACAGTCATAAACTCCACTTATTTGTGTAACTCCCATCCCAGAATAAAATAAAATTTTTGGTGGTACCAAAGTCATATTGATAATAACCATGTAAATTGGTGTTATTTAAATTAAATATCCTTCATTCATACTACTGATATTTTTTATGGAAAAAGAAAATTATGGAAACTTTTTTTTTTTTTTTTTTTTTTTTTTTAAGCTATCACTATTTTTCACAGTTCAATGTAAGGTCACACATAATAATGAACAAAAAAAAAAAAAAAAAAAGAAAGAAAGAAAAAGATACTAATCTTGTTTTACTATTTTTTCTACTTACATTTTATTATTTGCGTAATTTGCAATATTAAACATTCTGATTGTAGCATAATTTTGTGTTCTATGAATAGTGTTGTTGCATCATTAACTCTTCAACTTTCCAATAAATCTTTCACCCTTAATTCTTTACATTTTCAGACTGTTTCGTACATTTCATATTTGGATTAAAGATTCTCATCTAAATGAGGCAATGTTATGTATTCCTACTCTAGGCCCGGAATATCAAGCTGATCTTCTGAAATGGGTTATGGATAGTGATCTGGATGATGAGGTGTGTATTCAAAAAAAAAAAAAAAAATAGCAATATTACCTTGCTAATATTCTTATTACAATAGTTATTCAAAAATAAAAACTGCAAAATCAGTGTATAATCAGTATATTTTGGGGGAAAAAAGCCATTATTGATTGAAGTCATGAGTGCCTGTATGACACCGTCAGCTGGTGTAATTAGTAATTCATCAATTTTCAAGTCATGTATCGACGTTGAGAAGCAATCTATATTGTAATTTTTTAATACAGAATGGGATCAAAACTTGCTGAAAAATCTATTGTAGAATGATGGCTCAGTATGGTGACCTATGTATGAACAATAGAAAGTCTGTGAGTGGGTGAATAAATGTTAAGGACATTAATGAAAGTGTTGGGGACTCTATACTTAAAACAGGACAAGCACATTGTGTCATGATACCAGAAGTGGAAAAACTCATGGTAGAAAACTATCACGTTATTATTGAATAAAATTGCCTTGGCTTGCAAGATTAACGTTCGTTCAGTGCGTTCTGTCATTAGTAAAGAGTTGGGCTTTTATAAGAAATGTGTGTGTTAGATGGATTCTCCAGAATATAGCACCAGAACTGAAGATTAACAACTGAATTTATGTCTCATGCTTCTTAGGCAGTATGAGTGTGAAGGAGATGTCTTCTTAGAATGCATAGAAACTGTGGATGAATCTTAGGTGACTATTGCATACCAGAAAGCAAGTTTGAGAGTGGTGCCATATAGACACACCTCAACTGAAGAAAGCCCATATCCACTCATCAGATAGGAAAGTGTTATTTATTGTATTCTTCGATACCATAATGGAGTGATTCTGGAAAGACGAGAAATAATTATGAGTGATAGACTCTGGTAAACTAATGAAAAATTCCTTCCTGTAATTGGTTCAGAAGAACAATTAGTCAGCAATTTGAAAGAAATAAATTTTCTGTCATCAGGTTTTATGCTTACTGCTGCATGAAAATTCTATCTATGCATGACTTGTTCTATTGTGAATCTCTTCAAAATTGAAGTACAGCCCCACTCCTCACACACATTTAGGTCAGATTTACCACCATATAGTTATTACATTTTTTGGCCACTAAAAGACACATTAACCCTTTCCCGGAACTTTTTTTCTGGAAAATGTGCCATAACGGATCGACTTTTTTTATTTTAAAGATTAAAAGTATGCATCATGCGAAAACACATTGTATATTTTTATTTTTATTTTATTAATTTTTTTGTAGAAAATACATGGGAGTAATTAACCCAATTTGGGCTATCCAGAGTTATCTTGTGTACACCAAAAAGTGTGCAAATTATACAGATTTTTTTAATAAATTAGAATTTGAGCTAAAATAAAGGCACAGAAAAAGTCTTCATTACCCATTATATAAATAAATTTGAAAAACCAAGTGGAACGTACAATCAGTAATCACAAACTAACTACATTTTGACACATGGCCGTAACAAGTGGACAGGCAAGGTAAACATCGTTACGGGCAGCAGTTCAAGAGGGGCCGAATTATTTTTCGATATTGTTTTTGTGAATTATTTTCATGGGTTCGGTATTCTGCATTTAGGACAGCAAATTATATTTGGCTTACTGGCAGCACAGGAATGGGCGATATTGTTCTGACATTGCTGTACAGTATAAGTAAAACTAAAGCCAGTTGTTTTCTGCCAGGCATAAGAAAATCCTGAGAAACTCGGGATTTACCTGCCTAATGCAAAATTAGCCAGATAAATGCCAGAGAAAATACGTTTCAATCCTAAATTTGGAGGTATTATTGTTTGCTTTGGGTATTATCGTATTCCGAGATATTTCATGTAGTTCCAAATAACTTTTTAAACTAAAAACGAGATATCTCAGGATAATCCATGAAGGAGATAAGATGTCATTTATTGTTAGATAAAGTGGCCAAGACTAGTGCACAAATGGCTCAACACCAACCACCAAACTATTCTCTTGAGGATTCCAAGAATTAATGCAGCATTGGAGTAAGTATGTTGAACATAATGACAACTGCAGATTTATATGCGTGGTTTCCTTGTTGCTGTGAAATATAAGTTTCGTTTAACTTTTTGCAGTTTTCATTTAATTGAATTTTGCAAAATATTGCTTGTCTCCACTTTTACCATAATAATCATCTATCGAATTGTCCATCTTAACCAGTGAATTCTTGTTTAATTTGTTATCTAAGTGTATTCAGCATACCTAAGTGGTTATAATAATAATAATAAAACACTATGAAACTTTCCTTTCCTTGTCATAAAGTAACTAAAATGCTGTGGTAATCATAACTGATTTTCAGTGATTTCAGCATAGCAAATTAAGAATGAAATTTGGCAAAATGTGCAAGTACTATAAAAAAGTGGGTAAAAAAAATCTGTATTTAAATATACAAGTGTAAAACAAATTCCAAGGGTCACTAAATGCAAGTATTGCAATTGTTTATACACTACATTCTTGCTGGAACGACTTGCCCCGGGTGCTAAGCTTTATAGTGATCAAGCAATTTTCTGAGTGATTCATAGAGCATTTACTTACTCAAAGCCATATTTCTTCTTTAGTTTAAAAAGTTTTTTACGCTTTATTTAATCAATAACTTAGTCTTACAAATGGTAAGAAAGTTTCAGAAAGGAAAATCACCTTTCTTTTTTCCTTGAAACTAACACTAACTTTTATACCGCTTGGTCACTCTAGTGGCACTGCTCCTGCCTCCCTGTGGTGGGGCTGGTAACCTAGGAGAATAAATCCACTCTCCCAGGGCTGAAAAGAGCAAAGACGGATAACAAAATTTTTCCACCTTTAGAGCCATCATGCTCAAAAATAGAGACAAATCACATGGATAATGGCTTTTCTCAACCGAAGAGTTTGGGAAAAAAAACTCCTCAAGAGGAGGAGATACCAGCTTTCCTCATATTACATTCACTATCAGACCAGCCTATGAGTAAACTATCCCCATTCCTTGTGCAGAAGTGCTTTGAGATTGCCGCAGGTTCACCTGAAACAGTTAGGCGACTCCAATCTGGTGATCTTTTGGTTGAGACTACCCAACCTCAACATTCTGCAAAGCTATTAAAGCTCACAACATTTGCAGGACAATCAATAAGTTAAACCCCATGCCACCCTAAACTCTTCTAAGGGAGTAATAACAGAATGGGATTTATTAACTGTATCAGAGGAGAAAATTATCAAAGAGCTTTGCAAACAAAAAGTCATCCACGCAAGGAGAATTATGACTTGAAAAGATGAATAGATGGTATTCTTGTTCCAACAGGGAGCATAATTCTCACTTTTAACACACCTAGCTTACTAACATCTGTCAAAGCAGGCTATCTGCATTGCCGCATCTGACCACACTTCCCAAATCCCATTAGGTGCTACAAATGCCAAAACTATGGACGATCCCATACTACATATTGAGGTGAGGCAGTATGCCCCAACTGTGGGTCAAAAGAGCATAACCAATCTAATTTCACCATTACCACTCCACATTGCCCAAATTGTAAGGGTAATCACCCATCTTTCTCAAAACCATGTGAACTATGGAAGCAAGGAAAAAAAATTGAAAAATATAAAGTAGAAAATGAGGTGACATACCCAGAGGTGAGAAGACAAATAATGAAAACAGAGACAAAGCATATGTATGCCACAGCCACTCACCATTTCCATTTAGTGGGGATTCAAACTGATGTATCAGTTCCTCTGAATGTATCTATTTCTAATTGTGCTCAATCATTACTCTCTAATTCGAAGGTCTCCTTGGCAACAAACAGAACAGGCCAGTAATAGACCAGTTACCATACCAACCGGTGTTTCCTCAACAATAAAACCAAAATTGGCAGAAATTATGAAACTGCAACCATCACTCTCCACTGGAATGGATATTGATCAACAGCATGATTCAGACAACGGCATATTGGAACTACATGCAATTGATCAGATGGATGTGACACGTCCCATCTTTCCCAAGAAAGGCAAAACAAAAATAGATCGATACAAGCAAACTGCAACTAAAAAAGCTGTCACTTCCGAAAACAACCCATAAAGTTTCCTTGAATGGAATTGTAGAGGCCTTCGTAATACAAAAGATGATTTGCAGGATCTTATTTATCTGTATGAACCAGCTGGCATAGCTTTACAGGAAACATTTTTAAATTCAAGAGTGTCTCCTACCCTGAAAAATTATACTATCTTCAGATGTGACAGGAGTATTGACACGCCAGCTCATGGAGGGGTGGCTATTATTGTCAGAAACAATATTCCATCCTAATATGTTTCTCTTCCGACACCTTTTGAAGTAGTTGTAGTGCGCATTGTAATGGGTATCACTCTTACAATAGCTTCTATATATCTCCCTCCTAATTTTTCTCTCTCCTCAGATGAATTAGAAAATCTAATAAATCAGCTACCATCTCCGTTCTGCTTACGTGGGGACATCAATGCTCATCACCCACTATGGGGATGTCCATCAATAGACAAAAGGGGTAAAATAATAGAATCCCTGCTTGATGCTCATAACCTTACCCTGTTAAACACTGGCGAACATACCTGCATTAATTTTTTTAATGGATCCATGACTGCAATAGACCTTTCAATATGTTCTCCCTCCATATATGCCAATACAGAGTGGAAAGTTCTTGATTACCAACTAAATAGTGATCATCTACCAATTCTTTGCAAAATTCAGACACAAGTAAACTTGTCCCCAACCCACTTGGAAATTCCGTAGGGCAAGCTGGAATGAATATGCCTCCCAAATTCAGTTTGATGAAGATATAGTACAGTCCCAGCCAATAGATATTGTCATCGACCATGTAACCAAACAGATATTAGAAGCTGCGAATTCTACAACACCTAATTTTTTTCCTGAGAAAACAAAAAAAGCAATTATTGGTGGAATCAGGAATGCACACATTCTAAACAGACAAAAAATAGAGCCAGGAATCTTTTTCGAAAATTCCCTACAACAGGCTAATCTCATTAACTCTAAAAGACTCAAGGCCAAGTTCCGAAATAAGAAGAAAAACAAAAAAAGATGCCTGGATAAGTTTTACTTCCACGATTAACAAGGATATGGATGACAGACTCATCTGGAAGAAAATCCAATCACTTAATAGTAAATATGTGCAGTCCCCAGCTCCAATTCTAAACTGGAAAGAGCAGGAATTGTCTGCACCAACAGAAATTGCTAATGCATTAGCCGAATAATTTGCTAGTATATCAGCAATGTCCAGTTACAGCTGAACCTTTCAGAAAATTAAGCCATCTGCAGAACAGCATAAAATAAACTGCTCTACTCTGGCATCACACCTGTACAATCAGCCGTTCACTTTAGCAGAACTTTTAGAGTCTCTGAATAAAACACCCAGTACTGCTGCTGGTCCGGGTGCAGTATGCTGTATAATATTAAAAAAACTAAATAACAATGCAAATAAAACTCCCTTTTGGATTTCTACAATAGAATATTTTTAGAAAATTCTTATCTGCACTCTTGGCACCACTCAATTGTACTAGCATTTCCAAAGCTAGGGAAGAATCATACCAAGCCATATAATTACATGCCAATTTCACTGATTAGATATTTAGGCACAGGTGGCTAACGTGGTTTCTGGAAACTAGTAATCTGTTAAACCGAAACCAGTATGGGTTTTGGAAGAATCACTCAGCCTTAGACCTGATGATTAAAGCAGAAGCAAGCATTGCTTTTGTAAGGAGACAACTTCTTGTAATGGTTAATCTCGATATTGAGAAAACGTTCGATACCACTTGGCGATATGGTGTCCAATAGGACCTTCGTTCTTTTGGTTTGAGGGGAAAGTTACCCTATTTATACAAAACTTCCTTCACCACAGAACATTTCAGGTCAGATAAATGAACAGTGTATCCAAATCATTTGAATAAGAAGAAGGTGTATCGCAGGGTTCCATGCTAAATGCAACATTATTCGCAGTAAGAATTACAAATATGACACGAGATATACTAAAAACAGTTGAATCATACATGTTTGCTGATGACCTCATTATCTCTTGTCAGTCACAAACTATAAATGCCATTAAAAGGCAACTTCAACTATCCATTACCAAAATAGAATTGTGGGTCCAACGGAATGGCTATACCTTAGCAGAAAATAAATCAGCTGCAATTCATTTCTGTAAAATATGAAAATTACATCTGGATCTTGAAACATTTAAAAAACAACCCAGTTCCTCTTAACAACAATTTTCGTTTATTGGGTTTATATCTAGATAATAAAATTAGTTTCTCCAATCATATAGCCTATCTTAGAACCGCGTGTCTAAAGAAATTTAACATCTTATGAACTGTCTCTGCTAACTCCTGGGGTGCCGATAGATACTCTCTCTTACATATTTATAAAACTTTAATTCAGTCCCGATCAGATTTTGGATCACCTATTTATGACTCTGCAAGAAACAGTTCCTTGATACGTCTGAATACCATTCAACATAGTGCCCTAAGGTTAGCCGTGGAAGCCTTCAGAACATCTCCAACCTACTGCATGTATATTGAGGCAAATCAACCCCCGCTGCACCCCAGATGAAAATCCTTGCTATGTGACTATGCTGCAAAAATTAAACGTATTCCATCTCATCCCAGTTGAGAATACCTATTTAATTCTCAATATATAATGGTATACAGTAATTAACCTAATTAAAACTGCCCTGCAGGTCTTAGTTTGCAAGAACTAATTTCTAGTTGGAATTCAAAGATGTTGCTCCTCCTGAACGTTGGAACTAATTTCTGATTTCTAGTTGGAATTCAAAGAGGTTGCTCCTCCTGAACATCCCTGAAATCAATCCACACCTCCTTCTGATAATTTCTTTCTTAGATAGGGAAAAGGCTCCCTGTCAAACAACTTTCAGCAACTACATGAAGCCAACACCTTAGAAAACTCAGAGAAACTACTTATTTATACTGATGGCTCAAAAACAGATGAAACTGTTGGTTCTGCATCATTTTGATCCACCGTTTCAATAGCTGTGTCCCTTCCTACAGTGGCACACTATGGCCATAGTTGCTGATGCGCCTAATAAATCCCTAAACCAACCACAACAATCTTCCTACCAAATGCAGTATCTGTACTGCAGAATTATATGCAATAAAGCAAGCTCTTATATACACAGACTAATTAAGTGCAGTCACTGCATTTTTATGGCTCTAGCAAATAGAGAAGTTTTTGCTTTTTTATTGACGTAAATTGGCATATTAATTTATTTTTTAGAGTTGCTTTATATTCCTAGTAACAATACTTCAGTTTAAATTGAATTTAGATAGAGATTTTGTAGGTTATTACTTAGTATCAGTAAGGGTATCAAATCCATGTGTGGACAGGTTTTGCAGCTCCTGCAAACGAAAGTTTTTAATTATACTTAGCTGCTTTATTGACTTAATTGCTAGATTCAATTATTTTCTATAAGTAGTTTATAGACCTAGTCAAGCTCCAAGGTTTATTTTGAATTTAGATAGCGCTATTTGGAAAGTAAATAATACCTAGTGTCCGTAGATTAACCATTCGTAACTTGCTGCCATTTATACGATACGTGTGCTAACGTAAGGTTTAACGGAAAACTACATAGCATAGGGTTTAACGGAAAACTAGATAGCGAGTATAGTAGTATCAATTCATCAATAAAATTTATTAATCTTATTAAATTTCATTGTCAATAGAATTGTACTTTTTTAACTAAATAAATATAGCGACCTAGTTATTACAAATGTAACAACATAAATTAATAAATATAAGTTGACAGGAGATAAGAAAGTCATATAATGTATGACTTTCTTACTCAGAGACAATATTCGATACTGAAATACTTATATATAGTGTCATAACTACATTGGGTTATATTTTGTATTGGAATTTTATCGAACTTGAATAGAATTCATGACTCAGACCAGAGCAGCAAAGCAAAAGGCTCAAACTAGTGGAAGTGCTGTGGCTCAGGGGACAACTGAGGGGGGGGGGGAGTTGTCCTCTGAATCACAGTCTATTGAAATGCACTGCTTGTTTGATGTTTGTGGATCAATCAGAAACAGGACATGATATTGCCAAGGGGAATGTCTTTGTGTGTGTGTGTGTGCACGATGTAAGGAGTGCAGGGAAATCAGGTGCCAACTCGGCATTGTTATAGGCTTATATGAGAGCTTGAAGGACAGGGTGGATGCCCTCGAAGGATTTAAATTGAGGGGCTCATCAAGGTCTCAGCTGCCCAGATCAATGCCAAAGCTTGCACTTCAATATCACGCAACACAGCGACAACCCCCAAGGCAGAATGCGCTGGTCCCACAGGAACTAGTAGTTCTCGGTGACTCTATTGTCAGGGAAACGGGGAACATATTGTGCAAAAATGATAGATGGAACAGGACCAGAGTATGTCTGCCAGGGGCAAAGGTTGATGACATTGTAGGGCAGATATCATCCTTTAAGGGCACAAAAGGTGATATTTTTGTACACGTTGACACTAATGATATTAAGAGTAGGAGACGGGCAGAATTACTTAACAAGTACAAGACAATGCTGAAAAAAAAAGCCGTGAGTTAGGATTGAATTTGAAAGTGTCCGCAATTCTGCCCAGACACAATAGGAGGGAATATATGATGAGGAGCCATGTCGATCAATTCGTCCCGGGAGAGATTCTGCAAGGCTTAAGGGGTAGAATTAGGTAAAGAAAGGGGCAGTGTTAGGTGGGTGGGAAAACTGCTAGCTTGGGGGATACAAGGACTAATAGATTAACAGTAGCCACTGGCAGAGGTGAAAGTGATTCTTGCACTGCTTCTATTGGAATGAGCAGAAGCCTGGAAAACAAGATGCAGGATGTTTCAGAGACTGCTGGGAGTCATTGCGGTACAAGTAAACACATTGGTTGTGTTAGGGTAGCAAAGAAAAAGAACAGGTGCATTTATACTTGTGTGTACACCAATGCTAGGCGTTTGGTAAATAAATTTGATGAATTTGTGGTATTGCTCAAAGCATCAAAGGCGGATATTGTTGGGATATCAGAGACGTCGTGTGACACAGATAAAAGAAACACAGAACTGGAATTTGGGGTGTACAACGTCTACAGAAAGGCTAGAGAGGATAGGAAGGGAGGAGGAGTTATGCTATTAGTTAAGAAACACCATAAAATCCAAGGAAGTGAAGCCAGTCGACATCGCTGGACAGTGCTGTGTCGAGTCAGTTTGGTGTGACATAAGCATTGGGAGATCAAAATTGAGAGTAGGGGTGTGCTATAGGCCTAATGACTCTGATGAGTATAATAAGCAACTGTACAGGAAATAGAGTGGGCCAGTAAATCAGAGAGTCTTATAATGGGGTATTTTATTTTCCCAGATATTGACTGGAATTTGGGGGCTGGTCACTCACACACTAGCAAGGCTTTTGTGGATTTATTGGATGATTGTTTTCTACATCAGCATGTTCGGGAGGCAACTAGAGGGAGTAATACTCTTGATTTAATTATCAGTAGTGATTCTTCATGCATTAAGAATCTGCTTATTAGTAAAATAATAAGAGGAGTTTACCTCAATATAGTGCGTAGAACACTTCCTTATGATACCCTCCAGAAATTAAAACGGAAAAAACGAAAAAATCGACAACTTACCGGTACATTAGAGTAAGATATAAATAATTAAATAATCAATTTAACACAATTCAAATCAATTTAAAACAATTAAAAATCAAATTAACGCATTTAAAAGAATCTAACGAAAATATTCAAAACGATTTTCCTTCCTTAAGGACATAAGGACATTATTATACAAAGGGTAGATAAAGGAGATACGGTGGTAATACTAGATAAACATGATTATATTAATAACTTAGATTCAGTTGTGTCAGATACCTCCACTTATCGTGAAGTAGACCCAGCACTGTTTACCAATTTGTTCAATCAATACAATAAAATGTTAACCACATATCGAAAAAACGACTACATTACTATGGTTCAATTAAAGGAATTGAAGTCCAGAACATACAATATTCCTGCACTTTTCGGTCAGGTAAAATTACACAAGACTGGGTTTCCTATTCGACCTATTGTTTCCTACAGGAACTTGGCATTTTCATCCTTAGCCACATATGTATATAACATTATAAAACCCTTTAGACAGGTAATACAATTTGGGATTAAGAACTACGATACATTATTTAATAAGCTTAAAGACTGTAGACTCGGCGACAATGACAATTTATTCTCACTAGATTTTACCTCATTATATGCGAATGTAAACGTTGAATACACATTAGATATTTGGGATATGTTAAATAAAAACTCGACACTGATTAATCATACGAAGCTACCTATTAAGGAAATTTTTCACTTAATTAAACTGTTAGTTGAGGCTAACTACATCACCTTTCGAGACAAGGTGTACAAACAAATTTTTGGATTACCAATGGGTTTGAGCCTGAGTGGCTTAATGTCAGAGATCTCAACGATTGAGCAGATACATTTGACACCTTTTCAACCCCGTATCACATACTATGGGAGGTATTTAGACGATGTTCTAGTTATTACCAATAGTAATACTATCCAAGACATTTTACATTCGTTTAATAATATTCATTCTAGACTCAAGTTTACATTGGAAAGGGAGGATACGGATACAAAGTCATTAAACTTTCTAAATTTCACGCTTACCCGGGACTCGAATAAAATACAATTTAGCATCTATCGAAAACCTACAAACACCGGTATGCTTTTACATTATAATAGTTATCACACGTTCACCTACAAAAGATCGATTATCTTTAATCAATTTCTTAATGCCTATAAATATTCAACGACGGATTCTGCTTTGGACTCAGAAATACAAATATTAACTAGCAGATCCTTAAACAGGGGTTATTCCATTACCACAATAAACCGAATTAGGGTACAAGCTAAGGATAGGATACAAAATACTACACCAATCAATAATAGTAATATCAAAAAATACTTTATTTCTGTCCTATATGTTGAACAGTGGCACAAACAGCTTAACAGATTCTTTAAAGATACCGAATTTAAAATTGTAGCTAGGCCTATATGGAAGTTACACACTATACTGAACAATCGCTCAGTTCTTTCAGCGTTCGCAACACAAATTAATGATCTGGTATACAACATTTCTTGTGGTGATTGCGACTCGTCTTATCAAGGTTCGACCCGATTTTCTCTTAATATTCATGTAAATCAACATGAAGCCTCAGTTCGTGCTTCTCATTCAGCAGCCTCAGAATTAGCCTTTCATGCCATTAAAGAAAAACATACTTTCTTATTTAACGAGGCCAAAATACTTAACGTTCAACGTAATTATACACGACTATTAATTGCAGAAACCGTTGAAATAAAATTACGTGAGAATTCTGTTAATGTTCAGCGGCCATATTTGATCTCCGATGCGTGGACCTTTAAGCGCATGCGCGAAGACAAATAATCTCTATTTAAGTATCAGTTTTAACCCGATTCGGTAATTTTCATTCCTGTGATCACGACATAAGGAAGGAAAATCGTTTTGAATATTTTCGTTAGATTCCTTTAATTGCGTTAATTTGATTTTTAATTGTTTTAAATTGATTTGAATTGTGTTAAATTGATTATTTAATTATTTATATCTTACTCTAATGTTACCGGTAAGTTGTCGATTTTTTCGTTTTTCCGTTTTAATTTCTGGAGGGTATCATAAGGAAGTGTTCTACGCAATATATTGATGTAAATTCCTCTTATTATTTTACTAATATTATTATCAACGTAGAACATTTTGAGTAGTACAGCTCTGATTCATACTATCTAATTAAGAATCTGCATAGAGGAACCACTAGGTGGCAGTGATCACAGTGTGCTGAAGTGGGATTTACTCAAAGAGGTAACTACCATTAGGGGTAAAGGGAAGGGTTATTGCTTTTGTAAAGGCGACTACAAGGGTCTGAGACAGTATTTAAATTCTCATTGGGAAAAACTGATGTTACCAACAGCAAATTCAAAATGGGAAGCATTCAAGGAACTTATCTTGTAAACTACTAGGCTTTACATACCAAGTAAGAAATATTGTTCAAGGTTTAGGCCTAAATGGATGAAACAGAAGCCTATGATAGGTATAAGCTGGTCTCTAACCAAGGCGAAGACAGAATACGAGAACTATTTGGCGAGGGATGCAAAGAAAAACAGCAAAGAGTTCTTTACTTATGTAAACTCTAGAAGGAAGGGGATGAATTAGATTGGTCCACTTGATATCGATGGTTCAACTATTGATGATCCTGCTCAGGTAGCTAACAAACTAAATGAATATTTTGCATCGACATTCACACATGAGGAGTTATTCAGCAAGGGGAATGCCAGAGGTGTATTCAACTCTGGCAGTAAGCTGGATAATCTTGCAATAACTGAGAGTAAAGTGGAGGAGAAATTGTTGAAGATAAACACAAGAAAGGCACCTGGGGTGAATGGGATCTATCCAATTATACTAAAGGAGGCAGCAAAGGAAGTAAGCAAACCCTTAGCCATAATTATGAGAGCTTCCTTGGACTCAGGGAAGGTACCCATAGACTGGAGACGTGCAAATGTGACCCCAATTCACAAAGGAGGATCAAAGGCTGACACAAGTAATTATAGACCTGTGAGTTTAACTTCTGTTCCAGGAAAATTAATGGAGGCACTGGTTAAAGAAGCACTGCAGGATCATCTAGAAAAAACTTCAGCTTTAGCTTGGACACAGCATGGTTTTGTTAAGGGAAATCTTGCCTGACCAATTTGATTGGATACTATGATGCAGTCACAAATGATATGCATGCACGGAATAACTTTGATATTATATACTTGTATCTTAGAAAGGCCTTTGATACTGTTGCACATGGAAGACTGCTGCACAAATTGGAGCAGTGTGGTTTTGGAGGCAAATTGCTGCTATGGATAAAGGGGTGGTTGAGGGGGAGAAGACAGAGAGTGGTAATCAGTAGACACTGCTCATCGTGGACTAATGTTATTAGTGGAGTCCCTCAGGGTTCAGTGTTGGGTCTATTATTGTTTTCTGTATTTATAAATAATATTGATGAGGGTATATCAGGCTTAATGTCCAAGTTTGCAGACGATACAAAGGTTGGCAGGGTTGTTAAGGACACTACTGACACTATACTGCTGCAACAGGATCTGGAAAGGTTGAGCAGATGGGCTGAGAGGTGGCAAATGAAGTTTAACATTGACAAATGTAAAGTACTATATATGGAAAACAGCAATCCCAGAGCAACGTATCAATTTTGTGGTACAATACTGACAGTGGTAGAGAATGAAAAGGTCCTGGGGGTACTTGTGCAGACAGATATGAAGTTCTCTGAGCAGTGCAGATGGGCTGCAAGAGTAGCTCATTATGTCTTATCACTGATATACAGGAATTTTTCTATCAGGGATAAGGAGGTGATTATTCCCTTGTATAAGGCAATGGTCAGGCCACATCTTGAGTACTGTATATAGATCTGGAGGCTTCATTTCAGGAAGGATATAGAGCTGGTGGAACGAGTACAGAGAACGGCAACAAGATTAGTGAATGGAACAAAGGGTTGTCCTTACGAAGAAAGGCTTAAGTTTTGCAAATTACAGTGTCTGGAGACTAGGCACCGGCGAGGTGATCTGGTAGAGGTGTGTAAAGCCTTGTATGGTTTGAGCATGCTCAATGCTGATGGGATTTTGCCTCTTGCTCAGAATAATCACCTGAGAGGGCATAAATTCAAATTGAGGAAAGACAGATGTACGATCGATGTGCAGAAATTTGCCTTTAGCCAGCAGGTAGTTGGTTTGTGGAACAGACTTCCATCCCTTGTTGTGGAAGTTGATAGCCTAAATAAATTTAAGGCTCAGCTTCCACCCACGGTAAACAATGCCCTCTATGTTGACGATTCTGCTATATTTTGTCATTCATGCAATATGAGGGTCATTGAAAGGCAACTGCAGAAAACAATTGATCATCTTACAGCTTGGTCTTTGGCTAATGGGTTCAGATTTTCATCACAGAAGAATGTTTGTGTACACTTCTGTCGCAAATGTAATATTCATCCTGACCCAGAATTAAGGGTTGGGCAAAACAACATCCCAGTTGTAGCAGAATACAAATTCCTTGGACTTATTTTTGACAAGAAGCTGACATTTTTACAACATATTCATCAGGCTTAGGACAAGGTGTGTTAAAGGGCTTAACATCCTTCGTGCCCTTTCGTCAACTTCGTGGGGCGCACCTCGTATTACCCTTATTCGTCTTTACTGAGCACTTGTCTGTTCCAAACTCGATTATGGATCTCAGGTTTATGGTTCTGCTAGAGATAGTGTACTTCGGTGGTTAGATCCAATCCACCATCAGGCCATGCGGACAGCCACTGGTGCTTTTCACACATCTCCTGTCCAACGCCTTTACGTTGAAGGTAATGAACCATCTCTAGATTTTCGACGTAAGCAGTTGTACTTACAGTACGCCTTCAAATTGAAATCCCTGCCCGATCATCCCACGGGGCATCCATTTTTGAGCCATGCTGGGAAAACCTCTACAACACCCATTGGACTGCCAACAAACCTTTTGGTATTCGAATTCAAGGGCTATTGAATGAACTAGACATGACAGTAGACAGCGCTGCCCAGTTACCCAGGCAATTCCTTCCACCCTGGCATGCCTATTTTCCAACTTGTGACTTCTCCCTTAAGATCTGGGAGAAGGCTACTACAATGCCATCTGTCTACCAGCAACTCTTTGCATCACATAGTCAGCAGTATTCTGACTTTCTGCCAATCTATATAGATGGCTCAAAGTTAGAATGTTATGTGGGATCTGCTGTTGTGTTCCCTCAAAACACATTATCCAATAAGATCCTGCAGAGTTGCATGCAATAGTAGCAGTAGTAGTGGCATGTGATGCAAGAAAGCAAGTATATGAGCTTATGCAGCATCACCAAAAAAAAAAAAAAAGAATCACACCATTCCCTCCAAATGCCTGTCCAGTTCCTCCTTAAATTTATTCAACCTATCAATTTCCACAACGATTTATGAAAGTTTGTTCCAGCAATTAACCACCCGCTGGCTAAAGGCAAATTTCCGCACATCTATTCTACATCTGTCTTTTCTTAATTTGAATTTATGCCCCCTTAGGTTCGTAATCTGAACAAGTGGAAGGATCCAATCAGAATTCAGCATGCTCAACCCATTCAAGGCTTTATACGCCTCAATCAGATCACCGTGCAGGTGCCTAGTCTCCAGCCACTGCAATTTGCAGAACTTTAGCCTCTCTTGGTAAGAGAATCCCTTCATTCTTCTCACTAATCTTGTTGCCCTTCTCTGTACATGCTCAAGCAAATCAACATCCTTCCTAAAATGAGGCCTCCAGACCTGTAAGCAGTACTCAAAGCGTTCCTTGACCATTGCCTTATACAGAGGGACAATCACCTCCTTAGGTTTTCCCAGTAACTTACCCTTAATACCATTCCTTAATAGCTTTTCTCTGCTAGCAAAATTCCTATATATCATTGACAAAACCCCATGACCTGCCTGGCAGCCTGTCTGCATTGCTCAGAAAACTTCATATCTGACTGCACAATTACTCCCAGGTCTTTTTCATTTTCTACCACCTTAAGTGTAGTACCACACAGTTGGTACTTTTCTCTCGGGTTACTTCTACCCATATGCAGTACTTTGCATTTGTCAAGGTTAAACTTCAGTTGCCACTTCTTAGCCCATCTGCCCAAATTATCTAGATCCTGTTGCAGTAGCACACTGCCATTACTGTCATTAACAACCCTGCCAACCTTTGTATCATCTGCAAACTTCGACATTAAGCCTGATATACCTTCATCAATATCATTGATAAATATACAAACAAAACAACAGTGGACCCAACACCGAACCCTGTGGGACTCCACTAATTACATTAGTCCACGAAGAGCAGCACCCATTGATTACCATCCTCTGTCTTCTCCCACTCGACCATCCTTTTATTCAGTGTAGGAACTTACCCTTAATACCATTCTGCTCCAATTTGTACAATAGTCTTCCATGTGCAACAGTGTCAAAAGCTTTCCTGAAATCCAAATATATGATATCAAAATTATTTTTTGTGTCTAGTTCCTTTGTAACCACATCATAATAACCAATCAAATTGATTAGACAAGACTTTCCCTTAACAAACCCATGCTGTGTCTGAATTATTGCTGCAGCCTTGTCTAGATGATCCTGCAATGCATCTTTAACCAGTGACTCCATTACCCGGAACAGAAATTATACTAACTGGTCTGTAATTACTCGTATCACCTTTCGATCCTCCTTTGTGAATCAGGGATACATTTGCACATCCCCAGTCCGTGGGGACCTCCCCCCGAGTCCAAGAATGCTCTCATAATTATGGCTAAGGGTTTGCTTAGTTGCTTTGCCGCCTCCTTTAATTTAACTGGGTAGATCCCATCCACCCCAGGTGCTTTTCTTATGTTTAACTTCAACAATTTCTCCTCCACTTTGCTCTCAGTTATTACAAAATCATTAAGTATCCTGCTACAATTTGATAACCTTCTGCCATTTCCAAACCTTAATAACTCCTCGTGTGTGAATATAGATGCAAAATACTCATTCAGTTTGTTTCCCAACTGGGCTGGATCATCAACAGTCGATCCATCGATATCAAGTGGACTAATCAGATTCATCCCCTTCCTTTTACAGTTTATATAAGTAAAGAAATCCTTGCTGTTTTTCTTAGCATCTTTTGCCAAGGATTTCTCGTAATCTGCCTTCGCCTGCCTAACCTCCTTTGTGACCTGGTTACAGACTAGCCTCTATCTGCCATAGGCTTTCTGAGTCGCTTGATAATTTATATGCATCCCATGCATTTTTCTTCTCTGTTACGAGTCTCATTAGTTCATTTGATAACCATTTAGGCCTTGAACGGTATTTCTTAATAGGTATGAAACTTTTAGTAGCATCCACGATTAATTCCTTGAATGCTTCCCACTTAGAATTTACTGTTGGTAACATCGTCAATTGATCCCACTGTACAGAATTTAAAAACTGTGTGAGACCACTGTACTCATGTTTATGGAAGCAAAAAACCCTTTCCTTTACCCCTGATGGTAAATAAATCTTTTAAGTAAATCCCAGATCAGTACACTGTGATCACTTCCACCTAGTGGTTCCTTTATCTGGAAATTCTTAATACACGAATGTTCACTGCTGATAACCAGATCAAGAGTATTACTCTCTTTGGTTGCATCTCGAACATGCTGCTGCAGAAAACAATCATCCAATAAATCCACAAAAGTCTGACTAGTGTGTGATTGACCAACCCACAAGTTCCAGTCAATATCTGGGAAGTTAAAATCCCCCATTATAAGACATTCTGATTTACTAGCCCACTCTGTTTCTGTGTACAATTGTTCATTGTACTCATTTGAATCATTAGGCATATAACACACTCCTAGTCTTATTTTTGCTTTCGCAGTGCTTATGTAATGCCAAACTGACTGAACAGTGCACTGTTCATCTATATCAACTGGGTGCACTTCGTTTGATTTGATGTTTTTCTTAATTAGCAGCATAACACCTCCTCCCTTCCTTTCCTGTCTATCCTTTCTGTACACATTGTACTCCCAAAATTCCAGTTCTGCATTCCTTATATCTGGGTGACACCAGGTCTCTGCTATCCCAACAATATCTGCCTTTGATGTCTTGACCACACTTCAAATTCATCAAATTTTTTTACTATACATCTAGCATTGGTATACATGCAAGCGTACATGCACCTATTCCTATTCCTAGTTACCCTAACACATCCCATATACCCACCTATTTCACGATGACTGCCATCCGTCTCTGAAACCCCCAACACCCCTCGCTCCAGGTCGCTACTTATTCTAATAGAAGTTGTGCAAGAATCGCTTTCACCTCTGCCTGCGGCTACTGTTAAACTATTAGTCCTTGTATACCCCCAAGCTTGCAGTTTTCCGACCCACCTAACACTGCCTTGATAGCATCAGCAAATATTCTTGCACCCTTTCTATTTAAGTGTATCCCATCCCTGTAGAAGCAGTCTCTCCTGTTAACAAGTACAGACGAGGCTGAAAAAAATTCTGTCCCTTGAGCCTTGCACAATCTTTCCAGGGCCGAATTAATAGAAACAGCCCTATATCGCATTAAAAATCGCGAGTACCAGAGGTATATGATTCATTGTGATTCATTAATCGTATTACAGGCTCTAGTATCGGTGAGTTATAACCCTCATCCGATCCTGTCCAGGATCCAGTAGATTCTTTTTTCTCTCGCAGAATTAGAATTTGATATTCGCTTTTGCTTGATCCCAAGCCACATTGGGATCCGGGGAAATGAATTAGCTGATACCACTTCCAAATCAGCCACTTCCCTGGATAATCATTGCCTGTCATTCCCCTGTACAGACTACAGGCAAATAATACGCTCTAAATTATATTCCCAATGGCAAGATTCCTGGCACAGACAGGCTATAAATAAACTTTGTCATATTAAGTCTGTAATCATCCAATGGCAGTCCAGTCTACGCAGGGTTCTAAGAGAGGAAGTTGTTCTTGCTCGGCTCTGCATAGTTCATAGTCATCTAACAAATTCCTATTTGCTGAGGGCGGATGATCCACCTATGTGCGAGATGTGTAACATTAATTTAACCGTCAGTCATATTTTTATAGAAGCACAACGCTTGTGTTTTACCGCTTTTAATAATTTGACTGAACCATTTACACTCAGTCAGATAGTAGGTGACGGAGACAATATGTCTGACGTTTTTAACTTTTTACAATCTATTAATTTGTATACAAATATCTAAGTTTTATACTTTATATGCTTTTACTTTATACCTTTTTTTTACATAATAGTTAATTGCCTGATGCGGTAGCCTAGGCTACCAAAATGTTTAGTAGCCTTATAAATTTGATTTGGTGCATTATAGATAATAGGTGACGGAGACAATATGTCTGACGTTTTTAACTTTTTACAATCTGTTAATTTGTATACAAATATTTAAGTTTTATACTTTATATGCATTTACTTTATACCTTTGTTTTTTACCTAATAGTTAATTGCTTGACGCGGTAGCCTAGGCTACCAAAATGTTTAGTAGCCTTATAAATTTGATTTGGTGCATTATGGCCTTAGCTGCCAATGTGCCATTAAAACCAAATCAAATCCAATCGAAATCTGGCAATTATACTTGAAAGGTAAAACTTGTTGACGTTATGTCTCTCTGCTCTTTCTTTTTTGTAATTTTATAATTTGGAAATTTTTGTAATTTTTCCGGAGCATGACATAAAAAAAAATAATTAATTAATAATTCTGTTAAATGTTCATCGAACATTTCTTTTTTGCTTCAATCAAATTCAATCAAATTTGCGAGTGCTGCATAAGCATTTAGGGAAATTTTGTAGAGTTCCGTGGAATGCCACCCTTACGTAATTCGAGGAGTGGCTGTAAATAAATAAAAGCTCCTTAAGAACTGTCACCATCCTAGCAATTGCTTTTGCAGTGTAACACCTTACAAAAAAAAATTGGAAATAAAATTTAATAAACACTGGCCAACTAATCAGATTGCTAATCATGTATTGTGTTTCATTACTGAATATTGTATAAAAATAAAAATTACAAAATAGATTGAACATAAAAATAACAAAATTAGAAGGTTAAAAATATAACGTATAAAATTCAGAGCAGATTTTAACACACCTGCTTTCTTTGTCTAAGTAAAAACTAAAATTTATGGTGCATATTTATCTTCCTGAAAAATCACTATTGAAGAATCTAGGCACTGCTGATCACTGGAGTCTCTGAGAATCAGATACTCCCATTCATATTTATGGTCTGGAATAGGTTCATTTATGAAAGTTTGGATGAAAATCAGTTGTTATTGGCTAAGAAATGTTACTCTTAAATATTACTCATTTTAGATAACCGTATAGTACATCCACCATTTATTCACTCGTATCTAGAGATGGTAAAATAAAAGCTTATGGCCTACTTATGAGAAAACTCAGTGTACTCAAGGCTAAGTGAATAATATGGGGGATAGTCATTACATATTCCCTACAGTTGTTATGAACTTGTTTACAAAATGAACCTGACCCAGTCATTCCCTTAGTTGAAAGAATTTTGTAATGAAGGTATGTTCTTCTCCCATAACTGTGCTGCATTGAAAATGTACTTGTTTATTTCTTCCCTATGCTTGCACAGTCTTTTACTGCACTGATAACAATATGAATGAAAATTTTTCTTAAATGTAATTTCTGATATGAAATGCTTTGTGATGTTGTTCAGTGAAAAATGTAATGGGCTAGAAGTCCTTTACATGTTCAGTTGGAGGGATGGTGTGATCCAGATAGGTTTTTCTTAAATGTGAAATTCAAAATGATATTATTTATTAGGAAAGAATTAGTCAAATGTAATACTTTTTTCTATTGAAATGAAAATTTTGCTTTAGATTATTATTTATTTTTTTTATCATTTAGAGTTACTCTTTCTATGCTACTATATGAGTGGAGTTGCATACAGAATTATGAGAGAAGTACTGATTAGTTATTCTCTGAATGTTCTTTTATTGATGTTGAATTCCAGTTTGGATTATGTTTAACTTACAGCTTACTTTTTTTTTTTTTTTTATGAAACAGATACTATTTTCTTATATCAATATGGAACAAGTAAAAATAACTTTAAGTGCCCTTCAGAAGACATGGCGACCTTATAAAGGAGTGAACTTTTCTTATGAAAAAATTGAATTAAGGGATCAAGATGAGACTGGTAAGAATATTCACTTTGAAGTTCTTCACATTAAGAAAATAATTTTTTACAGTAGATATCATATAATTTCATTTGTGTTACATTGGAACTGGGAAGAAATTTTTATTTTCTTTTCCAGGTATTTTTATTTCATCAACCTCTGTATGTTTGATAAATTTGCTGTTTTACTTAGAAACTACATATAACTGTTTCATTAAATATGAAGTAGCTAGTATATTTCCTTGCAGGTTCAATGGGAAATTGTTTAATTTTAGCTTTCTATACTTAGACTAATAATATTTTAGGGAAGGTAGCCAAACTATTTAAAATTCTCTGTAACTTTGGTTAGTGCAATGGCATCATTACTGCATGGTTGAATTTTTAGACAAACCAAAGTACATGGACATCATTATTGTAACATCCCATATTGTGAAATATTTCATGAGTTACGTTACTTAAATGTCAAATAAGTAATGCTTCTCCATTAGAGAAGACTGCTGTTATTTATTTTAAGTTGAGTACCACCACTCAGACAGAACTTTTCGAAACTTTTGACTTCTCATCAGTGAGTGGGTACCTACCTGCTTATTAGTCTAAGCCAGTGGTCTCCAACCTGCAGGCTGGACATGGCCCGCATGGAAAGTCAACTAAAACAGCATTTTAGAATCATGCCACTGCATGTACAGGCATGCAAGCGTCAAGCTTGACTGTATGAAACGTGCACCTGTAGTCTAGTGCAGTTATATGACTATGTATGCTAAATGCAGTTATATTTGTATCAACCTTTTCATATTATGAAATTCTACTAACACAAAATCAAGGAAATCCATGTATTGGAAGCATCACTGGAATTGGAAAAAAGTGATGTAATGTAAAACTGATAACACTACAATGTGCATTTGATTTAAAAAAAAAAAAAGTTTGTTTATTTAATAGTTTTAGGGAAAAATATCGGGTACAGCATGTTTACTGGATGTATATTCGATCTTCTAATGAAATTTCAAGAAAATATATTCATTGTTAGTTCTGTTATAAACTCCAAAACTTGTTTGTAAAAGAAAAAAAATATCATCTTCTGTGAATAACGGATGGTTTTTGGTAATGTGTATTGTTACAAAAGTTACAATATTTTGTAACAATACAAAGAAAGCTACGACTAACGGATTGTTCACAAAATATTGTTACAAAATATTACAATATAACCTTGGTGTGCATTTGATGTTATCACAAAGGAAAAATTGTTTTTTAGTACAATCTGAAAAAGTTTGCCATTCAGGGTCATATGCTGTTCAAAGTCTGCATTTCCTTTTCTGAGCTGCAATAAAAAGATATACCCTATTGAAAAATTATACTATATAATATCGGTGTAAATACACCATAGTTTACCTTTAAATTTAACTACATTAGCATTAGCATTAGTAGAGGCATTTGATGCAAGAAAGCAAGCTTATGCAGCATCAGCCAAAAAAAATAAAATAAATAAATAGATAAAAAATAACCACTTCCACTTCACCCCTCTGTTCGTTCGAAATACCTGACCAGCTGAGCCTTAAACCTATTTAGGCTATCAACTTCCACGACAAGGGATGGAAGTCTGTTCCACCAACCAACCACCCGCTGGCTAAACACAAATTTCCTCACGTCTATCCTACATCCGTCTTTCCTCAATTTGAATTTATGCCCTCTCAGATGATTATTCTGAGCAAGAGGAAGAATCCCATCAGCATTGAGCATGCTCAAACCATTCAAGGCTTTATACACCTCTATCAGATCACCTCGCTGGTGCCTAGTCTCCAGACACTGTAATTTGCAAAACGTAAGCCTTTCTTCGTAAGAGCACCCCTTTGTTCCATTCACTAATCTTGTTGCCCTTCTCTGTACTCGTTCCAGCATCTCTACATCCTTCTTGAAATGAGGCCTCCAGACCTGCATACAGTACTCTAGGTGTGGCCTGACCATTGCCTTATACAAGGGAATAATCACCTCCTTATCCCTGCTAGAAAAATTCCTATATATCATCGACAATACACCATGAGCTACTCTTGCAGCCCGTCTGCACTCCTCAGAAAACTTCATATCTGCCTGCACAACCACTCCCATGTCCCTTTCAATTTCTACAACTGTCAGTGTAATACCACAAGTTGATACGTTGCTCTGTGGTTGCTGTTTCCCATATGTAGTACTTTACATTTGTCAATGTTAAACTTCATTTGCCACCTCTCAGCCCATCTGCTCAACCTTTCCAGATCCTGTTGCAGTAGCATAGTGTCAGTAGTGTTCTTGACAACCCTGCCAACTTTGTATCGTCTGAAAACGTGGACATTAAGCTTGATTTACCATCATCAATATCATTTATAAATACAGAAAACAATAATGGACCCAATACTGAACCCTGAGGTACTCCACAAATAACATTAGTCCACGATGAGCAGTGTCCATTGATTACCACTCTCTGTCTTCTCCCCCTCAACCACCCCTTTATCCATAGCAGCAATTTGCCTCCAATGCCATGCTGCTCCAATTTGTGCAGCAGTCTTCCATGTGCAACAGTATCAAAAGCCTTTGTTGGTGACTCTATTGTCAGGGAAACGGGAAACATGCTTTGTAAAAAGGATAGGTATAACAGGACCAGGGTATGTCTGTCAGGGGCAAAGGTTAATGACGTTGTAGAGCGGATATCATCTTTTAAGGGCACAAAAGGTGATATAGTTGTACACGTTGGCACTAATGATATTAAGAGTAGGAGACCGGCGGAATTACTTAACAAGTACAGGTCACTGTTGAAAAAAAACCGTGAATTAGGGTTGAATTTGAAAGTGTCTGCAATTCTGCCCAGACACGATAAGAGGGAGTATATGATGAAAGCCCTGTTGATCAATTCGGCCCTGGAAGGATTGTGCAAGGCTCAAGGGGTAGAATTTTTTTCAGCCTGGTCTGTACTTGTTAACAGGAGAGACTGCTTCTACAGGGATGGGATACACTTAAATAGAAAGGGTGCAAGAATGTTTGCTGATGCTATCGAGGCAGTGTTAGGTGGGTCGGAAAACTGCTAGATTGGGGGGATACAAGGACTAATAGATTAACAGTAGCCACTGGCAGAGGTGAAAGTGATTCTTGCACTACTTCTATTGGAATGAGCCGCAGCCTGGAAAATAAGATGCAGGATATTTCAGAGACTGCTGGGAATCATTGCGGTACAAATAAACACATAGGTTGTGTTAGGGTAGCTAAGAAAAAGAACAGGTGCATGTATACTTGCGTGTACACCAAAGCTAGGAGTTTAGTAAATAAATTTGATGAATTTGAGGTTTTGCTCAAAACATCAAAGGCAGATATTGTGTGGATTTCAGAGACGTAGTGTCACACAGATATAAGGAATGCAGAACTGGAATTTGGGGAGTACAATGTCTACAGAAAGGATAGACAGGATAGGAAGGGAGGAGGGGTTATGCTATTAGTTAAGAAATACATAAAATCCAAGGAAGTGAAGCCAGTCGACATTGCTGGACAGTGCAGTGTCGAGTCAGTTTGGTGTGACATAAGCATTGGGAGATCAAAATAGAGTGTAGGAGTGTGCTATAGGCCTAATGACTCTGATGAGTATAATAAGAAACTGTACGAGGAAATAGAGTGGGCCAGTAAATCAGAGAGTCTTATAATGGGGGGATTTTGATTTCCCACATATTGACTGGAATTTGGGGGCTGGTCACTCACACACTAGCAAGGCTTTTGTGGATTTATTGGATGATTGTTTTCTACATCAGCATGTTCAGGAGGCAACTAGAGGGAGTAATACTCTTGATTTGATTATCAGTAATGATTCTTCATGCATTAAGGATCTGCAGGTAAATGAACCACTAGGTGGCAGTGATCATAGTGTGCTGAAGTGGGATTTACTCAAAGAGGTAACTACCATTAGGTGTAAAGGGAAGGGTTGGTGAGACAGTATTGAAATTCTATACAGTGGGACCAACTTGATGATGTTACCAACAGCAAATTCAAAATGGGAAGCATTCAAAGAACTTATCTTGGAAGCTACTAGGCTTTACATACCAACTAAGAAATATTGTTCATGGTTTAGGCCTAAGTGGATGTTAGATGAACTAATGAGACATATGGCAGAGAAGAAAAATGCATGGGATATATACAAATTAACACGTGACACAGAAGCCTATGATAGATACAAGTTGATCTGTAACCAAGTTACAAAGGAGGTTAGGCAGGTGAAGGCAGATTACGAGAAATCTTTGGCAAGGGATGCAAAGAAAAACAGCAAAGAGTTCTTTACTTATGTAAACTCTAGAAGGAAGGGGATGAATCAGATTGGTCCACTTGATATCGATGGATCAACTGTTGATGATCCTGCTCAGGTAGCTAACAAACTGAATGAATATTTTGCATCGACATTCACACATGAGGAGTTATTCAGCGAGGGGAATGCCAGAGGTCTATTCAACTCTGGCAGTAAGCTAGAGAATCTTGTAATAACTGAGAGTAAAGTGGAGGAGAAATTGTTGTAGATAAATACAAGAAAGGCACCTGGGGTGGATGGGATCTATCCAGTTATATTAAAGGAAGTAGCAAAGGAAGTAAGCAAACCCTTAGCCATAATTATGAGAGCTTCTTTGGACTCAGGGGAAGTACCCTTGGACTGGAGATGTGCAAATGTGACCCCAGTTCACAAAGGAGGATCAAAGGGCGACACAAGTAATTATAGACCTGTTAGTTTAACTTCTGTTCCTGGAAAATTAATGGAGGCATTGGTTAAAGAAGCACTGCAGGATCATCTAGACAAGACTTCAGTTATAGATCAGACACAGTATGGTTTTGTTAAGGGGAAGTCTTGCCTGACCAATTTGATTGGATACGATGATGCAGTCACAAAAGAACTGGATGTAGGGAATAACTTTGGTATTATATATTTGGATCCTAGATATTACTCCCTCTAGTTGCCTCCCGAACATGCTGATGTAGAAAACAATCATCCAATAAATCCACAAAAGCCTTGCTAGTGTGTGAGTGACCAGCCCCCAAATTCCAGTTAATATCTGGGAAATTAAAATCCCCCATTATAAGACTCTCTGATTTACTGGCCCACTCTATTTCCCTGTACAGTTTCTTATTATACTCATCAGGGTCATTAGGCCTATAGCACACTCCTACTCTCAAATTTGATCTCCCAATGCTTATGTCACACTAAACTGACTCGACACTGCACTGTCCAGCAACGTCGACCGGCTTCACTTCCTTGGATTTTATGTATTTCTTAACTAATAGCATAGCCCCTCCTCCCTTCCTATCCTGTCTATCCTTTCTGTAGACATTGTACTCTCCAAATTCCAGTTCTGCATTCCTTATATCTGTGTGACACTACGTCTCTGAAATCCCCACAATATCTGCCTTTGATGTTTTGAGCAATACCTCAAATTCATCAAATTTATTTACTAAACTCCCAGCATTGGTGTACACGCAAGTATACATGCACCTGTTCTATTTCTTAGCTACCCTAACACAACCCATGTGTTTATTTATACCCCAATGATTCCCAGCAGTCTCTGAAATATTCTTCATCTTATTTTCCAGGCTGTGGTTCATTCCAGTAGAAACAGTGCAAAAACAGTGTAGCCTCTGCCAGTGGCTACTGTTAATCTATTAGGACTTGTATCCCCCCCAATCTAGCAGTTTTCCGACCCACTTAACACTGCGTCGATAGCATCAGCAAACATTCTTGCACCCTTTCTATTTAAGTGTATCCCATCCCTGTAGAAGCAGTCTCTCCTGTTAACAAGTAGAGACCAGGCTGAAAAAAATTCTACCCCTTGAGCCTTGCGCAATCTTTCCAGGGCCGAATTGATCGACAGGGCTCTCATCATATACTCCCTCCTATCGTGTCTGGGCAGAATTGCAGACACTTTCAAATTCAACCCTAATTTACGGCTTTTTTTCAAAAGTGACCTGTACTTGTTAAGTAATTCTGCCGGTCTCCTACTCTTAATATCATTAGTGCCAATGCATGTAGCGTCAGTAGCGTCCTTAACAACTCTGCCAATCTCTTTATCGTCTGCAAACTTGGACATTAAGCTTGATATACCATCATCAATATTATTTATAAATACAAAAAACAACAATGGACCCAACACTGAACCTTGAGGGACTCCACTAATAACATTAGCCCATGATGAGCAGTGTCCATTAATTACCACTCTCTGTCTTCTGCCCCTCAGCCATCCCTTTATCCATAGCAACAATTTGCTACAAATGCCACACTGCTCCAATTTGTGCAGCAGTCTTCCATGTGCAATAGTATCAAAAGCCTTTCTAAGATCCAAATATGTAATATCAAAGTTATTCCCTGCATCCTTTTGTGACTACATCATATTATCCAATCAAATTGGTCAGGCAAGACCTTCCCATAAGAAAACCTTGCCGTGTCTGAGCTATAACTGAATTCTTGTCAAGATGATCCTGCAATGCTGCTTTATCCAGTGCTTCCATTAATTTTCGTGGAACAGAAGTTAAACTCACAGGTCTATAATTACTTGTGTCAGCTTTTCATCCTCCTTTGTGAATTGGGGCTACATTTGCAAATCTCGAGTCTGTGGGTACCTCCGCAATCCAAGGAACCTCTCATAATGATGGCTAACTGATTGCTTACTTCCTTCGCTGCCTCCTTTAATATAACTGGATAGATCCCATCCACCCCAGGTGCCTTTCTTGTATTTATTTTCAACAATTTCTCCTCCACTTTACTCTCATCTATTAGAAGATCATCTAGCTCACTGCCAGTGTTTACTTCCCCTTCCTGAATAATTCCTAATGTGTGAATTTAGATGCAAAATATTGATTTAGTTTGTTAGCTACCTCAGCAGGATCATGAACAGTTGAACCATCGATATCAAGTGGACCAATCTGATTCAACCCCTTCCTTCTAGAGTTTACATAAGTAAAGAACTCCTTGCTGTTTTACTTTGCATCCCTTGCCAAAGATTTCTCGTAATCTGCCTTCGCCTGCCTAACCTCTTTTGTAACTTGGTTAAAGATCAACTTATATCTATCATAGGCTTCTGTGTCACATGTTAATTTATATGTATCCCATGCATTTTTCTTCTCTGTCATATGTCTCATTAGTTCATCTGACATCCATTGCCTGAACCTTGAACAATATTTCTTTGTTGGTATGTAAAGTCTAGTAGCTTCTAAGATAAGTTCTTTGAATGCTTCCCATTTTGAGTTTGCTGTTGGTAACATCATCAGTTGGTTCCACTGTATAGAATTTAAATACTGTCTCAGACCATCGTAGTCGCCTTTATAAAAGCAATAACCCTTCCCTTTACTCCTGATGGTAGTTACCTCCTTGAGTAAATCCCACTTCAGCACACTGTAATCACTGCCACCTAAAGGTTCCCGTATCTGCAGATTCTTAATGCATGAAGAATCACTACTGATAATCAAATCAAGAGTATTACTCCCTCTAGTTTGCCTCCCGAACATGGTGATGTAGAAAACAGTCGTCCAATAAATCCACAAAAGCCTTGCTAGTGTGTTAGTGACCAACCCACAAATTCCAGTCAATATCTGGGAAATTAAAATCCCCCATTATAAGATTCTCTCATTTACTGGTGCAGTTTCTTATTATACTCATCGGAGTCATTAGGCCTATAGCACACTCCTACTCTCAATTTTGATCTCCCAATGCTTATGTCACACCAAACTGACTCGACACTGCACTGTCCAGCGATGTCGACTGGCTTCACTTCCTTGGATTTTATGTGTTTATTAACTAATAGCATAACCCCTCCTCCCTTCCTATCCTGTCTATCCTTTCTGTAGACATTGTACTCCCCAAATTCCAGTTCTGCATTCCTTATATCTATGTGACACCACGTCTCTGATATCCCAATAATATCCGCCTTTGATGCTTTGCGCAATACCTCAAATTCATCAGATTTATTTACCAAACTCCTAGCATTGGTGTTCGCGCAAGTATACATGCACTTGTTCTTTTTCTTAGCTACCCTAACAAAACTCATGTGTTTACTTGTACCCCAATGACTCCCAGCAGTCTCTGAAATATCCTGCATCTGATTTTCCAAGCTGCTGCTCATTCCAATAGAAGCAGTGCAAGAATCACTTTCATCTCTGCCAGTGGCTACCGTTAATCTATTAGTCCTTGTATCCCCCCCCCCAATCTAGCAGTTTTCCGACCCACATAACACTGCCTCGATAGCATCAGCAAACATTCTTGCACTATTATTATTATATGTCCCATACTCACCAGATGTGAGCCCCTGGGGTAGTTTGTCAGACTGCAAGTGGAAGTGGACGTCATTGAGATTAGAATTGAGACCACGTATATTTGTGAAATGAACTAGGCATGTTCCGTTCTCACGAGGCATGGCCTGAAGTTTTTGTTTCAGTTAGGGTTGTCTCCGACGTATTTATGTGCTTGAGGAGAGCTGGAGACCAGTCTCCACTAATGTTGAATTGTCCTCTTTATGTAGATATTAGAGTGAGAGTCGAGTGAGGGATGCTCACTCCTTCTTCATCCACTTAGGAGGGGTTTTTGCTGATAGAACGAATTCAGTTTTTTTGTAGAATTTGTAAAGTCCCTTTTTGTTCGAAGAAGTATGATGCCCAGGTAGAAGTATCGACTACCTCCTTGTGGTGGGGACGGTAACTGCTGATGTGGAGTGTGACTGTACTGTCCATGCCTCGAGGCCAAAATGTAGAAATTAAATTTATTTTGCTTTGTATTTTGTGTTGACCAGTTGTATCTTTGTGTTTTGTTAAATTAACATACTAGACTGGTAGAGTTTAAAAGACGAGAACTAAGTCGCATTGTTGAGAACCTGGGTGGTGATTTGGGATGGAAGCTCACTCAAATGACAATACTTCAACTGGGAATCAGAAGAACATTTTTTTTTTTTTTCTTGGTTTGCTATGTGCTCTGCAGCTGTTGGAGTACCTTTAGTATTCTATTTGTCCTGCTTGTCCAGTTACTGATTGCAAAGCATAGTTGGTTTGTCATACCATGCTGCTTCATTAATGTTATACAATGCATTTGTTTTTGTAAATGAATAAGAGAAGTTTACCTCTATATGATATGTAGAACACTTCCGTATGATACTCTCCAGAAATTAAAATGAAAAATGACAAAAATGCATGCGCATAAAAGACCACGAATTGGAGATTATATATGGCCGTCGAACATTAACAGAATTCTCATATAATTTAATTTCTACTGTTTCTGTAATTAATAGTCTCATATAACTACGTTGGACACTAAGTATTTTGGCTTCGTCACTGCAAGAAATGCTGTATACTATCATTTATTTGTGTTGCAAGCAAGGAAAGGACTGATTGATTGTTCAGTGTAGTGTGTAATTTCTGTATTGAGTATAGTGTGTAATTTCCCTATTGGCCTGGCTACAATTTTAAATTCGGTATATTTAAAGAATCTGTTAAGTTGTTTTTGCCACTGTTCAAAATAAATGGCAGAAATCAAGAATTTTTTGATATTACTATTGTTGATAAGGTGTATTTTTTTTTTGTATTCTATCCTTAGCTTGCACCCTAATTCTGTCTATTTTAGCAAGAGGGGTAATCCTTGTTTAAGAATCTGATGGTTAATATTTGTATTTCTGAGCCCAAAGAAGATTCTGTCATTGAATATTTATAGGCATTGAGAAATAGGTTAAAGATAATCAATCTTTTGTAGGTGAACGGGTGATAGCATGTTATATTACCACGTGCTACAATAGACACTATTAGGGTACAAGCTATGGATAGAATAAAAAAAAATACACCAATCAACAATATTAATATCAGAAAATACTTTATTTCTGTCCCATATGTTGGACAGTGGCACAAACAACTTAACAGATTCTTTAAAGATTCTGAATTTAAAATTGTAGCCAGGCCAGTATACAGAAATTACACACTATACTGAATAAACGCTCAGTCCTTTCCTCATTCGGAACACAAATAAATGACCTAGTATACAACATTTCTTGTGGTGATTGTGACTCGCCTTATCAGGGTTCTATGCTGTTTCCTCTGAATTTTCGTGATAATCAATATGCGGCCTCAGTTCATGCTTCTTGTTCAGCAATGTCAGAATTAGTCTTTTAGCACTAATAGAGGCATACAATGCAAGAAAGCAAGCTTATGCAGCATCAACCAAAAAAAAGACCCTCCCATTTCACCCCTCCATTCATTTCAAATACGGCGCCGAGTGCCAAGCGAGTGATTATAGCGATTTCTGAGTGATTTCCAAGCATTTTTCGTAAAGGGCGGCAGATACTTATAGTATTATTTTTCATTTTTTACAAAGTTATATAATTTTGCTCTTCTAAAGTAAAGAAGCTAGCGTACCTAATAGAAAGGAAAGACACCTTTCTTCTTGTACATAGGACTAACTTACTAACACACTAACAAATAACCTTACTTTATCGATTGGTCACTGGTGGCACTGCTCCTGCCTCCACGTGGCGGGGCTCGAAACCTAGGAGAAGAAAGTCACCCTCCCAGGGCAAAAAGGAGCAATGATGGACAAAAATAAACAGTTCTCGTGTGGATCTTATGATTCAGAGCTAGACAAACATATAATCCAGATCATGACGACACAAATGTATCCCATGCTAAGAGACAAAAAAAAGAAGGAACGGATAAGACCACACCACTCTTTCTAATACTACACTCCTCCACAGACCAACCATTGAGTAAGCTATCCCCATTTTTGATACAGAAATGTCTCGAAAATGTGGCTGGCCCTCCAAAAATGGTTCGGCGATTAAGATCCGAAGATTTATTGATCGAAATGACCGAACATAGACATGCTGAGAGGCTATTGAAAATATCTACTTTCGGTGGAATTCCCACGAAGGTTACCCCACATGCCACCTTAAACTTCTCTAAAGGGGTAATATCAGAGTGGGATCTATTAAACGTATCAGAGGATGAACTTGTGCATGAACTAAGAGATCAAAACGTGGTACAAGCCAAAAGAATTGTTATTAAAAGAGATGGAGAGTCTGCCCCCACACGTATGGTGATCCTAACATTAAAAACACCAAATCTACCTACTTCTATTAACGCTGGTTATCTTAGATGCCAAGTAAGACCATACATTCCAAATCCAGTCCGGTGCTTTAAATGCCAAAAATTTGGTCATTCCCAAGCTGTCTGCAGAGGTGTAGCCACTTGTGCTAACTGCGGATCAAAAGAGCATACACACACAAACTGTAACACTGAAGTGCAAATTTGTCCTAACTGCCATGGTAACCACTCTGCCTTCTCTAAGGAATGCCCTCAATGGAAAAGAGAAAAGAATATTCAAAAATATAAGATTGAGAAGCTAAAAAACACTTTGCAGTACCTGCTAAGTCACCTACATATGCTTCAATTACCCAACGGCTACGCTCAGTAGAAACTCAGACAGACTGCTCAGTCCCTCCAAATATCTCAATATCTGGTTAGGCTAAATCACTCCTCTCCTCATCAAAGGAAAAACCTATTCCGAAATATGCTACTCGAGAAGCAAATACTCCTGTAACAATACCTCCGGATAAGAAGCCTAATGAACAACCAAATGAACGAGCCAAGACTCCTGAAAGAAGAAACAGTACTAAATTTATATCCGATACCATGGATATTGATGAAAAGATAGATGAAGATGATTCAATTCTTGAGATTCATCCAGAGGATGACTTTGACACGAGTAGGCCAGTCTTCCCAAAAAAAGAAAAAGCAAAAGTAGACATGCGCAAACAAAAAAATCTGCCGTAAGAAACCAAACCCTCCTTTTAAAACCCAACAATGCACACAGTGATTCAATGGAATTGTCGCGGATTTCGTGCTAATTTAGATGACCTCTACGATCTCCTAAGTGAATATAAGCCCTCCTTTTAAAACCAAACCACGCTTACACCCTTGCTGATTTAGATGACCTAGTAGGACAAATACCCGCTCCTTTCTGTATTCTGGGTGACTGGAATGGCCATAACCCCCTATGGGGTTCTCAACAACTTGACTGCAGAGGAAAAATAATTGAGAAATTCTTGGATAAACACGATCTGACTATTTTAAACAACACAGGTGATCACACATATGTTCATGTACCATCTGGCTCAAGCTCTGCCATTGATCTAACAGTATGTTCTCCAACAATATTTCCTCTCATAGACTGGACAGTTACTGAAAACCCTCTTGGTAGTGATCACTTTCCGATCATCTGTAATTTCTGTACAAGTTCTCCTTCGCTCAACAGAATTAGAACAATTTGGAAATTTGACAAGGCCAACTGGGCTAAATATCAAGAAATAGCTCATTTAGATTCCACTATCATTGCTACTGACAAGATTGATTCTGCAGTAAGCTATATCACAGAACGAATAATGACAGCAGCTGAATCCACTATCCCGAAATCATCATTTAAAATCCGACTCCATCCAAAAATGTGGTGGAACGAAGCATGTACCATTGCTAAAAGAGAAAGAAATAAATCCTGGAATCAGTTTAGAAAACATCCAACCACAGCCAACCTCCTACAGTTTAAAAGAGCAAGGGCTAAGGCTCTTTATATAAGACGAATGAATAAAAAAGAAGCATGGGCACGCTATGCTGCCACAATAAACAGATTCACAGATACTGCTGCAGTCTGGAAAAAAAATCAAACGTATCAATGACAAATACCCACTTGCTGCTTCTCCGATTCTATTTCTGAAAGGAAAGGAAATTTCTGAACCTGAGGAACTTGCTAATGCATTCGGCTCGTCTTTTGAATCACTCTCAGCTGTTTCCGCCTATGAACCAGTCTTTCAGATGCTAAAACACAGTACAGAAAAGTATAAACAGAATTTTAATACCGCTCTCCAACATTCATACAATCTGCCGTTGACCATGACCGAATTGCTTAATGCACTCACAAAAGTGAAAAACAGTGCCCCAGGTCCTGATGGTTTTTATTACGCAATGTTTTCCCATTTAAGTGAAAGATCAATAAGTGGTCTCCTACTACTCTATAATAGAATTTTCTTAGAGGAATATTACCCCACCAGCTGGTGCCATTCTTATGTGCTAGCCTTCCCGAAACCAGGAAAAGACTACACAGATCCAAGAAACTATCGACCTATCTCCCTAACAAGTTGCTTGGGAAAAACAATGGAAAAAATACTTAACACCCGACTAACGTGGTATTTGGAGACTCAAAACATTCTGAGTCCAAGCCAGTATGGTTTTCGGAGAAGTAGATCAACGCTTGATCTCATTATCAAAGCGGAAGCAAATATTCGGAAAGCCTTTCTAAGAAATGAACACTTTGTTATGATATGCGTAGACATCGAGAAGGTATTTGACACAACTTGGCGTAATGAGATTCTTCGGGAGTTACATAACTCTGGTCTTCGGGGTCATCTTCCGAAATTTATTCAGAACTTCCTATCTAACAGATCCTTCCAAGTCCTCTTCCACTCGTCACTTTCTGGAACATATGTTCAAGAAGAGGGAGTTCCTCAGTGCTGAGTGCAACACTCTTTGCCATCAGAATCGATTCTATAACCAATTGTATACCTAACACAGTTGATGCATACCTGTATGCTGATGACCTTGCTATCTCATGTCATTCTCAAAATATGCGACTTATTGAGAGAAAACTACAAGGCACCATTAATAGAATAGTCTCTTGGGCCAAAAACAATGGCTACAGAATTTCTAAATCGAAAACAAGTGCAGTACACTTCTGTCGTAAACGTTCATTGCATCCTGATCCAAACCTTCAGTTAGACTCCCATTGTATTACATTTCAACCAAGTACTCATTTTCTGGGTATAATACTTGATAAAAAATTAAACTTCCTTGAACATATAAAATATATTCGTACCAGCTGTCTTAAGAAACTAAATATTCTCAGAGTAATTTCCTCTATGTCATGGGGTGCAGATCGGTACATGTTGCTACATTTATACCACTCAATAATTAGATCCCACTTAGGCTATGCATCTCCTGCATACCTCAGCCTGGCCAAGTGTACTGAAATGGCTTGATCCCATTCATCATAGTGCACTCCGAATAGCACTGGGTGCCTTTCGTACATCCCCCATTTTAAGTCTATATACGGAAGCCAATGAACCGCCGCTAGACCTTCGGCGACAAATCCTTCTCCTAAAGTATGCCACTAAAATCAGCAGCTTTCCACATCACCCAATATGGCAATATCTCTTCAGACCAAAATGGAAAACCTCTATCGAACTAAATCACGTCTCAACAAACCATCTGGCATTAGGCTTCAGGCTCTAAACACTAGCTGGGGACTCAACATGAATAACATAATGCAGGATACTAGCATGCAAATCCAGCCATGCAAATACCCACAATACATATTAAAAAATACTACCAGAAATGGGGAAAGAATAATCTTCCAGATATTAACATCAGACAATTACATCTGGCCCACTCCACTCAGTGTAGGAATTACGTGCAGCTATATACAGATGGATCCAAGACTGCTAGTAAAGTTGGTACAGCTGTAGTCCTGCCAGATGCTATCATCTCCAAACAGCTCCCTTCAGAATGTAGTAATTATACTGCTGAGTTGTATGGTATTTTACTAGCCCTGGAGAAAATAAAAGAAGCCTCATATACTCAATCCATAATATATACCAATTCATTAAGTGCCGTGAATTGTATGCAATGTAAACGCCCAACAGTCATCCTCTGGTACAGCAAATCTGGACTCAGTTAATGGCAATTCATGCACGTGGTCACCAAATAATTTTTTGTTGGATTCCTGGACACTCTGGAATCCCAGGAAATGAACAGGCAGATTTAGCTGCCAAAAATGCTTCAAATCCTATCTCTTCTAATTTCAGGACACCTTATGTTGACTATAAATGTATTATACAGCAGACCTCTAAAGAACAGTGGAAACATATATGGGAAAAAGAAATAAATAATAAACTTTTTGAAATAAAGAAAGAACCCAAACAGTGGCGCTCCAGTCTGAGAGGAAATAGAAAAGAAGAAACGGTACTAGCGCGACTGCGCATTGGTCACACATACCACACTCACAGTTATTTATCACAGTTCTTGACAACCATATAAAAAACAGACAGAACCATACACAACTGCTAAATCTAAATAATGCAAAACATTTGGCAGTGGAACTGTAGAGGTCTACGAAGCAACATTTTCGATATTTGTGATCAAACTAATCAAACAGTACAGTCCAATAAGCTTCTGTCTGCAGGAAACCAATCTAACCCCACAGGTGACTCTAGTGATTAAAAACTATAGTGTCTATCAGCAAGATAGAAACAATACTAACTCAACATGAGGAGGCATAGCCATACTTGTTGACAACAAAGTTTCTACAAAACAGATCCCTCTACAGTCCAATTAGAGGCTGTAATGGTACATATTGAATTTTATGTTAACCGTAATCTCTGGGTATAAATAAAGAAAAAGAATTCACTGTGAAAGAATTGGAGGACCTTATAAAACAGCTTCCATCTCCTTTCATTCTGCTTGGAGATTTCAATGGGCATCATCATCCTATGTGGGGGGATCTCCTCAGATAGATAAAAGAGAAAAAATCATTGAATCAGTTCTTGACAACCAGAATTAGCATTAGCATTAGTAGAGGCATTTGATGCAAGAAAGCAAGCTTATGCAGCATCAGCCAAAAAAAAAAAAAAAAAACCCACTTCCAGTTCACCCCTCTGTTCGTTCAAAATACCTGTCCAGCTGAGCCTTAAACTTATTTAGGCTATCAACCTCCACCACAAGGGATGGCAGTCTGTTCCACCAACCAACCACCCGCTGGCTAAAGGCAAATTTCCGCACGTCTATCCTACATCTGTCTTTCCTCAATTTGAATTTATGCCCTCTCAGGTGATTTTTCTGAGCTAGAGGAAGAATCCCATCAGCATTGAGCATGCTTAAACCATTCAAGGCTTTATACACCTCTAGCAGATCACCTCGCTGGTGCCTAGTCTCCAGACACTGTAATTTGCAAAACTTAAGCCTTTCTTCGTAAGAGCACCCCTTTGTTCCATTCACTAATCTTGTTGCCCTTCTCTGTACTCGTTCCAGCAGCTCTACATCCTTCTTGAAATGAGGCCTCCAGACCTGTACACAGTACTCTAGGTGTGGCCTGACCATTGCCTTATACAATGGAATAATCACCTCCTTATCCCTGCTGGAAAAATTCCTGTATATCATTGACAATACTCCATGAGCTACTCTTGCAGCCCGTCTGCACTGCTCACAGAACTTCATATCTGCCTGCACAATCACCCCCAAGTCCCTTTCATTCTCTACCACTGTCAGTGTAGTACCACAGAGTTGATACGTTGCTCTGGGGTTGCTGTTTCCCATGTGTAGTACTTTACATTTGTCAATGTTAAACTTCATTTGCCACCTCTCAGCCCATCTGCTCAACCTTTCCAGATCCTGTTGCAGCAGCATAGTGTCAGTAGTGTCCTTGACAACAACCCTGCCAACCTTTGTATCATCTGCAAACTTGGACATTAAGCTTGATATCCCATCATCAATATCATTCATAAATACAGAAAACAACAATGGACCCAACACTGAACCTTGAGGAACTCCACTAATAACATTAGTCCACGTTGAGCAGTGTCCATTGATTACCACTCTCTGTCTTCTGCCACTCAACCATCCCCTTATCCATAGCAGCAATTTGCCTCCAATGCCACACTGCTCCAATTTGTGCAGCAGTCTTCCATGTGCAACAGTATCAAAAGCCTTTCTAAGATCCAAGTATATAATATCAAAGTTATTCCCTGCATCCAGTTCTTTTGTGACTGCATCATAGTATCCAATCAAGTTGGTCAGGCAAGACTTCCCCTTAACAAAACCATGCTGTGTCTGAGCTATAACTGAAGTCTTGTCTAAATGATCCTGCAGTGCTTCTTTAACCAGTGCCTCCATTAATTTTCCTGGAACAGAAGTTAAGCTCACAGGTCTATAATTACTTGTGTCAGCCTTTGATCCTCCTTTGTGAATTGGGGTCACATTTGCACATTTCCAGTCTATGGGTACCTCCCCTGAGTCCAAGGAAGCTCTCATAATTATGGCTAAGGGTTTGCTTACTTCCTTTGCTGCCTCCTTTAATATAACTGGATAGATCCCATCCACCCTGGGTGCCTTTCTTGTGTTTATCTTCAACAGTTTCTCCTCCACTTTACTCCCAGTTATTTCAAGATTCTGTAGCTTACTGCTAGAGTTGAATACACCTCTGGCATTCCCTTTGCTGAATAACTCCTCATGTGTGAATGTTGATGCAAAATATTCATTTAGTTTGTTAGCTACCTGAGCAGGATCATCAACAGTTGACCCATCAATATCAAGTGGACCAATCTGATTCATCCCCTTCCTTCTAGAGTTTACATAAGTAAAGAACTCTTTGCTGTTTTTCTTTGCATCCCTTGCCAAAGATTTCTAGTACTCTGCCTTCGCCTGCCTAACCTCCTTTGTAACTTGGTTACAGATCAACTTGTATCTATCATAGGCTTCTGTGTCATGTGTTAATTTGTAAGATCCCATGCATTTTTCTTCTCTGCCATATGCCTCATTAGTTCATCTGACATCCATTTTGGCCTAAACCTTGAACAATATTTCTTAGTTGGTATGTAAAGCCTAGTAGCTTCCAAGATAAGTTCTTTGAATGCTTCCCATTTTGAATTTGCTGTTGGTAACATCATCAGTTGGTCCCACTGTATAGAATTTAAATACTGTCTGAGTCCATCGTAGTCGCCTTTACGGAAGCAATAACCCTTACCTTTACCCCTAATGGTAGTTACCTCTTTGAGTAAATCCCACTTCAGCACACTGTGATCACTGCCACCTAGTGGTTCATTTATCTGCAGATTCTTAATGCATGAAGAATCACTGCTGATAATCAAATCAAGAGTATTACTCCCTCTAGTTGCCTCCCGAACATGCTGATGTAGAAAACAATCATCCAATAAATCCACAAAAGCTCTGCTAGTGCGTGAGTAACCAGCCCCCAAATTCCAGTCAATATCTGGGAAATTAAAATCTCCCATTATAAGACTCTCTGATTTACTGGCCCACTCTATTTCCCTGTACAGTTCCTTATTATACTCATCAGAGTCATTAGGCCTATAGCACACTCCTACTCTCAATTTTGATCTCCCAATGCTTATGTCACACCAAACTGACTCAACACTGCACTGTCCAGCGATGTCGACTGGCTTCACTTCCTTGGTTTTTATGTGTTTCTTAACTAATACATAACCCCTCCCCCCTTCCTATCCTGTCTATCCTTTCTGTAGACGTTGTACTCCCCAAATTGCAGTTCTGCATCCCTTATATCTGTGTGACACCACGTCTCTGATATCCCAACAATATCTGCCTTTGATGTTTTGAGCAATACCTCAAATTCATCAAATTTATTTACTAAACTCCTAGCATTGGTGTACACGCAAGTATACCTGCACCTGTTCTATTCTTAGCTACCCTAACACAACCCATGTGTTTACTTGTACCGCAATGGCTCCCAGCAGTCTCTGAAATACCATGCATCTTGTTTTTCAGGCTTCTGCTCATTCTAATAGAAGCAGTGCAAGAATCTCTTTCACCTCTGCCAGTGGCTACTGTCAATCTATTGGTCTTTGTCTCCCCCCAAGCTAGCAGTTTTCCGACCCACCTAACACTGCCTCGACAGCATCAGCAACATACCCTGGTCCTGTTCCACCTATCTTTTTTTACAAAGTATGTTCCCCGTTTCCCTGACAATAGAGTCACCAACAACTACTAGTTCCTTCGGGACCAGCGCATTCTGCCTTGGGGGTTGTCTCTGTGTCACGCGATGCCCAAGTGCAAGCTCTGGCGTTGATGCGGGCAGGTGAGAGCTTGATGGGCCCCTCAATTTAGTTTCTTCGAGGGCATCCACCCTGTCCTTCAAGCTCTCATATAGGCCCACAAGAATGCCGAGTTGTTGCCTGATATCGATACACTCCTTGCATCGCGCACACACAAAGACATCCCCCTTGGCAGTTTCATGTCCCGTACCCGATTGCTCTGCAAACATCAAGCAAACAGTGCATTTTATAAGGCTGTGAGTCAGAGGACAACTGCCCCCCTCAGTTCTGCTCTGAGCCACAGCGCTTCCATTAGCTTGAGCCTTTTGCTTTGCTGCTCTGGTTTGAGTCATGATTCTATTAATTTATTAATTAATTATAATTAATTATGTTATGTTATTAATTATGTTAAATATAATTAATTATATTACGTTTGTAATCTAAGTCGTTATATGTATTTATTTAAACGTACAGTTTAACTGCTACCGAAGTTCAACTAACGCTATCTAGTACGGCATACAACTATCGTATCACAATGGCGGGAAAATTACGAACGGTACCGGAGTCGAAACACGTGGAAACCTTTACCGATATTTTTATGCAATTACAAGGCCGAGTAAAGAATAAATACACCAAGTTAATCAGAAAATCACAAAATAATGTTATACTACTAAATTTAAATCAAAAGTTTTAGAAAAACAATAATTTCAAATCAATAAATAAGAAAAATCCACTTAGCGGCTTGGAACACGACCGTCTCTAGTAGCCTCGTCAGCAGACTCGATGAATCTCACCTTGTTAAACACTGATGCTGACACTCATATCAACTTTCCCACCTGAACATCTACTGCTATATATTTATCAATATGTTCCCCAAAACTGTTCCCAGTCATTCAGTGGTTAGTTTCAAATGCCTCGATTAGTGTGGTACCACTGAACAGTGACCATTATCCGAATATTTGCAAACTGAAAACACAGAGAACCTCACATATAGCCAGTCGCATAAAATGGAAATTTAACAAAGCAGATTGGAACAAGTTCACTGATGCAGCTTCCTTTGATGACCAAATCATTAAAAGCCAGCCTATAGATGATGCTACTGACCACATTACTACACAGGTAATAACAGCTGCAACCTGTGCTATACCCAAAACCCGAGTTGGTACTCACAGACATGTCAATATCTGGTGGAATGATGTATGCCGCGATGCCAAAAAAGAACAGAATAAAGCTTGGAATCTGTTTCATAAGTACCCAACAACTAAAAACCTGATTAACTTCAAGAAACTTAAAGCTAAGCCCTGATACATGCAAAAAAAAGCAAAAAAAGGCTCCTGTATCGGTTTGCTTCCACCATTACTATAAATACAGACAGAAGAAAATTTGGGATAAAATCAAAAAAACTGAATGGTAAATCCCTCTCTAAATCAACACCCATCATAAGTTGGAAAGATAAAGACTTCTGCTCCCCAGTGGAAGTCGCAAATGCCCTGTCAGAATGCTTTTCTGAAACCTCTGCCACATCTGCATATGAGCCAGCCTTTAATCAAATAAAAGCCAGTGCAGAAAAATATAAGTTGAACTTCAATACAAGAGCATCTCTTCCATATAATCAACTGTTTACTCTTTTTGAACTAGAGAGCTCCTTAAATAGATCAGTTAATAGTGCACCAGGGCCTGATGGAATAAACTATTTGATGCTTAAACATCTAAATAAAAGAGCTCTGAATTCATTACTGGTCTATTTTAACCGGATATTCTGAGAAGTCTACTATCCTCTTTCTTGGCGCCACTCAGTAGTCCTTGCCTTTCCTAAACCTGGAAAGGATCAATCAGATCCACAAAACTATCAGCCAATATCTCTTAGCAGTTGCCTTTGTAAGACATTTGAAAAAATTATTCACGCTTGATTAGTGTGGTACCTAGAATCTCATTCGATAATGAACAAGATCCAATACGGCTTTAGGAAAAATAGGTCAACTCTAGACCTTATGATTAAGGCAGAATCCAATATACAGAATGATTTTATTCGTAAAGAACATCTTGTCATCATCTGCCTGGATATCGAAAAAGCCTTTGATACCACCTGGCGCTACGGCATTCTTCAAAATCTGTATGTCACAGGACTTCGGGGTCAGCTACCACTAATCATTCAGAGCTTTCTCCAAAACAGAACCTTTCAGGTGCATTACTGTAATTCACTATCCTGAACATTTGTCCAAGAAGAAGGGGTCCCACAGGGATCAGTTCTTAGTGCAAAACTCTTTGCAGTAAGGCTAAACAATGCTATGGACAATATTCCAGCTAATGTTGATACCTATCTATATGCAGACGACCTTACAATATCCTGCCACTCACAAAATATGCATGCCATCAAGCGTCAGTTGCAGCTCTCAATAAATAAAATAGAATCATGGGCATCCGACATTGGCTATTGCCTCTCTGCAACAAAAACAACTGCTATTCACTTTTGTAAACAACGTCAGCTCCATCCAGATCCCGAGCTAAGGTTAGGAACTCAACCAATAACACTTAGCAAAAATATCCGGTTCTTGGGCGTAGTACTTGACACTAAACTTAACTTTCAGGCCCATATAATGCAAGTGAGAACTCAGTGCATGAAAAAAATGAATATGCTTATAGGTATCTCTTCTATGGCATGGGGAGCTGATCGCTTCACACTTTTACACCTGTATCGAACCTTGATAAGCTCTTGTCTAGACTATGGAGCCCCAGTTTATGATTCTGCATGGAAGATAGCATTGGCTTGGCTCAATCGAGTGCAGCATAGTGCTCTCAGGATTGCCTTCGGAGACTTTAAGACATCCCCAGTGCAAAGTCTGTATATAGATGCCAATGAACCTCCACTACATCTTAGGAGAAGAGTATTGCTTCTCAGCTATGCAGCCAAATTACGTAGCATCCCTTATCACCCCATCTGGACATCTCTTTGAACCTCAATGGACAAACTTCTATAAAAATAAACCCGATGAAAACAAACATGCTGGCATTCGGCTACAGAGCTAATGCAATGTTGGAACATCTATCTTGGAAGTATATCTCATGCTGCAGATGCAGTACAAACACCATGGGCAATATATATACTATATGATAACTCCTTCCAATGAAGAATGGAGTTATCATATACTATATGATAACTCCTTTCTTCATTGGAGAAAATACTCTCTATCGAATCAAAATCTTAGACAGTTACATGATGCTCATGCCTTGGCCAATGCTTACAATCTTTGTGAATATACAGATGGCTCAAAAACTGACATATCCATAGGAGCTGCAGTGGTCCTTCCTACATCCTCTGTCTCTGTCCAGTTACCAATTGAATGCAGCGTTTTTACAGCTGAACTGTATGCAATAAAAATGGCTTTGAATCTCCTTAACGATCTATTAAATACCCAGGTCATAATATATACAGACTCTTTAAGCACAGTGAGTGCCTTACGTAATAAACTACAACATTCCCATCCATTTCTCACACAAATCAGATCACAGTTATGTAACCTCGATGAAAAGAAGCTGACTGTAAAATTCTACTGGATACCCAGCCACGTCAAAATTCCAGGAAATGAGCGTGCAGATGAAGCTGCAATGCTGCGCCCTGCTTGTTTTGACTCTATCTCAATTTTTTACTCTGATTTCTCTGATTTCAAACCAGTCATACAACGGATATGTACTGAGGTGTGGTCTGAAATGTGGCATACCCAGACAGGAAACAAACTTCTTGAGATAAAACAGAATCCACAGTTGTGGAGATCCAGTTTCAGACTAAACAGGCACGAAGAGGTCGTTCTTGCAAGAGCACGAATTGGTCATACACATTTAACGCACCTCTTTTTACTGCTAGGAGGAGATCCTCTACTTTGCTTACACTGTAGCTGCCTACTTACCGTTAAGCACATCCTAATTGAGTGTGCACATTACCTTTCAGTTAGAATTGCATATTTCAAATCACAGCTTAATTTACAGAAACCTCTACAACTATCCCATATACTTGGAGATGATAGCAATTTCTCAGAACTTTTTACTTACATAAAAATTATTAATGTCTACAGTCACTTTTAGACTTATTTCCTATAACGTATACAGTTACTTCTAGACCAAAGTAACAGTTGCAATTTGGCCATAGTAGCCCTTGCGCCATTAAACCCCACTCCATCAACAAAAGATTGAATTCTGAACCACCAATCAATTTCCTGCTGGCTGAAGGCAAATTTCTGCACATCTATTCTACAAATTTGAATCTATGCCACGTCAAGTTCTTAATTTGAGCAAGAGGCATTCGGCATTCAGCTTACTCATCCCATTCAAGGCCTTATACACCTCAATCAGATCACCTCGCAAGTGCCTACTCTCCAGGCGCTGCAATTTGCAGAACTTAAGCCTTTCTTGGTAAGCGCACCCCTTTGTTTCCCTCACCAATCTTGTTGCCCTTCTTTGTACTTGTTCTAGCAACTCTACATCCTTTCAAAAATGAGGCCTCCAGACCTGTACATAGTACTCTAGGTGTGGCCTGACCATTTTATAACGGGATAATACCTGCAAGCCAAATTCCTATATATAATTGACAAGACTCCATGACCTGCCTTGGCAGCCCATCTGCACTGCTCAGCGAACTTCATATTTGACTGGCCCAGGGTGCCAAGCGAATCTTGAGGCCAAGCAATCTTCCCTGCGAATTCTACTGCGATTATATTAGAGAGATAAGCGTTTCACTTTGAGTTCACACGTTTTTCCTTCCGTTATTCAAATATATAATAAGAACTCTCTTTCTTAAAGCATAAGGAAGAAGCTTCAGAAAGGAAAATAACCTTTCTTAATTTTTCTATGTACTAACCTTCTATTTTACTCGCTTGGTCACTTGGTAGCAGTACTCCTGCCTCCTCGTGGCGGGGCTGGACCTGGGTGAAAAGACATCACCCAGAACTAAAAGGATTTGAAAATGGACCAAAAAACTAACAACACAAGATTGGAGAAAGTTAACTCCAATAAATGTGATCACTTACAGCTGAACATGTCTCAGGCTAAGAGAATGAAAATAAACAGCTCTCAGCCTACTGTCCCTCTTTTTTTTGGTGATACATTCGTTATCATCACAACCCGTTGGGAAATTATCCCCTTTCTTAGTTCAGAAGACTATCGAGTCCATGGTTGGATCACCAAAAATGATAAAAGATTACAATCAGGTGATCTCTTAGTAGAAACCTCATTAAGTAATCATTCGGAAAAATTGCTACAAATGAAAACTTTTGCAGGACTACCAGTTGAAATTACCCCACATAATTCCCTGAATACATCGAAAGGTGTTATTACCGAATGGGACCTTTTGACTGTTTCAGAGGAAGAACTACTGAGCGAGCTAACAGAACAACAAGTGATATATGTTAGGAGGGTAATGATGAAGAAAGACGGAATTCTCATTCCAACCCGATCAGTAATTCTCACCTTTAACAATCCTTCTCTTCCCCATTCAGTTAAAGCAGGATATTTAAATTGCAAAATCCGACCATATATACCAAATCCAATAAGGTGTTACAACTGTCAGCGATACGGACACTCTCAGGCGACATGTCGCAGTGATCCCATCTGTCCACTCTGTGGATCAAAGACCACAATCAAGCAAACTGCACATCCGCTACACCACTCTGTCCCAATTGTCACGAATATCATCCTGCTTTTTCGAAGACGTGCGAAATGTGGGTATTGGGAAAACAAATTCAAAAATACAAAGTATAAAATAAAGTGTCTTATCTATAAGCAAGAAAACAGATACTTGCAACCAAACATTCGCATTCCTATGCTTCAGCAGTGAAACAACAGAAAACTATAGCCACTCAAACGGAGGTAGCAATACTTCTAAATCAAATTATAGACTGGAGTAAAGTAATATTGATGATAAAAACAGTTTCACAAGAAACATCCAGTACTAAAGAGCAGGATACTTCCGTGCCTAGAAAGCAGAAATCAGAAGTAACATCTTGAAAAACAAAGCAAACATCATCTAGTAAACTGTGTGACCAGAAACAAACAAACGTAGACCAAATGGATACTGATGAACAGGGAGAGAACGTACTAGAACTACACCCTGCAGAAGATATTGATACACCTCGTACTAATTTTCCGAAGAAAGATAGACCCAAAGATGATAAACGGAAAAACTCAAAAGCGCAGTCAGATTCAGCAAATCGTCCCGAGACCTAAATAATGCAACATATTATTATACAATGGAACTGTTGTGGTTTACGTGGAAAACTGGATGAAATAAAAGATATTATTCAGCAGTATAAACCGGCCTGCATTTGCCTTCAGGAGACCCATCTAACACCTCAATCTTCACCCACATTTCAAAATTATACACTTTTCCGGAGAGACAGGAATGATAACAGAACTGCCAAAGGAGGAGTGGCAATTTTGGTGAATACTCATATACCAGATAAGCAAACAACATTAAGAACCAACTTAGAAGCAGTAGCAGTAAGAATAGCCATCGGAATTTCTATCACAATCTCGTCCATTTATCTTCCACCAAATATCCCTCTCTCCAGATCGGAATTAAACGATCTTACTATGCAGCTCCAACCTCCGTACTGCCTTATGGGAGATATGAATGCCCATCATCATTTGTGGGGATCTACTCACACAGACAGTAGAGGTAACATAATCGAAACTTTCATAGATGATCAGCAACTGAATTTACTGAATACCGGATCCCACACTTATATCAGTTTGGGTACAGGTATCACCTCTGCAATAGACTTAACAATATGTTTTCCATCAATTTATCCTAGTATAGAATGGTTCGTGTTGAATGATCCTTACAACAGTGATCATTTTCTGATAGTATGTTCCATACAGATACAATCAACTCTTACAGAAGGAACCAGAACAGTGTGGAATTTTAAAAAAGCTAATTGGAGTAAATATATGCAATTAATCAAACTGGATAAGCAATTAATAGAAACCCTGCCAATAGATGATGCTGTCTTATATATCAACGATCAACTGCTAGAAGCTTCCAAAGCTACAATACCTCAAATAAGTAAGGCAAGGCAGGCACGGTACAACTCTTGGTGGAATGCAGAATGTGCAACAGCAAAAACAAAACAAAATCGTGCATGGAATAGATTCCGTCAATATCCAACTACCGAATTTAATTGCATATAAAAAAAACCAAAGCTGAAGCGAGGAGAATTCAGAAAAAAGCAAAGAAAAAGTCTTTGATCGTGTTCACTTCCTCACTTACTAGGATCTCCAATCCTGGTTTGGTGTGGAAAAAAATTCGGATTTTAAGTGGAAGATATCCAATCACACAATCTCCAATCTTCCATTAGAAAGGGCAGGACGTTTTTCAAACAGATATCAGATATGCAGAAATTTTGGCTCTCTTTCGCTTCCATTTCAGCAGTTACAAGCTACAGCACTGACTTTCAGAAATATAAAGAGCAAGCTGAACGGAGTAAATTGAATTTCTCTACCAAGATATCTCATTCCTATAATCTACCATTTCTATCTAAAAGAGGAATTACTTACAACCATTACAAAATTACCTAATTTACAAAATTACATTACAAAATTAGCGCACCAGGTCCCAATGGCATTTATTATATTATGATACAAAACCTAAACTCTGATTGTCTGGAAATCCTGCTGGCTCTATATAATAGAATTTTTCTGAACAACCTGTATCCATCCATATGGCGGCATGCAATTGTCCTTGCATTTCCCAAACCTGGAAAAGATCCTTCCTATACATATAATTATTGCCCGAATTCACTGACCAGCTGCTTGGGAAAAATCCTTGAACGAATGGTGCATAATAGACTTAAGTGGTTGCTGGAAAAAGAGAATGTTTTATCACCCCACCAATTTGGATTTAGGAAAAATAGATCAACACTTTTCCTACATGTCAAAGTGGAAAAAAATATTAGAAACTCATTTATAAGAAAGCAGCATATGGTGATGGTAAATCTAGATCTTGAAAAAGCCTTTGACACAACATGGAGATTCGGAATTCTACGAGATCTATTTCAATTAGGATACAGAGGACAACTTCCACAATTTATAGAAAAATTTCTTGCCGACAGAACATTTCAGGTACAATATAAAGGCTGTTTATCTACAATCTATATACAACAGGAAGGGGTTCCCCAGTGCTCAGCATTAAGTGCAACCTTGTTTGCACTGCGGGTGAACAATATCACAAAGCATTGGAAATATATATGTATGCAGATGATCTTTCCATTTCATTTCAATTACAAAGCATGAACACAATTGAACGACAGCTGCAATTATCCATAAACAAAATAGAAGTATGGACTCAAAATAATGGATATAGAATATCTGAGAAAAAATCAGTTGTTATTCACTTCGGTAAAATGCGTGGTCTTCATCCTGAACCGGTCTTATACTTAAATAAAACTGCTCTACCTGTTGTTCAAAATTTCTCCTTTTTGGGCTTAACAATAGATAGAAAACTAAACTTTCATGAACATATACTAAGACTTCGAACTAGTTGCCTCTTAAAACTTAACATCTTGCGCACAGTATCTTCAATGGCCTGGGGAGCTGACAGGTCCACATTATTACTATTATATAAACCTTTGATTAGATCTCGTTTAGATTATGGATCTCCTGTATATGCTTCAGCAAGAAGGAGCATCTTACATCGCCTAGATACCATTCACCATAATGCTCTCCGCATAGCTCTAGGAGCATTTAGAACTTCACCAATCTACAGCCTGTATGCAGATGCTTCGAAACTCCCGCTGCATCTTCGACGAGATTATCTACTGTGCATGTATGCGGCAAAAATATACGGTCAAGCATCACATCCAAATTGGTCCATTATTCACAATCCACCATGGACAAATAATTATGATTGCAAGCCAAATGAAAATAAACCAGTAGGACTGCGCCTCAGACACTTAGCTAAAGTTTGGGAAATACATTTCCAGCACATTTCTGCAGTAGATATAAACTCAGAACCTCCTTGGATTCCGACTGTGCCTTTATCCATATCACACCTTACAAACAGGAATAAAAAAGAGATCTCTCCAATCATTATACAGAAGCTTCATGCAGTGCACAGTTTTGAAAATAGAAACAGTCATCAGATTTACACGGATGGTTCAAATTCGAACAACTGAGTAGGTGCCGCAGTAGTTTTACCGGAATATATTATATCTGTCTCCTTGCCCCATGTTTGCAGTATTTTCACAGCAGAATTATATGCTATTAAACTAGCACTGAACGATATTACCCAGCATCAACTTCTACCTGCTCTAATCTATACTTGACTCCCTTAGTGCAGTAGCAGCTTTACAGAACAGTAAACATTCCTCAAATTCCTTGATTCAGCATATAAAAAAACAATTCGGAGTTTTGCATAAAGCAAGAAAACAAGTGTCTATCTGTTGGATTCCCAGCCATGCTGGAATTCTAGGAAATAATCATGCAAACCAAGCCGCAAAAAATCCAGATCTTAATATACAAGATAACTTTCAGTTTGTACCATTTACAGATTATAGGGATGTATTTCGTACCAAATATACTTCCATCTGGAAAGAACTTTGGAGGGACCAATTGTGCAATAAACTTCGCAAAATAAAAAAAGATTATGTTTGTGGCAATCTAGCTCACGTACAAATAGACAGGAGGAAGTTATATTAGAAAGACTGCACATTGGACATACCTTCCTCACTCACAAACATTTACTTTTAAGAGAAGATCCACCGCTCTGCTCTGTCTGTCAGCTACAACTTTCAGTAAGGCACATCCTGATTGATTGTCCATCCTATTCAGCCGTTCGAACCACATCTTTCCGATCATTAGCAAACTTGCAAGCTCCTCTAACCCTCTCTCATGTACTTGGTGACAAAGCAAACCTAAGTGAGCTCTTTATATATATTAAACATCTAGGAATAATAAATACACTCTGATATATATATATATCCTAAATCATTAAAATGAACGTAATGACGCTGACAGACACATATTGGCCACAGTTGCCCTTGTGTCGTGAAACTTTCATACCAACAACAACATATTTGACTATATAATTACCACCATGTCTTTTTCACTTTCCACTTCCCTGAGTGTAGTACCACACAGTTGATGCATTTCTCAAGTATTGCTACTCATATGCAGTACTTTGCATTTGTCAATGTTAAACTTCAGTTGCCACTTTTCAGCCCATTTTCCCAACTTTTCTAGATCCAGCTGGAGTAGCATACTGTTTTTACTGTCATTAACAACCCTGCCAACCTTTGTATCATCTGCAACTTGGACATTAAATGTGATAATACCTTCATCAATATCATTAATAAATACACTCAAGGTAGTGAAGATTGGAAAGGACCTGGGGGTAATTGTACGGTCATATATGAAGTTCGCCGAGCAGTGCATTACATGACACTTCCCAAAGAAGTGTCATATAATGATTATATAACTCTCTTGCTCAGAATTTTTTTCTACTGAAATTTACCATTTCAAAAAGGTCATTACAAAAATAAAGATGCAGATAATGCATGTTGTAAGTAATGAGCTCAAAAATAAAAAAAAATGAAAAATACTTGAACAGATATATGAAAATTGATGAACAGTGGAAGATAGCTTTATATATATAAAAGTTTATTCGTTTTGAGAAACACTGCAGAGAAGCCCAGACCTTATGAGTATGGGCTTGGCACACCCAGGATCTTGAGCAGGATACCATCATTCTTCTCTCTTTTGGTGATTCCCCTCCTACTTTTCTCTCTCTCTCTCTCTCTCTCTCTCTCTCTCTTGGTATTCAAATTTTTTTTGGCTCGTGCAGCATAAGCCTCTGGCTTCCTTGCACCCTATGGCTAATAATAATAATAAGAGAGTTGCGAACACATATAGCAGTAAAATAGTTGCAATGTGTGTTAAAACGTTATCAGAATACATGTTACAAATAAAGTGCACAAGCATCTGGATGATAAATAAATTAGGCCGAACTCAGAAATATAGTGGCCACCGATTTACCTAACCTGGTAGCCACATAAAATCAGTAATTTTTTTCAATTACATAAAATAAGTAATTCGAAAACACAATTTTAGAAGAATGCCATCAAATTTTTGGCTTTTATTGAAAATTAAACCTTTTTACTGTCATAAATTCTAATGTCTAAGATATTGCGCTTTGTATGCATGTGTTTTGAATTTTTGCTTAGCTAGTGATTTTTTTTTTTTGCAGAAACAACCATTTTCCAACTTCCAGGGTTTGCCAATTTTAGGATTTTGCACCTATAAATTATTCCCCCCCCCACCATCTTTCACTGTCTGTACATGACAGAAATCTTTGATGAAAATGTTATAATATAATATTGCTTTCAATTTTAATTTTAAAGTTTTTTTTTTTTTTTATTATATCACAGATATACTTAAATTTAAAAATTTCGCTTTGGAATTAATTCTTTGTAGGAACTGCAGTAATTTTGCATCATCTAAACTCCTACAGTTCACCTTTGCCTCCTCCTCCAGTTTTACTTGGCCAAAGTTTTATCCCCCCATTATCAGAAGATATCTTGTTTCAGGAAAATGTATTGCAGAACGTGTTAGAATTCCAGGAGAATATTTTTTATAATCACTGCATGTAAGTACTTTAATTTCTTATACTGTAGTAGATTCAAATGTTAAGTGATAAATTCTAAATGTTGTTCATAATACACAAACTAGCCAGAAATTATGAACCTTTATTCAGTACTGAATCAGGCCACCTTTGTTTCGAAAAGTAGCAAGAGTGTGACACAGCATTTCACGCAGCTGCGAAAAAGCTTCATGAAGAGGATTTTTTTGTTGAATAGCTGTCTCCAGCATTCCAACACATTCTCAAAAGGATTGAGATTAAGTGAATGTGTTGGTCAAGGAAGATGATTGGAATTTGGGTCATGTTCTCCAAACCATTCTTGCACAATTCTGGCATTTCATTCATAAAGTTGCCTTCATCTATGCCATCATCATCATCATAAGCGTATTGTCATCCCTAAAGTGGCCAACATGCTTAGGATAAAAGTGTAACGTTGCAGGTATAGTAGGTGTGATACAAACAAGTACTCCTTTGATTACTTTCAACCTTCCACCACTATAAACAGACCACTGTGCCAACAAAACATTTTTCATATCATGACATCTTGAGATGTTTGGGTGGACCTGCCTACCCTGGGTTCTCTTAAGACAACCCACAGTGGGCAGGTCCATCACTTTGTGAGGTTCTCGACACATTCGCTGTCTACTATCAGTGCAAAATGAAGTATACTGATTTGTCTGACCACATCACTTTTTTCCACTGTCCCACTGTCCAATTTAGCAGTACCATTTGGGAGAGTGATATTGATGTCACACTTGCCACCAATTCAGTAGCATATAAAATTACAGACTGGTGTGTCCAGCCAGCCTGGACCACATCAGATCTTATAGACCCATCAGATCATAGTTTGAAGGCGATGGCCTTCAAACTAAACAGGCATTTACAAACAACCTAACACTCCCTGTTGGATATCAAAAGGTATAAACTTGAAAAGAAAACTGCTGATTTTCACAGAACATGCAGCAGCTGAGCTGCAAAAACAGGAAAATGAGTGGTCTATATCAGGCAATGTAGCCCAGATGAGCGAGCACTAACTATGACAAATATTTTAACGAAAACAGCAAACTTGTCTATCTATGGGAAAAAGGCTGTCCCCGTGGTGGTTCCCTGAACTGACTATACTCAGGAGAAGGGTGCACCAGGCGAGGAGAAATTTTCAAAGAGCCAGAACATCTTGGCCACAAAATGATTAAATTCTACAACAAGCCTCATAAATCTTCTAATAAATCTAAGAAATCTAACAGTAAAAATAAACAAAAATTATGCAATTTTGAAGCAACCCTTAAAGATTAAGACAAAAATAACATAATGTACAATATAAAAAGTAAAAAAGTAAAGTGCATCTTGAGATGTTTGGTTTCATCCTGCAGTAGTCAACCCACTGCAGGATGGAAGCCTCCTCAACAATTCATGCTGAGGGAAACGGACCATAATCTGCCACGCTGGTCCAGTGCGGGTTGGCAGGTCGACCGTATTCAGCAGTCAGGGGCTTGAACCCCAGTCTACTCAAAGAGCATGTGCCATACCATATGTGGATCAGCAATACATTCTCTTTATTAATATATTTATATTAATAAAGAAAATTTGCCTTTAGGAAATTTGCCTTTAGCCAGCGGGTGGTTGGTTGCTGGAATAGACTTCCATCCCTTGTCGTGGAAGTTGATAGCCTAAATAAGTTTAAGGCTCAGCTGGACAGGTATTTCGAACGAACAGAGGGGTGAAGTGGAAGTGGTTATTTTTTATTTATTTATTTTTTTTTTTTTTGGCTGATGCTGCATAAGCTTGCTTTCTTGCATCAAATGCCTCTACTAATGCTAAAATGCTAATGCTAATATAAATTTACATCACAAAATTCAAATAGATATAGCCAGTACAAGGTTAGCTACTCTAACCTAGTTAAACTGAAACAAAAACTGATAGAGATACATAAAAGCTTCATCATTACGCCAGTAGATAAAGCATCAAAAACCTATGCTTTTATTTGCAGAGCATTTTATCCACACACCTTGAGAACTGAACTTAACTCCAGCAGCACAAACAAACATATATACAGTTCCTGCAATATTATTACAAAGAAACTTATAACAAAAAATTAAAAGTGAACATTAGTAATTACAGTCTGCCATATATATATACTGATGAAGATGTTGAAGAAATGTACACTGAAATTGAGAGTCTTTTAGATGAGCAGAAAACCCACTACACTATTATTATGGGGGACTTCAATGCTAAGGTTGGAAAAAGACAAAACAGTGCAGAAAGTGGAACTATAGGAAATTTTGAAATTGGTGAAAGAAACGAAAGAGGTGAAAGACTTGTGGAATTTGCAGAATCTCAAGGATTGTCAGTAATGAACACTTTTTTCAAGAAAAGGTTAAACAGAAAGTAGACATGGAAGAGTCCAAATGGATTAACAACTAATGAAATCAACTTCATCCTCACTAACAGAAGATATATCGTGAATGATGTTACCATCCTGAATAAGGTAAATGTTGGAAGTGATCACATAATGATAAGATGTACACGATATAGATGTAGGAAAGGAAAAAACTGACTCGAGTAAATAATACAAAGGTCTTTGAGATAACAGAAGAGGAGAAAAAACAGTATGTACTGGAACTTAAGAACAAGTTTGAGCTTCTGCAGACTGCTCAGGACCAAGATATCGACGAGGAATATTACAACTTTCTGAAAGTGATAAAGCCCAAGAAACCTATAGGGAAAAAGAAATCCAAAGAAGAAAAAATTAGTCAAGAAACACTTGTTATGATGAACCAGAGGCGACAAATGAAGAGCAAGATAAACACTGTTTTTGTATATAGTGGTAGGGAATTCAAATTTTTTAATTGAGGTAGTTAGGTAGCTCTAACATATAATTTAGAGTAATACGCTTCACTGTTTCTATTAGATAGCGTAGTATTGACATTTAATTAATTTAATTTATTGATTTTATTAATTTAAAGTATCATGCCCCAAACTAGAGCAGCAAAGCAATGGGCACAAAGTGGCAGGAGTGCTGTGACTCGGGGGAGAACTGGGGGGGGGGATTCTCCAACGCATCACAGCCTAAAAAAATGTGCAACTTGTGAATTTTTGCTGAACTCTCTGGAACGGAACATGATATTGCCATGGGGGATGTCTTTGTGTGAGCGCGATGTAAGGAGTGTAAGGAAATCAGGCGACAACTCAGCGTTGTTATGGGCCTATATGAGAGTTTGAAGGACAGGGTGGATGCCCTTGAAAGATCTAAATTGAGGGGCCCATCGGGCTCTCAGCTGCCCACGTCAACGCCAGAGCTTGCACTTGGTCATCACGCAACACAGCGGCAACCACCAAGGCAGAATGTACTGGTCCCACAGGAACTAGTAGTTGTTGGTGACTCTATTGTCAGGGAAACGGGAAACATGCTTTGTAAAAAGGATAGGTGGAACAGGACCAGGGTATGTCTGCCAGGGGCAAAGGTTGATGACGTTGTAGAGCGGATATCATCTTTTAAGGGCACAAAAGGTGATATAGTTGTACATGTTGGCACTAATGATATTAGGAGTAGGAGACCGGCAGAATGACTTAACAAGTACAGGTCAATGTTGAACAAAAGCCGAGAATTAGGGTTGAATTTGAAAGTGTTTGCAATTCTGCCCAGACACGATAGGAGGGAGTATATGATGAGAGCCTTGTCGATCAATTCGGCCCTGGAAAGAATGTGCAAGCTCAAGGGGTAGAATTTTTTTCAGCCTGGACTGTACTTGTTAACAGGAGAGACTGCTTCTATAGGGATGGGATACACTTAAATAGAAAGAGTACAAGAATATTTGCTGATGCTTTCAAGGCAGTGTTAGGTGGGTCGGAAAACTGATAGCATGGGGGGGGATACACGGACTAATAGTGTAACAGTAGCCGTAGGCAGAGGTGAAGGTGATTCTTGCATAACTTCTATTAGAATAAGTAGCGACCTGGAGCATGGGGTGTTGGGGGTTTCAGGGACGGATGGCAGTCATCCTGAAATAGGTGGGTATATGGGATGTGTTAGGGTAACTAAGAATAGGAGTAGGAGCATGTATGCTTGCATGTATACCAATACTAGAAGTATAGTAAATAAATTTGATGAATTTGAAGTGTTGGTCAAGACATCAAAGGCGGATATTGTTGGGATACCAGAGACGTGGTGTCACACAGATATAAGGAATGCTGAACTGGAATTTGGGGAGTACAATGTGTACAGACAGGATAGAAAGGGAGGTGGTGTTATGCTGTTAATTAAGAAAAAACATAAAATCAAAAGAAGTGCATCCAGTTGATACAGATGAACCGTGCACTATTGAGTCTGTTTGGTGTGACATAAGCACTGCGAAAGCAAAAATAAGAGTAGGAGTGTGTTATAGGCCTAATGACTCGAACGAGTACAATGAACAGTTGTACAGAGAAATAGTGGGCTAGTAAATTGGAATGTCTTATAATGGGGGATTTTAACTTCCCACATATTGACTGGAACTTGTGGGTTGGTCACTCACACACTAGACAGACTTTTGTGGATTTATTGGATGATTGTTTTCTGCAGCAGCATGTTCGAGAGGCAACCAGGGAAAGTAATACTCTTGATCTGGTTATCAGCAGTGATGATTTGTGTATTAAGAATTTGCAGATAAAGGAACCACTAGGTGGCAGTGATCACAGTGTACTGATGTGGGATTTACTTAAAGATTTAATTACCCTTTCCAAAAACCCTTTCCTTTACCCCCATCAGGGGTAAAGGAAAGGGTTTTTGCTTCCGTAAAGGTGAGTACAGTGCTCTCCGACAGTTTTTAAATTCTGTACAGGGGATCAACTGACGATGTTACCAACAGTAAATTCTAAGTGGGAAGCGTTCAAGGAATTAATCGTGGAAGCTACTAAAATTTTCATACCTTTTAAGAAATATTGTTCAAGGTTTAGGCTTAAATGGTTATCTAATGAACTAATGAGACTCGTAATAGAGAAGAAAATGCATGGGATGCATATAAATTATTAAGCGACTCAGAAAGCCTATGGCAGATATAAGCTAGTCTGTAATAAGGTGACAAAGGAGGTTAGGTAGGTGAAGGCAGATTACAAGAAATCCTTGGCAAAAGATGCTAAGAAAAACAGCAAGGATTTCTTTACTTATATAAACTCTAAAAGGAAGGGGATGAATCTGATTGGTCCACTTGACATCGATGGTTCGACTGTTGATGATCCTGCTCAGATAGCAAACAAACTGAATGAGTATTTTGCATCTACATTCACACATGAGGAATAATCAAGGTTTGAAAATGGCAGAAGGTTATCAAATTGTAGAAGGATACTTAATGATTTTGGAATAACTGAAAGCAAAGTGGAGGAGAAATTGTTGAAGTTAAACATAAGAAAAGCACCTGGGGTGGATGGGATCTATCCAGTTATATTAAACGAGGCGGCAAAGCAACTAAGCAAACTCTTAGCCATAATTATGAGAGCGTCCTTGGACTCAGGGGTGGTTCCCACGGACTGGAGATGTGCAAATGTATCCCCAATTCACAAAAGGGGATCGAAGGGTGACACCAGTAATTACGGACCAGTTTAACTTCTGTTCCTGGTAAAATAATGGAGTCACTGGTTAAAGATGCATTGCAGGATCATCTAGACAAGACTGCAGCAATAATTGAAACACAGCATGGGTTTGTTAAGGGAAAGTCTTGTCTGACAAATTTGATAGGGTATTATGATGTGGTTACAAAGGAACTGGATGCAAAAAATAATTTTGATATCATATATTTGGATTTCAGGAAAGCTTTTGACACTTTTGTGCATGGAAGACTATTATACAAATTGGAGCAGAATCGTATTAAGGGTAAGTTGCTACAATGGATAAAAGGATGTTGTTTAAGTGGGAGAAGACAGAGGGTGGTGATCAGTGGGTGCTGCTCTTCGTGGACTAATGTTATTAGTGGAGTCCCACAGTGTTCGGTGTTAGGTCCACTGTTGTTTTGTTTATTTATCAATGATATTGATGAAGGTATATCAGGCTTAATGTCGAAGTTTGCAGATGGTACAAATTTTGGCAGGGTTGTTAATGACAGTAATGGCAGTGTGCTACTGCAACAGGATCTAGATAATTTGGGCAGATGGGCTAAGAAGTGGCAACTGAAGTTTAACCTTGACAAATGCAAAGTACTGCATATGGGTAGAAGTAACCTCAGAGAAACGTACCAACTGTGTGGTACTACACTTAAGGTGGTAGAAAATGAAAAAGACCTGGGCGTAATTGTGCAGTCAGATATGAAGTTTTCTGAGCAATGCAGACAGGCTGCCAGGGCAGGTCATGGGGTTTTGTCAATGATATATAGGAATTTTGCTAGCAGGGAAAAGGAGGTGATTATCCCTCTGTATAAGGCAATGGTCAGGCCACGTCTTGAGTACTGCGTACAGGTCTGGAGGCCACATTTTAGGAAGGATGTAGATTTACTTGAGCGTGTACAGAGAAGGGCAACAAAATTGGTGAGGGGAATGAAGGGATCCTCTTACCAAGAGAGGCTTAAGTTCTGCAAATTGTAGTGCCTGGAGACTAGGCACCTACACAGTGATCTCATTGAGGTGTATATGGCCTTCAATGCGTTCAGCACGCTGAATTCTGATGGGATTCTTTCACTTGTTCAGATAAGAACCTAAGGGGGCATAATTCAAATTAAGGAAAGACAGATGTAGAATAGATGTGCGGAAATTTGCCTTTAGCCAGCGGGTGGTTAATTGCTGGAACAAACTTCCATCTGTCGTTGTGGAAGTTGATAGGTTGAATAAATTTAAGGAGGAACTGGACAGGCATTTGGAGGGAATGGTGTGATTTTTTTTTTTTTTTTGGCTGATGCTGCATAAGCTCATACACTTGCTTTCTTGCATCACATGCCACTACTTCTACTACTACTGCTACTGACAAGGAGAAAATTGAGTATACTGAGTTATGCAAAGCCATTAGAACTACAGAAAGACAAATGATACTGAAACTGAAGAATAGCGATGGTGTACTTATAAATAGTAGAGAAGGTATAATTGAAATAGCAGAAGACTACCATAGAGAATTATACCTGGAGCGAGGGAATGATGCTAGCAGTGGGGAAGATGGATCGCAAATTAGCAACACATACGACATACCCAATATTCTTCCTGCATTGAAGAAAATGAAAAATCAGAAAGCTCCGGGTGAAAATGAAGTTACTGTAGAGTTGTTAAAATTGGGAGGAAGGGACATGGCACAAAAACTGGCAAGACTCTTCACAAAATCATTAGAAAAGGTGTGATGCCTAAGGAGTGGAATAATGCAATCATAGTTTTGCTGCATAAGAAAGGAGATAAATCAGAAATTGGAAATTATAGACCAATTAGCTTGATCCCACATCTACAAGTTGTTCACAAGGGTCATTACTAACAGATTAGAAAGAATACTTGGTGAGAATCAACCGAAAGAGGAAGCTTGCTCTAGGACAGGATTGTCAACTATGGATCACTTGCATGTAATATCACAGCTAATGGAGAAAGCAAATGAATATAAAGCACCATTATGCATGGCATTTGTGGATTATGAAAAGGCATTTGACTCCATACAGCTTAAGGCAATGTTTCGGGCACTGGAAAGACAAGGCATAGATACCTTATATATTATGATTTTGAAGAAAATATATGAGAACACTACCTCCTTTATTAGACTAGACAAAGACAGTAGCAAATTTAAAATCGAGAAAGGAGTTCGACAAGGAGACACAATATCTCCGAAGCTGTTTACTGCTGCCCTTGAGGAAGCTTTCAGAAGATTAGACGGGTCGCAGAAAGGAGTCAATGTGAAAGGAGAATACCTAAACCATTTACGATTTGCAGATGACATTGTGGTCATAAGCCACTATCCTAAAGAATCAGAGGAAAATCTTAATCAATTATGCACAGTTAGTAAGGATTTTGGACTAAAGATGAATATGGCTAAAACAAAAGTAATGATGAACAAGTATGCCACAGAAAGGACATAATGATTGAAGGAGCAGTAATCATATACTTATTTGGGACAAGTTATTAGCTGTAATAATGATAAATGGCTGGAAGTCATGAGAAGAATAAATTTTGAATGGATAGCATTCAGGAAATATAGTCACATACTGAAGAGCAATATCCCAGTTTGTCTGAAACGTAAAATAATGAACCAATATATACTCCCCACCATGACTTGTGGAAGTGAAACTTGGGCACTCACCAAAAGAATGGAAGAGAAACTGAGAATTACACAGCGAAGAATGGAACGAATTATATTGGGATTCAGACTGCTAGATAAGAACTGAAACACATGGATTAGGCAGCAAACTCAAGTAAAGGACATTCTTATCAAAACTAAAGGACTAAAATGGTCTTGGGCAGGACACATAGCTCGAAGACATGATGACAGATGGACTAAGACAATAACAGAATGGTACCCAAGAGGAGCTAGAAGAAATCCTGAAGAAGGAAGACAATGTCGGAGATGGATAGATGAAATTCATGAGTTTGTGGGTAGTAAATGGATGGCCATTGCACAAAACAGAAGGAACTGGAAAGTTGCTGGAGAGGCCTTCATCCTGCAGTGGATTGAAAATGGCTGATGATGATATATATACTTCCTTCCAAAATTCCATAAAAACCCATAGGATTCAGATTTATAACCTTGTGCAAGAATAGTTATGCACACAAACCGGGCAGAACTCTTGAATGTCTACTACAACCCTTGTTACATCATACCAAATAGCAGAATTATAGGCAACAACCTACCAGTATTAAAATCCTTACAGAATAACAACATTTCCAGTATACAAATGTTTGACTTCCATAGTTTGTTTACCAGTATTAACCAAACCAAGATAAAAACAGTGCTTAAAGATATATACACAGAATATAACATGCAATACCACCTACCGGACCAACTTAGTGAACCTATGTATCTCCAATAACTTTGTATATGATGGCACGACTATATCAAGAAATTAATGGAACACCTATGGGAAGTCCTGCTTCATGCATAATACCAAATCTATATCTATATTGGTCTGAAACCTCATTTCCACAGGAACTTAACATCTACAGATATATAGACGACCTCACAGTAATTAATGCCCAAACTTCATCATAGAATATGGACACTTATACTCCAATGAGCTCAAACTAGAAAAAACAAATAACAAAGATACCATAGCCAATTTCCTGGATCTTGAAATTACGGTAATAAACATCAAAGCTACCATCAACCTGTACAACAAACATGATGCATTTAATTTTAAAATAGTCAACCTCGTACAGTGTCATTCCAATATATCTAAAGGAGTGCATGCCAATGTTATATTAGCACAAAGCATCAGGATAGCAACCATCTGAGGCAATAAGGAAATAACATCAACAACATCAGAATGCGATACAAAAAACTGATAAACAACCTTTTTCCTTTGGCTTATCTCCGCTACCACTTCTGTAAAGCCCTTAACATCATCAAACATAAAAAACTATGGGCTGTCAATATAGACAACCTAATCAGCCATAATTGATGACAAAAGCCCATATCCACCAAGTTTGTAAATATAGTATAAATAATACACTTGGCCTCTGTGGTGTCTTACAACTTAGTAAACCTGTACCCACCAATTGGCCAATTACAGTGTATTAACCATGTGTATATTTATACTTGTTTTAAATTTAACTTTAATTTTACATTATCTATCTATCATGTTATTATCCTTACTCACACAGCTGACTTTAAATACATGATGTACACACTTCCAGACATTCATTCAGGGTCCTATCTGTAGGAATGGGATTTGCAACCCTGAACTACCCGAGCCCATCTTTTTACCTCTACTTCATTCACCGTTCTGCTTTACTTTTCCTACTTCTTATGTCCGTGAGCCATTAGTCTTACGAACGAAATAGCGAGATACTACCGTCTTCCTTCACCCAGTCTATTTTTCGCCTTAACAAAGTTTAGCAGCTTTTCACCGCTACTTGGTAAACTTTTATATCTCTCAACTATCCTGAGCTGTTTGTGCACCCTGTATTTAACAGCATTCATCATCAGATATATTGTTTCAATTTATACATCCAGCTAGCTTACAGACACTATAACATTTTTTGTTTTCCCCTTATTTCTAATGCTACGAACCGCTAGTGAACCTATACATAAATATACTGGCATGCCGTCATCTTGTTCATTTTCAGTCTTACAAGGTAATGGTAAGTTCCTTTCGTCTTGCCTATTCCTACATTTTAGTATAATTACATCAGTTTTTCAATTATTTTGTTTGCTTGCTTCTGTAACGTCATCCATGATATGTATGACCTACTAATAATAATTATAATTAGATTTTTTTTTCACAACTTATTAGACCTTATTCTAGCCGGAAAATTTAAAATTGCATGTGCCACATGTGCACCGTAGTATACAGATCATGTCAGAAACAGAAACAAGTACATTGCCATCTTGTAATTTCGGTGGATGACTTCTGATGAAATCACTGAAATTGTGAAAAACACTGCAGTGTTGTCTTATTTTGGTTGCTTTTTCATATCTTATTTTAATTTTTGCCAACTATCTGTCTCTTATTCATATCTTACTTGGTCACTTCATCCTACCATATATCACTACATTTCTTATCCATTTCGTTGAATTCACTTCTCGTGTATACTGTAGATTCATAGGAATAAACAAAATATCTTCTTCACACTTTCTTCATACCATAAAATATATATATATATATACAGGGTGTCTCAAAAATATTGGTACAAACGTTTAGGGGAGGTAGGTAACATCCCATAACTGGAAATGTCACGGGGAAAGTAGTAGCAGAGGCACAAGAAGCAGAAATGACACAAGACAGTAATTAGTGGCAAACATTTATTTGACATAATATTAACAATGGAGTATGAGATGGATGCATTTCATGATGTTACAACAGATGCTCGAAGGTTCCACCATGAGACGCAATGCATGCGTGACACCGACGCAGCATGGATTGGCGGACACTGTCAAACACACCTGGAGTTTCTTTGACAGTAGCAGCAGCACAGACGAGTCTCGCCACAAGATCCGTTTCCGTCTCCACAGGCGATTCATATATGATAGATTTGAGGGGCCCCCACAGAAAGAAATTAAGGCTCGATAAATCAGGTGAGCGTCCACCACGGCCAATCCATTGATGCCCAAAACGCCTGTTCAATTGGTCACGAAGACACCTTCAATAGTGGGCAGGCGCCCAGTCATGTTGAAACCAAATGTTGCATCTCACATTTGTTGGAACATCATCAAGTAACTCTGGTAAAACCTGTTCAAGAAAGATCTGATATTTAGCGGAGTTCATGCCGGATGGTAACAGGTATGGGCCAACTAAGCAGTCTCCGACCAATACCTACCCACACATTTATTGCAAAGCGATGTTGTGCCGCATGGGGGTGCACACCGTGTGGGCCCTCTGCTAATCCATTCACTAGGTGCATGTCTGCCAGCTCACAGTTCGTATATCGATGCATGCTCTTCGTGCGGTGACTACTGCTTGAATGAGTAACCCAGCAATTTTCCCTCTCGCGAACTGATGAACAGCGCCGTGTACCGACTTACAGTGACGTTTCCGGTTATGGGTTCCTATGCGATTCACATTCCTTTAGACGTTACCTACCTCCCCTAAACATTTGTACCAATATTTTTGAGACACCCTGTATATGTATATATTTATATATAGACAAATGTATTTGATCAGTGTATTGAGTAGGGATGCTGACCTGTCAAGGTCAGCATCCCTACTCAATACACTGATTGCTTGACACCCTATTGCTGACCTTGACAGGAATTGATAATTACAATGGAATGAATTAAGTATTACTTCAAAGTAAAAGCAGATTACCTGAAAATAAATAATAAAATTAAGATTAACTGAAAAATAACATGATATTAATAAAATAATACTTAATGCTGTAGGTCCTAAGATTTTAACTGTCTTCATGGGTGTCGGCAGTGAAAAGGCAAAGGAACCACAGCAATAAGCAAGGTCTCTGTTTCTGTTATGATGTATACGTACAAAACGTGTACACCATAGCCGATCCAACAGAGACTAAAAAGGAAGGAATAACAAGAATATAATAATTCAAAAATAAATAAAAATAAAATGTGGAATTATGCTAAAATAAATTTGATAAATTCTAAGAAAAAATGAGCGAAAGTTTGAAAGAACGCAAAATGCCCAGTTTGAAATTTAAACAACGTAAACTTAAGATGAAAGAATAAAGTCAACTTTTTACAACTTAATGTAGGATCAGACCGAAGTCTGTGAAATTAGTGTAGCAAACAATTGGTCTGTATTGGAGACCAAAGAAATGAGCCGATAGTTCTCTATATATAGTTCCCTTTATGGTTCAGCTACACTGCTAATTTCACTGACTCCGATCTGATCGGAGACAGTAGGTATGATCCTACAGTCAAAATCTGGCTATTTTTTCATCTTCAGTTTACTTTGTTTAAATTTCAAACTGGGAATTTTGCCTTCTTTCAAACTATTACTCATTTTTTCTTAGACAATTTATCGGTTTTATTTTAGCACAAAAATAAAATTTTGTGCTAAAATGGGGGAAAAAATCCTGCGAAAGGTCAAAAAACTTTTTTTTTTTTGCCTTTTGCTGGATGAAATAAGCTTTGGCTCTCAGTCTCTTGATTGTGTTTTGGGAAAAAAATCCCAAAAGAATCCCAGAAGAATAGATCTTCCCTAGACCTCATGACAAAAGCTGAATCAATCATAAGAAATGCATTCATAAGAAATCAACATCTCGCCTTGATCTAGAGAAGCCTTTTGATACCACATGGCAATACGGCATCCTAAGAGATCTCCATTCTATTCATATGAGAGGGCATTTACCTTATTTTATCCAAAGCTTCCATCAACACAGACCTTTCCAAGTTAGGTACTGGCAGGTTTTATCTCAAACATATATACAAGAAGGAGGAGTCCCACAGGGCTCTATTCTTAGTGCCACTCTGTTCTCACTACGAATAAACAATATAATAAACCACATTCCAAACACCGTTGACTCATATCTCTATGCGGATGACCTTACCATATCCTGCTATTCTCAGAATATGAACTATATCGAGAGGCATTTACAAATATCCATAAACAACATTGAATTATGGATGGCACAAAATGTATACAGACTATCAAGCCACAGATCTACAGCCATACATTCCTGCACAAAGCACAGAATGCATCCTGAACCTGTTTCACTTGGCCAATCACCCTCTACCAATCATGAAGAGTATTTGTGTCCTAGGGCTAATTTTTGATAAGAAATTGAACTCCAGGAGCACATAACATATCTGAGAACCACTTGTGCAAAGAAAATGAATATTAATAAAATAGTAAGAGGAGTTTACCTGAATATAGTACGTAGAACACTTCCGTATGATACCCTCCAGAAATTAAAACGGAAAAACCGAAAAAATTGACAACTTACCGGTACATTAGAGTAAAATATAAATAATTAAATAATCAATTTAACACAATTCAAATCAATTAAAAACAATTAAAAATCAAATTAACGCAATTAAAAGAATCTAACGAAAATATTCAAAACGATTTTCCTTCCTGAAGCTGACAACGCTTTTCGACCGTATGTCGTGATCACCGGAATATAAATTACTGAATAGGGGTGAGTATAAAACTTAAATAGGGATTATTTGTCATCGCGCATGCGCGAAAAGGTCCACGCATCGGAGATCAAATATGGCCGCCAAACATTAACAGAATTCTCGTGTAATTTAATTTCAACAGTTTCTGCAATTAATAGTCGCGTATAATTACGTTGAATGTTAAGTTTTTTGTCCTTGTTAAATAAAAAAGTATGTTTTTCGTTAATGGCATGAAAGGCTAATTCTGACGCTGCTGAACGAGAAGCATGAACTGAGGCTTCATGTTGATTTACAAGAATATTAAGAGAAAATTGCGTCGAACCTTGGTAAGACGAGCCGCAATCACCGCAAGAAATGTTGTATACCAGATCATTAATTTGTGTTGCGAACGCGGAAAGAACCGAGCGATTGTTCAGTATAGTGTGTAACTTCCGTATTGGCCTTGCTACAATTTTAAATTCAGTATCTTTAAAGAATCTGTTAAGCTGTTTGTGCCACTGTTCAACATATGGGACAGAAATAAAGTATTTTTTGATATTACTATTGTTGATTGGTGTAGTATTTTGTATCCTATCCTTAGCTTGTACCCTAATTTGGTTTATTGTGGTAATGGAATACAGGATCGAAAAGGTGTAAAATGTATATGCTCAATCGTTGAGAGATAGATCTCTGACATTAAGCCACTCAGGCTCAAACCCATTGGTAATCCAAAAATTTTTTTGTACACCTTGTCTCGAAAGGTGATGTAGTTGGCCTCAACTAACAGTTTAATTAAGTGAAAAATTTCCTTAATAGGTAGCTTCGTATAATTAATTGGTGTCGAGTTTTTATTTAACATATCCCAAATAATATCTAATGTGTATTCAACGTTTACATTCATATATAACGAGGTAACATCTACTGAGAATAAATTATTACAGCTCTGATTCATACTATCTAAATGAAATGAATATACTCCAGGTTATCTCCAGTACATCTTGGGGTGCAGATTGTTATACCCTGCTCCACTTATATAAGTCCCTAATTAGATCTTGACTAGACTACGGAGCACCTGTTTATGACTCATCCAAGGCAATCAGCTTATCCCGTCTTGCGCCCATCCAACATTCTTCTCTTAGGATAGCCCTAGGTGCATATAGAACATCACCAGTTCGAAGTCTTTATGTTGAGGCTCACAAACCTCCACTTTACATCAGAAGAAAGATGTTGCTGATGAATTACTCAGTTAAAATTAAAAGCCTTCGTACTCATCCTGTTTGGCCACTCCTGCATGATCCTCAGTTGAAAACCCACTATGCAAATAAACCCAGAACAATTCGGCCTGCTGGTATCAAACTGAAAATTCCAGCAGAAAGCTGGAACATCCAGTTTGATAATATCCTCCGAGAATCAAAAGATCCAGATCCCCCATCACACTTTCTTCTAATGAATACTTTGAGCAATGGGATAAAGTTTCCACAGCAAAGATTAACATCCAACAACTACATTATGCTCATACACAAAAGTACCCCCAATTCACCAAGATCTATACTGATGGTTCAAAGTCTGTCAATCAAGTGGGTGCAGCTGCTGTCTTCCCTAATTCAAGTGTCTCATTTCACTTATAACCGAATGTAGCAGTTATACTGCTGAGCTTCATGCCATTAAGCTTGCTCTGAAAAATATCTGACTGCTGTCAATAAATAAAAGCAACAATTTATATGCTGATTCACAAAGTGCTATTTTATCTTTGAAAGACACTTCCTCTCCTAACAATTCTTTATTAAAACACATAAGACATAAGCTGATGTAGCTTCGTGAGCATCAGAAAACTGTTATCTTTTCTTGGATCCCTGGCCACATTGGTATTCCAGGAAATGAATGTTCAGATGATCAATGTTCAGAGGAGTCGGAGAACGAGGGTAGCTTGTGCGGACGTACATTTCTGCCGCTCCTGGAAGAGAGAAGTTTTTTCAGATTTATTTTCTGTTTTATTAGCTTAAATTGGCATATTAACTTATTTTCTAGAGTAGTTTTATATTCTTATTTACGATACTTAGATTAAAGTAACTTAGATAGAGATTTTGTAGGTATTACTTAGTATCGGAAAGGGTATCAAATCCACGTGTTTACCGTTCGTAAATAGCCGCCATTGTTACGCGATACAAAATATCTCGAAATAGATAGCATAAGCTTAATATAGTATAGTATAGTACATAATATTGTCAATTAATCAGATAATTAATCTTGTTGAACTTCATTGTCAATTAAATTGTACTTTTAAGTATACATATAACGACTTGAGTTACATAACATAAATAATTAGTAAAAAATAAATAATTAATACTTAACTTGATACGGAAGTTATATAAAGGGATTTCGTAGATAACACTCGATACTGAAACATAACTATAGCGTTATAACTGTGTTGAGATGTAAGTTTAGGGTTTTAATTTTGTACTGAAATTGAAATTTTATTGAAATTAAATCGAAATCATGACTCTGACCAGAGCAGCAAAGCAAAAGGCTCAAGCTAATGGGACTGCTGTAGCTCAGGGAAGAACTGAGGGGGACAGTTGCCCTCTGAATCACAGCCTATTAAAATGCACTACTTGCTTGATATTTGTGGAGGAGTCAGGTACGGGACATGATACTGCCATGGGGGATGTCTTTGTGTGTGCGCGATGCAAGGAGTGTAAGGAAATCAGGCGACAACTCAGCATTGTTATGGGCCTATATGAGAGCTTAAAGGACAGGGTGGATGCCCTCGAAGGATTAAAAGTGAGGGGCCCATCAAGCTCTCAGCTGCCCACACCAATGCCAGAGCTTGCAATTGGTCATCGCGCAACACAGCGGCAGCCCCCAAGGCAGAATGCTCTGGTCCCAAAGGAACTAGTAGTTGTTGGTGACACTGTTTCCCGTTTCCCTGACAGGGAAACTGGAAACATGCTTTGTAAAAAGGATAGGTGGAACAGGCCCAGGGTATGTCTGCCAGGGGCAAAGGTTGATGACGTTGTAGAGCGGATATCATCTTTTAACACAAAAGGTGATATAGTTTTACACGGTGGCACTAATGATATTAAGAGTAGGAGACCGGCGGAATTACTTAACAAGTACAGGTCACTGTTGAAAAAAAGCCGTGAATTAGGGTTGAATTTGAAAGTGTCTGCAATTCTGCCCAGACACGATAGGAGGGAGTATATGATGAGAGCCCTGTCGATCAATTCGGCCCTGGAAGGATTGTGCAAGGCTCAAGGGGTAGAATTTTTTTCAGCCTGGTCTGTACTTGTTAACAGGAAAGACTGCCTCTACAGGGATGGGATACACTTAAATAGAAAGGGTGCAAGAATGTTTGCTGATGCTATCGAGGCAGTGTTAGGTGGGTCGGAAAACTGCTAGCTTGGGGGGATACAAGGACTAATAGATTAACAGTAGCCACTGGCAGAGGTGAAAGTGATTCTTGCACTGCTTCTATTGGAATGAACCGCAGCCTGGAAAATAAGATGGAGGATATTTCAGAGACTGCTGGGAATCATTGGGGTACAAATAAACACATAGGTTGTGTTAGGTTAGCTAAGAAAAAGAACAGGTGCATGTATACTTACGTGCTAGAGAATCTTGTAATAACTGAGAGTAAAGTGGTGGAGAAATTGTTGAAGATAAATACAAGAAAGGCACCTGGGGTGGATGGGATCTATCCAGTTATATTAAAGGAAGTAGCAAAGGAAGTAAGCAAACCCTTAGCCATAATTATGAGAGCTTCCTTGGACTCAGGGGAAGTACTCATGGACTGGAGATGTGCAAATGTGACCGCAATTCACAAAGGAGGATCAAAGGGCAACACAAGTAATTATAGACCTGTTAGTTTAACTTATGTTCCTGGATAATTAATGGAGGCACTGGTTAAAGAAGCACTGCAGGATCATCTAGACAAGACTTCAGTTATAGCTCAGACACAGCATGGTTTTGTTAAGGGGAAGTCTTGCCTGACCAATTTGATTGGATACTATGATGCAGTCACAAAAGAACTGGATGCAGTTCCTTTGATATTATATACTTGGATCTTAGAAAGGCTTTTGATACTGTTGCACATGGAAGAAATTTGCCTCCAATGCCACAGTGCTGCACAAATTGGAGCACTGTGGCATTGGAGGCAAATTGCTGCTATGGATAAAGGGGTGGTTGAGGGGGAGAAGACAGAGAGTGGTAATCAATGGACACTGCTCATCGTGGACTAATGTTCCTAATGTTATTAGTGGTCCCTCGGGGTTCAGTATTGGGTACATTATTGTTTTCTGTATTTATAAATGATATTGATGATGGTATATCAAGCTTAATGTCCAAGTTTGCAGACGATACGAAGGTTGGCAGGGTTGTCAAGGACACTACTGACACTATGCTACTGCAACAGGATCTGGAAAGGTTGAGCAGATGGGCTCAGAGGTGGCAAATGAAGTTTAACATTGACAAATGTAAAGTACTACATATGGGAAATAGCAACCGCAGAGCAACGTATGAACTCTGTGGTACTACACTGACATTGGTAGAGAATGAAAGGGACCTGGGGGTGGTTGTGCAGGCAGATATGGAGTTTTCTGACAGTGCAGACGGGCTGCAAGAGTAGCTCATGGTGTATTGTCGATGATATATAGGAATTTTTTTAGCAGGGATAAGGAGGTGATTATTCCCTTGTATAAGGCAATGGTCGGGCCCCACCTAGAGTATTGTATACGGGTCTGGAGGCCTCATTTCAAGAAGGATGTAGAGATGCTGGAACGAGTACAGAGAAGGGCAACAAGATTAGTGAATGGAACAAAGGGGTGCTCTTACGAAGAAAGGCTTAAGTTTTGCAAATTACAGTGTCTGGAGACTAGGCACCGACGAGGTAATCTGATAGAGGTGTATAAAGCCTTGAATGGTTTGAGCATGCTCAATGCTGATGGGATTCTTCCTCTTGCTCAGAATAATCACCTGAGAGGGCATAAATTCAAATTGAGAAAAGACAGATGTAGGATAGACGTGAGGAAATTTGCCTTTAGCCAGGTGGCGGTTGGTTGGTAGAATAGACTTCTATCCCTTGTCGTGGAAGTTGATAGCCTAAATAAGTTTAAGGGTCAGCTGGACAGGTGTTTCGAACGAACAGAGGGGTGAAGTGGAAGTTGTTATTTTTTTTTTTTTTCTTTTTCTTCTTTTTTTTGGCTGATGCTGCATAAGCTTGCTTTCTTGCATCAAATGCCTCTACTAATGCTAATGATACTGCAAAGCATACTTCCAACATAGCCTCAACAAAGATCTAATCCCATATTATGGTTATAGACAATATACGGAGAACATGAATGGAACAATAGACACTTCTGTGGAAAATGCAAACAAATAACAAGCTATTTCAAATAAAGGCCGAACTTTAATTATGGTCTTCTAGCCTTTGTAAAAATAGAAAAGAAAAAGTAATCTTAGCTAGAACTCGTATAGGTCACACTCACCTCACACATCTCTATCTGCTTACAGATAACGATCCTTTGCAGTGTGCGCACTGCTCGCAACCACTTACGGTAAAACTATACTCCTTAAATGCGAATTGTTCAGCTATGCGCGACAAATGTCTTTTAATTTCATTTCAGATCTACAACGACCTGTCTCTCTCTCTCTGAATAGCATAATAGGTAAAGAAGCAAATCTCTCTGAATTCTTTTTCTATTTAAAACAAATTCAAATGTATGACCATTTCTAACTGCTATGCAAGCAGTTCTTATATGTAAATTCAATTGATTTGGGAAGCACAATATGGCCCAAGTTGCCCTTGCGCCAGAAAATACAACAACAACAACAACAACAACAACAACTCAGAATTATTTTTTTTTTTGGCTTGTGCAGCAAAAGCCCCAGGATTTCTTTCACCATATAGCTAATAATGATAATAATAATACAGGGATAATAATAATAATAATGTCTGCAATTATAGTACACCAACCATTATAAACTTCTATTGAAATAAAATAAATTAAAATTGTTAATAATAATAAGATAAAATAAGTTAACTGAGCATATAACTTCGGAGCTGTGTGCTTGCCAGACATGCTGTTTGCAACTACCAGGGCGGAGGTTGCACACAGTGAGTCAAAGGTTATGGATTCCATTCCTATGAGATCCTTAACCTTTGGGTCATATACGAAATAAAATGCCCGGATTACAGGGAATATTATGTTAGTTTAAATATCGTATGAACGAGCATATCAGTGTTATAAAGACCGTGGATTATGGGACGTCTCAGGTGCAGAGCATTTTAGGGGAGAACCATCAAATTTCTCCTGACAAAGCTGTTATCACTTACCTGTCACACAGATTTTAGAAAGGATGTAAAGTTGCTAGAATGAGTATAGAGAAGGGCAACAAGGCTGGTGAAGGGAACGAAGGTGTGCTCTTATGAAGAAAGGCTTAAGATCTGAAAATTGCAGCTTCTGGAGACTAAGCACTTGCGAGGCGATCTGATTGAGGTGTATACGGCCTTGAATGGATTGAGCAGGCTCAGTGCTGATGGGATTCTTCCTCTTGCTCAGATTACAAACCCGAGGGGGCATAGATTCAAACTGAGGAAAGACAGTTGTAGAATAGATGTGCAGAAGTTTTCCTTTAACCAGTGGGTATTTGATTGCTGGAACAAACTGCCATCTGTTATTTTGGAAGTTGATAGCTTAAATAAATTCAAGGTAGAACTAGACAAACATTTGGAACAAATAGATCAGTGAAATCGGAAGGTTTTTTTTTTTTTTTTTTTTCCTTTGATGCTGTATAAGCTTGCTTTCTTGCATCATTTGTCTCTACTAATGCTAATGCTATAAATGTGTACGTGGGGTCATATATAAGATAAAATGCCCGGATTACGGGGAGTGTTATGTTGGTGTAAAGATCGTATGAAGGAGCATATCAGTGGGATAAAGGCCGTGGATTATGGGAGGTCTGTTGTGGCAGAGCATTTATGGGAGGAGAACCATGAAATCTCTCATGACGAAGCTGTTATTGTTGACTAGTCACAGATTTTGGCATCGAAAGTGGCTCGAGAGCTTGCAAATTTGCTTCTCTGAGCGTAACACTATTAATAGAGACAGGGGAGTCCGTATTCATTCCCTCTTCAAAGCTGTGGTTCTTGGACAGGGTGAATGATTTGGCCTGGCACGCTCCTGAGCCATTTTCGGTTCCAGTGCACATATGGAGAGTTTTGCCCATGCTCTCATGGAAACATGCTGTGCACCGTGAGCTGCTGATATTTAAGGATGTACTGTACATTAATCTTTACTGTTGATAAAGGAGGCTTCTGCCTCTGAAAGCTCTGGTGTTTTTTTGCTTTTATCCTGTGATCTACATTTTTTTATTTTATTGTATATATTTTATTTTTTTGTACAGATAGTGTATCTTATTTTATCAGTTTTATCTGGCTTAATTATAATATTCATTTTACTTATTTTACCTTATTATTATTACTAACAATTTTAATTTATTTATTTCAATAGAAGTTTATAACTGTTGGTGAAGTTGTTGCCCTTCTCTGTACTCATTCTAGCGACTCTACAACCTTCCTAAAATGAATCCTCCAGACCCGTACATAGTACTCAAGGCTGCCCATCTGCACTGCTCAGAGAACTTCATAACCGAGTGCAAAATTACCCCCAGGTCTTTTTCATTCTCCACCTCCCTGAGTGTAGTACCACACAGTTGGTATGTTTCTTTAAGATTACTTCTACCCATATGCAGTACTTTGCATTTGTCAATATTTAACTTCAGTTGCCACTTCTCAGCCCATCTACCTAACTGTTCTAGATCCTGTTGCAGTAGCATAGTGTCTTTACTCTTATTAACAACACTGCTAACCTTTGTATCATCTGCAAACTTTTACATTAAGCCTGATATACCTTCAACGATATCGTTATTACATACCCAAAACAAAAATGGGCTAATAACATTAGTCCATATGGAGCAGTGTCCATTTATTACCACTCTCTGCCGTCTCCCACTCAATCATCCCTTTATCCATTGCAGAAACTTGCCCTTAATGCCATACCAGTTGTATTTGTAAAGCAATCTTCCATGTGCAACAGTATCAAAAGCTTTCCTGAAATCTAAGTATATGATATCAAAATTATTTTTTGCATCCAGTTCCTTTGTGACCACATCATAGTATCCAATAAAATTGGTCAGACAAGACTCTTCCCCTTAACAAACCCACACAGTGTCTGAACTATTACTGCATCCTTGTCTAGGTGATCCTGCATCACTTCTTTAACCAGTTACTCTATTATTTTTCCTGGAACAGTTGTTAAACTAACAGATCTATAATTATTTGCATCACACTTTGTGAATTGGGGAAACATTTGCACATCTCCAGTCAATGGAAACCTCCCCTGAATGTAATGATTCTGTCATAATTATGACTTAGGGTTTGCTTACTTCCCTCACTGCCTCCTTCAATATAACTGGATATATTCCATCTGCCCCAGTGCCTTTTTTATGTTTAACTTCAACATCTTCTCCTCCACTTTGCTCTCCTTTATTACAAAATCATTTAGCTCCCTATTAGAGTTTAATGAACTTCTTCTGTCCTCCCCTTCCTTTCCGAATTCCTCATGTGTTAATGCAGATGTAAAATACTCATTCAGTTTGTTAGCTATCTGAGCAGGATCATCAACAGTTGAATCACCAACATCAAGTGGACCAACCAGTATAAAATAGATGGATGCCTGTTCCAGTGATCAACCACCCATTGGTTGAAGGCAAACTTCTGCACATCTAGCCTGCATCTATTCTTCCTCAGCTTAAATTTATGCACTCTCATGTGCCTCAGCAAGTAGTAGTAGTGGCATATGATGCAAGAAAGCAAGTGTATGTATGAGCTTATGCAGCATCAGCCAAAAAAAAAGGCTAAGAGGAAGAATGCCATTCACATTCAGCTTGCTCAATCTATTCCAGGTCTTCCAACACCTCAGTTAGATCACCTCATAGGTGCCTACTCTCTTGATGCTGCAATTTGTTGAACTTATGTCTTTCTTTGCAATAGAAACCCTTTGGTCCCCTCATCAATGTCATTGCCCTTCTCTGCACCCATTCTAGCAGATTTACATCCTTTCTAAAGTGAGGCCTCCGGACCTGTATATAAATACTTTTGATGCAGCCTAACCATGACCTTGTACAAATGAATAATCACCTCGTTATCCCTACTAGCAAAATTTCTGTGTATCATTGACAAAACCAAATGAGTTTTCCTGGCAGCACTTCTGAACTTCTTAGAGAATTTCATATTTGACTGCACAATTACCTCCATGTATTTTTCGTTTTCTACTCTCCTGAGTGTAGTTCGACATATTATAAGTTACTCTGAGATTACTGCTACCCATATGCAGTAACTTGCATTTGTCAATGTTCAACTTCAACTGCCATTTCTCAGCTCATCGACCTAATTTTTCTAATTCTTGTTTCAGTAAATACCATCATTACTGTCATTAACCACCCTGGCATCGTTTGCATCATCTTAAAACTTTGACATTAAGCCTGATATACCTTCATCAGTATCATTAATAAATATTGAAAACAACTGAACTCTGGAGAACTCCACGAAGAGCTGTGCCCATTGATAACCAGTAATCATGATTTGATGTTTTTAAAATTTTAAAAAGGACAAATTTATATTATTCCATTTAGCCCATTTTGATACATATCATATTTTATTAAATATTTATTTATATATTATGCTATATTGATTTATTTATTTATTATGCTATATTGATTTATTTATTTATTATGCTATATTGATTTATTTATTTTACATGTTATATTTAACATATTATAACTTTTTATTTACTATTTGAATTTAAGGGGGAGAAAAAAACTGTTATTCGAAAAAAATGAACAAACAAACAAGCAAACCAGATTTATTCTGGCAGCTCTAAATTGGAGACCAAAAAAAAAAACACACACAAACAATTTTTTTTTTCCCCATCTCTTTTAGCCCGAAAACTCTCTAAACATCTGATCTTGTGTCTTTAATTTAACTAACTTTAATTCACTTTATTATTTAATCCACTTTATATTTTTCCTTTCAATAACTTTCTTTTAGATAATTTTTAATTCTTATTTCAATTAGGAATTTTGGTGAACAGATGTGTAGATTAAAAGAATTAGATGAGAGGTATATCAACTTAATTACAGATCAGTATATCAATGTGAAGAAAATGGTAAGGCTAAGTTTCCTTTTAAAATAATTTTTTTTTTAAGTTTAATGTTATTTCTCTCTCTCTCTCTCTTTGTTTTTTTTATATAGAGGTTGTTTCATCCACTGCATTTAACTGTGTAACTGGAATGTCTAATTTTTGCCTGAATATGAGCCCCAGTCTTGAATTAAAATTGATGCAGGTGTATAAAATATTATTTTCGCAAAAGGGAAAAACTGTTTTATTCACTTGGACAACTGATATTCATACAGTGAATTCTATATCTGTATCCAAGCACCAATGTTGACAAATGAACTGCGGAAGTGAATCAGTCATGGAATCCGCAGAATTTCAGATTCAGTTAATTGTTGATGTTCAGTTTATTGGTCAGTATAATCACCTGCTTGTGGATATAGGATTTGCTGTATCATCATCAGTTTCCCACTGTTATAATAACTTAAACATAGTTCAGAGTGTACCCCGTTTATTCATTAGTTCTATATTTCCTATGTGATGTTATCTCTTAAGGAAAATAAAACTCTGATTATAGTATAGAATAAAGTTAAATATATAATATTTGAAAAATATATTAGTTTGGAAGTAAGGAAGTATGAATGCTGTTCTCGCAGAGCTAGTGTCAATCACATACTTCAGCAATGTTGAAGTTTGTCTCTCTTGTCACAGTATTGCCATATCATTTCATTAGAATGATATACCATCATTTGAAATTCTACGCAAATAATCAGAACAATTTACAAAAACGCAAGTTTCACATTGCTCCATATAGTACAGTAATATAAATGTACTTAAGACATGTTAATATAAATTTTTAGGTTGAAGAGTGGGTCTCATAATGTTAAAAATTAGTTTTAGTAGCAAATTGGATTTACTGGCAAAATTGGTTTTACTAGCAAAACAAAATTTCAAATCTGCTCCTTGGAAATAATGAATTTAGTGAAAAAATTGGGTTTAAAATTTAGTTTGCATCAATGTATTATTTAATCAAATTATCATCTCTTTGTAATAACAATAAAGTATGCACCAGTATGGGATTTAGACAGCCCAGTGAGAATTTCTACTTTTTTTTTTTTTTTTTTTTTTTAAGAACTGATTATAAGGTACACCCTGTGCATTTTAAAAATGCAGCATATAATGAGGCGAATATAATATATTTTTTTTTTTTTTTATTATAATCAATGTACCAATAGGTGTAAAAAAAATAAAAAAAAAAAAAAAAAAAACAAGCACACAAATTACAATTTAACATTCAGATATTTTCTTTTAAAAATTTAACTCTCACAGATGCCCCTCAAAAATAGTGTTAGTTAACACAAGAGCGTTAACCATTAGTCAGTGATTAAAATTCTGAAATCCTAAATATAATCCCAGGGGCTCACATCTGGTGAGTATGGGGCTTGGCACACCCAGGGTCCTGAGCTGCATGTCATCATTATTTTCTTTCTTGGTGATTCCCGTCTACTTCTGACTCTTGTTCTCTCTCTCTCTCTCTCTCTCTCTCTCTCTCTCTCTCTCTCTCTCTCTCTCTCTCTCTCTCTCTCTCTGGGTGCACCTCCGTAGCCAGGTGGGAAGGAGCAGCAGTGCATAGCACACGCTTCTTGATTAGACCGGGGTTCAAGCCTGTCACCACCAAATACGGAGCATGCGGAAAGGTCAGGGAATGACCACCGCACCGGAGCAATATGGCCTTAGTTGCTAATGCTTCTAAAAACCAAATAACAACAACAACAACTCTCTCTGGGTAACTGAGAAATTTTTTTTTCAGCAGATGCAGCACAAGCTGCATCTGCTGTTGAGTCAGTGTGGTGTGACCTAAGCACTGGGAAAGGGAAAATGAGAGTAGGTGTGTGTTATAAGCCTGATGAGTATAATGAGAAAATGTGCAGAGAAATAGTCGGCCAATAAATCATCACAATGTCTTATAATGGTGAATTTTAACTTTCCAGACATTGACTGGAACTTGTTGGTTGGTCACTCACACACTAACATGACTTTTGTGGATTTATTTGATGACTGTTTTCTATAGCAGCATTTTGAGTCATTTTTTGCGGGAGAAAATCATTGAGGGGGGAAAAAAAAAGAATAGAAGTGCGTTGAGTTATTTTTGGTGAGAAAAAATTATTGAGGGGAAAAAAAAAGAGAGAGGAGAAGTGTGTTTTAGGTGTATTGGTTGTACTGATTTCAATGGGGGATTTTAACTAATCAGATATTGACCGAAACTTGTGGTTTTTTACTCATTGTTGGACAGTGCAATGTTGAGTCAGTGTGCTGTGACATAAGCACTGGGAAAGCAAAAATGAGGGTAAGAGTTTGTTATAGGCCTAATGACTCTGATGAGTTCATTGAATGAACGATTATACAGAGAAATAGAGTTGGCCAGTAAATCAGAGTGTCTTATAATGGGAGATTTTTAACTTTCCAGATATTGACTGGAACTTTTGGGTTGGTCACTCACACACTGTCAAGGATTTTTGTGGATTTATTGGATGACTGTTTTCTAAAGCAGCATGTTAGAGGGGAAACAAGAGAGAGAGTAATGTTCTTGATCTGATTATTCACACATTATTCACGAATTATGAATCTGCAGCTAAATGGATGCCAGATGAACTAATGAGATGTGGTATAGAAGAAAAATGCATGCTATACATTTAAATAAACAGAAGCCTTCAGTAGATATAAATTGGTCTCTAATTAGGGCAGATGGAGGTTAGGCAAGCCAAGGAAGATTACGTGAAGTCTCTGGAAAAGAATGCCAAGAAAAGCAGGTAAGACTTCTTTACTTGTGTTAAATACTAGAAGGAAGGGGATGAATGACATTGATCCCCTTGATATTGATGGTTAAACTGCTGTTGATCCTGCTCCCGTTGCTGACAAACTGAACGAGTGTTTTTCATCTAAATTGAGTCTAGAGGAATTTTTTATGGAAGTGAATTGCTGAAGTTTATCCAACTCTAGCAGAGAGCTAAATGAGAGGGAAATGGAAGAGAAATTGTTGAAGTTAAACATAAGAAAGACACCGTGGTGGTGGTGGGGTCTATCCATCCAAACCAGTGCTTTTGAGCTTCTTAGGATTCACTGGTAGTGCCTGTGTACCTGAGATATTCAAATGTAACCCCAGTTTATAAAGGGAGATCAAAGGATAATACGAGTAATTAAAATAAGGGAAAATAATGGGCTCACCTGTTATTGAAGTAATAATGTAAGACCATGTAGACTTGACTGCAGTTATACTTCAAGCAGAGCATGGGCTTGTTTAGGGGAAATATTGTTTGACCAATTTGATTGGATATTATAATGCAGTCACAAAAGAACTGGATAAAGAAAATAATTTAGTTATAATATACTTTGATTTTGGGAAAGCTTTTGATACTACTACACATAAAAGAATGCTGTACAGATTGGTGCAGTGTGGCATTTATGGACAGTTACTGCTATAGATGAGCAGATTGTTTTCCGGGAGAAGACAGAGAGCGATTACAATGGAGTGATGACAGTGGATCTCTTTGTGGAATAATGTGTAATTCGTGGAGTTCTTGGGTTTCAGTGCTGGGCCCATTGTTGTTTTCTGTTTTATTTTCTAATTAATGTTGTATTCTGTTTTCTAATTAATGATATCGATGTAGGCATATCACATTTAATATCTAAGTTTGCAGATGATATTAAGGTTCGCAAAGGGGATTAAATCTGAGGTGGTAGATGACTCTCATCGACCGGTGCAATACCACCACTTTGCTTATTGGAGGCTTGAAGTGGTGAAACCCATGTTTAGTCTCTAGAGCAAAGTTTCCGGCATCCCCCCCCCATACTTTACTTTCAACCCATGCATGGTACTAAGTACTATAGGTTTTGATACCTTTCGTGTTTGGGGTTTCCATAAAAAATAAAAAATGAAAGTAATGATGGTAGCTGACTGCAGCAGCATCTGGAAAATTTAATCACATTGGCTGAGAAATGGCAACTGAAGATTAATCTTGACAAATGCAAAATGCTGCATATGGGTAGCAGTAATCCCAGACTAACCTACCAACTGTGTGGTACTATACTCAGCCTAATGGAAGATAAAAGGATCTGTGGGTAATGATGGAAACCCATGGGCAGCCCATGGGGCTTTGTCAATGATATAAAGCTATAAAACTTGAAACTATTGAAGGCATTCTAAGAAAACTGTATTCAGAAAATAGCTCTCTAAGGGAACGTCTGAGCCAGCTTGAAGATTATCAACGAAAGTCCTTGAGCTTACTACGGCTCTTGCCCGTGATCACTAGGCTCCCTTGTCCTGGCCCACTCGAACGCCCACCTCCCACACCTGAGTCATCGCTACTACCCGAAACGGATATGTTACACTGTCTAAAGACAGCGCCTATAGCGCCATGCTAAAATCAACAAAACGGAACTCTGACATTGCAGGCAAGAATGGAGCACAGCAAGGCCAGATGCCCAGACCTCAACCGACACAAGCATCCCCACACCAACGGTATTCCAGAAACAGCAAAACCACCTTGATTGGCATGAGAGTAGTTAATACTAGCCTCAGAATACGAGATTGCCAAGCCACCAGCAATACTCATGCAAATATTTTCATTACCAGGCTGGATCCGTTGACAAAAGTTGAAGAAATTCAGGCACTGTTGATGGAATTAGACATACCCGGTAAGCCTTTCAAAATCAATACCAAGATCAATATCAATACCAATACCATCTTATGCTTCCTTTAGGATTCAGATTGATGGGCCTAATTACCAACAATACTACCTCAATGCCGAATACTGGCCCAGTTGTCTGTTGGTAATGCCATACTATGGGACACCAAAGACCAAGAACTTATCAAGCCCGAAACCCATTCCGCAACAATGCATAACTACACCAGCAAAGCTACCTGTCCTCTCTAGCGGAGTCTCCCAAATCATATCCGAGAGCGGGTGCAACTTAAGGATGTTTAACGTGGAGATGACGAGCGAACATCGGTCCGGTCGCATTCCAGTTAGAATATCCAGTAAGGGGGCACATCGATCCCGGGACGAGATTTCAGATCATTATGTGAAAAGCAAATACTGTTCCAAGAGTAATCTCATCATAGTACAACCTTCCTGCGCAGAGTACGACTTCGTCATTCTGATTGAAACCTGGCTCAGAGATGAAATGGAAATTGATGGCTTCACCTCAAATCTTGGCTATCACACACTGGCAGCTAATAGAATTGGGAGACGAGGTGGCGGTGTAGCAATCTATCAAAGGAGTTCACTACCCCTAATTAAGGCATCCACTTATCCAGGAGGTGACATAGAAGCTGTTCTAGGAATCTACTGAATTGGTTTGTCGATCTCTGTGTGTGCTGTTTATTTCCCTCCACCAGTTTCTGAGGATTCTGTCCTTAATCTGACAGCATGGCTGTCATGCACAATCAATCATCGGCAAAAGCTCATCATCCTCGGAGACTTTAACCTTCCACTGCCAGCCACAAAGAAGCTCCTAGATACTCTGTCATTGAATATGTTGGAAATGGGCATTGGTCCTATTCATGTTCCTCCCTCACACGGCGATGCCACCCTGCAACGCATCTTCTCAAACTGTTTAGTAAAGGAAACCCTGACCATACCTGAGAACTTCCTCCCGTCCGATCATGTTCCGATTGCTGCTATGATATCTCTGCATGCACCTAAGGATGAACGTACACAAGTACAAACTACAAACACTGTCAGGAGAGTATACAATCCAAAATACATCAACATTGGAAAAGTTACTACCCTTTTCCAACTTTACCCTTGGAACATACTGGCTGAGCTTAACATAAATGAGGCTGCCTACTGGCTTTCGAGATCGATGGAATTCATTGCAAGGTCTGCAATGTCCAAAACTTGCATCCTTAGTCCCCACTCAAAGCCATGGTGGAATACCCTCCTGACCAAGGCCTTTAGGGAAAAACAGGCAGCCCATGCCTCTTACAAGAAGTCGCCTTCACAGAGTCATATGCCAAATTTTCCAAAGCAAGGATAGATTTACAGAAGAGGAAGCAATTTTCTATTGACAATTTCATGAATGGCCGACTATCCAGGGGAAAACGTGTGTGTGGTCCACTAGTCATACTTGCACCCCTCTATCTTTAGATGTCCAGGAATGGTGTGAGCATGTGCTGCGTTTTAAGCGAGATCACTGCATGTCCGAAGCATATCCTTGGAACGAAGCGTTTAACGTTTCTTCACCTTCTAGTAATACAGAAATTTCCGAAGAACAACTAATAAAAATAATAAATTCACTACCTGACAAGTCCACTATAGGAATTGACGCAATACCTCTTTTTAGTCTAAAAATTGCTTCTTATTTCATCAGCAAAGAGCTCACTCAACTCTACAACAGCGTACTCAAATTTGCACAGGTGCCTTCAAGCTGGTTATCATACAGAGTCGTGGCAGTTCCGAAAAAGCCTTGTGCGAAAAGACCGGCTGACTTCAGGCCAATATCAATTGCCTCTCCCTTCCTGAAATGCCTCGAGAAGTGCATCTATAATGATGTAGCACTCGCAGTCTTTGCGCATAGGCCAGAACATACCCATTATGCCATGCCTAATAGATCTACCGTAACCTGCCTACAGTAATTATCACAGAAAATACTTCACGCCTGGAATGACAACGAAGATCTTCACACCATTTTTCTGGACATGAAATCTGCTTTTGACTCAGTCCAAATAACACCCCTCCTTGCCTTACTTGAGAGATTCTACGGGATATCCGGAAATATGCTTGAGATCTTCAATAATTTGCTATCTAGGAGAATGCTTCACTTCAAAGGCGATGGCATCACAGTCACTAAAAGCGTCGAAGTAGGGATCCCACAAGGTGGTTCTCTCTCAGCCTTGTTATTTGCAGCAATATTTGTTCCACTAATGGATCAAATTCCAGTTTTCCTATCGTATGCTGATGATATTGTTTGCTACTTGCCATGCAAATGCCATGATGGTGATTCACAAGAAAGACAAACCGCTTCTGAATCTGTAAACAGCTACCTAAATACATTCTGTAAGTATGCTAAATTTTTTGGCTTGTCAGTCAGTCCAGAGAAGTAAAACTATCTCATCTTTACTCCGTCGGATGACTTCTACTGATACTGCATCTTCTCTACTTCCGTAATTGGCAGGAAATATTCTGACTCCTACAGTGTCAAATTCCTAGGAGTAATCCTTGACGCCAGCCTCACCTATAAAAAACAAATCCAAGCTCAGTATTCCAAAGCCCTGAGAGCGTTCTGGGGAAATAAAATTGATCTGTACAAAATGCACAATAAGCAAATAATCAAGAAATACCTTGCAACTTACTTCTGTAGTGTACTCTCCTATGCCGTGGAAGTTTGGTCGGTGGCACCACCCACCAGCCTCAGGAAACTATGGGGCCTTGAATTCTGTGTGCTGAAGTGGGCCAACTTTTTTTTTTGTCGCACCAGATCTACACAACATCTAAATCTACTCTCTGCTGCAACCTGCAATAAAGGCCCATAGTCCACAGAGCCCATCTGCTAAAAATAAAATCATTCTTTCATCTGTGCTCTGCTAAGCAGGATCACATCAACATCTGGAACACGGTTGGTTGGCGTTTGCCAGGCAGACATCTCCGTAGTACCCCCTCCTTGTGCTCAAGGCTCCAGCGGTTACAGAATTTCAAGAGGCACTTCCCAAATGTGACTCTGGACACTGAACTCGTTCAACATCGACATCAACCTGTGGACTATAGACAAGGTATATCGCGATGGCATCTTGCCCAATCTTGCTGATTGTAAAGGACATTTGTGTAAGTGCCGATCTTAGTTAGCCGATGCCATTTCATGTTCTGCTCAACTTGTAGTCCTTTTTTGCTGTAATTACTACTTCATTTTTACATTTTGATTATCATCTTTGCTTTGATCTGTTAATTATTATTTAGTTATTATTATTATTATTATTATTTTTTATAAAAAACAAAATCACTTGTATAAACAACAAATTGAAAATTCCTCTGGCTTTCTGTGTAAGGAATCACTATGTATAAAATTTATGTTAATAAAAAATCTTATTATTATTATTATTATTTTGGAGGAGTTAAGGAGCTAATTATCCAATTGCACACCGCCATGGTAAGCCAAATCTTCAATCCTGGATACAGAGCTGAGCTCATTGTTTTTTTTTTTTTATATATATTTATTAATGACAGTGACGGAGATATATCAGGCCTATTACATTGGTCAGCAAAAAAAAACCTTTTTCATTCCCTGTTAAAAATGCAGGATGAATAGTGTGGATTTGACATTGCTGAATTCAATATGGCAACCATATTGCTGTAACATGCACCAATTTTTAAGGGAGAAGAGATTAAAATCAAAAACTAAGTTTCTAGTAAGAAAAGATTTCATACATTATAAGAACATTTTACAAACGGTACTAAATATGGGACATAGTGTGCATAGTGTTAGGGTCAGGTGCCACCTGTCGTTTCCCACATCTGCGCCTTATGTATGCTGTGAAGAAATATAGACTACTGTAAATGCCAGGATAGGTGTTGTGTGCTGGATGTGTAGTATTTTGCTGGGTTCTGTTGTGTGTCCTGGTGTTTGGCTGCAGGGCCCCTTGGTGGGACCATACATTGCCCGCACGCACACCACTAAGAGGTATCCAAGGTGCCCATAATTCTCTGGCTGGTGTGTGCCAGTGTCACCTGAGCATCCTTGATGGAGACGAAGTAAAAAAAAAAAATTTTAAAAAATGTGACAGCAGGTCTCTTAACCTTATTCTATTTACAAAAATGTTTTTCTGATAACAAAATACTTATTTTGTTGTTTTTTGCCTTTTATAATCTCCATTGGTGTCTGCCATACCAGAATTCAACTGTTGTGTGTCAGGGTATTTGGACTCCAGTTTCCCCTGGTATCTTTTTCCATTTGAGAAATACCTTGGTGAAACCTTTCACTGTGTTCTTTCGGAGACTGCTCCCAAGTTTATAGGAAAAAAGTCTAAATGGGAATGTAGGAAACAAAGCTTGAATGACATGTTTCAAACCCAAGTCTCCATACACCAAGTCTCATCAACAATTTCACTGTAATTTTTGATTCATTGCCTTAAAAGGCAATAAGTTGCCTAAAAAGTTCTGGCTGATTTTCGAATGCCCTTCTGGGCTCTTATTTTTGTAGCTTTTAAATTTTTAGTGAATTCCTCATCTTGGAATAGCAGTTTGATTTGAGGACCCACAAAAATTCCCTTTTTATCTTGGCCTCATTGATTCGAGGAGCCTTGAATAGGAAATTCCTCTTCCTTTTTAGTTCATCGCTTTCATAAATATATTTATCAAACCTAGCTTGATGTGCAGTGGAGGTAATTAGATTTTTCAATTTTCTACTGAAGCAGGATGTGCTACATTTTTCTGGTCTGGTCATTTTTTTTTTTATCCTCTTATGGCCATCCTTTGCTCGGTTGTCCCATTTACATAAAAAGAGCCGTATTTAGTGCATCCACCTTGCAAACTATTCAGCAAAGCTACCTTTTTTAGGTTGGCACAGATATGCCATTTGCATTCTTGATAGCATATTTTTTCCAAAAGAAAATGTAGATTCTCCTATGTTTCCTTCATGTGAATTGTATGGGCAAGTGGTATAGATGGATACTTACTTTCATTGTGGTGTAAAACTGCTTACAAACTGACCTTGGATGAATCAATGAAAAGCCTCCACTGCTTGGGATGTGCTCCAGATGTACCCTTTTATTAATTCCTGGACATTAAACTTCATTTGCCACCTCTCAGCCATCTGCCACCTCTCAGCCAACCTTTCCAGATCCTGTTGCAGCAGCATAGCGTCAGAAGTGTCCTTAACAACCCTGCCAAACTTTGTATCGTCTGCAAACTTGGACATTAAGCTTGATATACCATCATCAATATTATTTATAAATACAGAAAACAATAATGGACACAACCCTGAACCCTGAGGGACTCCACTGATAACATTAGTCCACAATGAGCAGTGTCCATTGGTTACCACTCTCTGTCTTCTCCCCTACAACCACCCCTTTATCCATAGCAGCAATTTGCCTCCAATGCCACACTGCTCCAATTTGTGCAGCAGTCTTCCATGAGCAACAGTATCAAAAGCCTTTCTAAGATCCAAGTATATAATATCAAAGTTATTCCTTGCATCCAGTTCTTTTGTGACTGCATCATAGTATCCAATAATATTGGTCAGCAAGACTTTCCCTTAACAAAACCATGATCTGTCTGAGCTAAAACTGAAGTCTTTTCTAGATGATCCTGCAGTGCTTCTTTAACCAGTGCCTACATTAATTTTCCTGGAACAAAAGTTAAACTCACAGATCTATAATTACTTGTGTCAGCCTTTGATCCTCCTTTGTGAATTGGGGTCACATTTGCACATCTCCAGTCTATGGGTACCTTCCCTGAGCCCAAGGAAGCTCTCATAATTATGGCTAAGGGTTTGCTTACTTCCTTTGCTGCCTCCTTTAATATAACTGGATAGATCCCATCCACCCCAGGTGCCTTTCTTTTGTTTATCTTCAACAATTTCTCCTCCACTTTACTCTCAGTTATTACAAGATTATCTAGCTTACTGCCAGAGTTGAATACACCTCTGGCATTCCCCTCGCTGAATAACTCCTCATGTGTGAATGTAGATGCAAAATATCAATTTAGTTTTTAGCTACCTGAGCAGGATCATCAACAGTTGAACCATCGATATCAAGTGGACCAATCTGATTCATTCCCTTCCTTCTAGAGTTCACATAAGTAAAGAACTCTTTGCTGTTTTTCTTTGCATCCTTTGCCAAAGATTTTTCATAATCTGCCTTTGCCTGCCTAACCTCCTTTGTGACTTGGTTCCAGGTCAGCTTATATCTATCATAGGCTTCTGTGTCACGTGTTAATTTATATGTAACCCATGCATATTTCTTCTCTGCCATGTGTCTCATTAGTTCATCTGACATCCATTTACGCCTAAACCTTGAACAATATTTCTTAATTGGTATGTAAAGCCTAGTTGCTTCGAAGATAAGTTCTTTGAATGCTTCCCATTTTGAATTTGCTGTTGGTAACATCATCAGTTGGTCCCACTGTATAGAATTTAAATACTGTCTCAGACCATCGTAGTCGCCTTTGCGAAAGCAATAACCCTTCACTTTTCCCCTGATGGTAGTTACCTCTTTGAGTAAATCCCACTTCGGCGCACTGTGATCACTGCCACCTAGTGGTTCCTTTATCTGCAGATTCTTAGTGCGTGAAGAATCACTACTGATAATCAAATCAAGAGTATTACTCCATCTAGTTTCCTTCCGAACATGCTGATGCAGAAAACAATCATCCAATAAATCCACAAAAGCCTTGCTAGTGTGTGAGTGACCAACCCACAAATTCCAGTCAATATCTGGGAAATTAAAATCCCCCATTATAAGACTCTCGGATTTACTGGCCCACTCTATTTCCCCGTACAGTTCCTTATTATACTCGTCAGAGTCATTAGGCCTATAGCACACTCCTACTCTCTATTTTGATCTCCCAATGCTTATGTCACACCAAACTGACTCGACACTGCACTGTCCAGCGATGTCGACTGGCTTCACTTCCTTGGATTTTATATGTTTCTTAACTAATAGCATGACCCCTCTTCCCTTCCTATCGTGTCTATCCTTTCTGTAGATGTTGTACTCCCCAAATTCCAGTTCTGCATTCCTTATATCTGTGTGACACCTCGTCTCTGATATCCCAACAATATTCGCCTTTGATGCTTTGAGCAATACATCAAATTCATCAAATTTATATACCAAACTCTTAGCATTGGTGTACACGCAAGTATACATGCACCTGTTCCTATTCTTAGCTACCCTAACACAACCCATGTGTTTACTTGTACCGCAATGACTCCCAGCAGTCTCTGAAATATCCTGCATCTTGTTTTCCAGGCTTCTGCTCATTCCAATAGAAGCAGTGCAAGAATCACTTTCACCTCTGCCAGTGGCTACTGTTAATCTATTAGTCCTTGTATCCCCCCAAGCTAGCAGTTTTCCGACCCACCTAACACTGCCTCGATGGGATGAATTGGTGGGTCTTGTAGCAGAGAAAGAAAATGACTTGGATGCATTAAATTTATCAAATGATGTAATCAATTTGACTTGATTATAAAAGTCAAGTCAAAAAGGAGGTTGGCTAAGCAAGCTGAGAACCATTATACTGAACAACAAATTTTGGACCATATCTTGTTATGAGCATAAAAAGTAATTTTACTTTGTAGATTTTGGGGTACTAAACACTGAAATTGTGCTTTAAATGGCAGATTGGCTCATATTTTCAAAAAAAGTAGTTTTTTAAATTTATTCAAGGTATTTTTATTTATATGGAAGTAAGATGCATACCTGTATCAAATACAGCACCTTTTCACCTTTCACTTGTATTCAGCTCCAGGAGCATTCCTTTTCACCATCCAACAATAATCAACTAACATGGCGGCACTCCATTTGCTTTTGTATATTTGTTCAATCCCTGAGATGAGATGCCTTGATGGAAGCACTCACCATGTTCGTAGCTGATGGCAGCACAGTTTGGCGGGAAGAAATCCATGTGTGAGTGCAAGAAATGCATCTTCTTACAAAAAACTGCATACCAGTTTTTTTGTTAGAAGTAATGAAATCTTCCAATAACTGCCCGTAGTTGCCGGCTTTAACATTTCCTAGAAAATCATTCGAAACATTTTGAAAGGCTTTCCACACTGATTTCTCGCTATCACTAAGGGCTAATTGAACTGTTTGTCTTTGAAAAGTTGCCTTATTTGTGGACCATTGAAAATGCCTGCCTTAATCTTCTTTGTATTAAGTCTTGTGAATTTGTTTTGAAAGTATGTAAATGCAAGACCATTCCCTTCCAAAGCCTTCATGAAATTTTTCATGAGCCCCAGTTTGATGTGGAGTAGTAGTAGTAAAACTTTATTTGGATCTACCGGAAGTTGAAATGCTACATTCTTCATTCAAAGTGTTCATGATCTTCATTGAGGCCAACTGCTCTTTTCATAGTGCACGACTTGGTGCGACTATCCCACTCGCAGAGAAAGCAACAATACTTAGTGTAACCCTTTTGTAGTCCTAATAAAATCTCAATTACCTTTAAATCACCACGTATCTGCTACCATACTTCTGATAGTGTACACCTAAGAGGATTTTCTCCATGTTTATGTATGTTTCTTTTTTGTGAACTGCATATGCAAGAGGTATTGAAGGCAGCATATTTCCATTGTGTAATAACACAGCCTTAAAGCTTACCTTAGACGTGTCTATAAATAGTCGCCATTTTTCAGGAACATGCTCATGTTCGTTGCTGCCATTAGGCCATCAAGATTCTTACAAACACTGAGTTCACCTTCTGTTTGAAAGAAAAGAATTTATCATAGTCTTTATTTCGAGTACGAAATGTTGTCACTTTCACAGAACTAGAACAGTGGTTCTCAAACTACTGAGATCTACGGACCCTTCAAAAAAATACAAAAGTTTACAGACCATTATATATGAACACTGGGTTTTCTGAGAAGAAAATTCAAGTTTTATTGAATTTTCTATTGAATTTTATTGAAAAAAACTCAACTTTATTCTTATTTTTACATAAATATATAATAATATCTTTATTTATCATAAATTTGCTATACAATGAACGAATAATTTGACCCCATTCCAGAGTGTGCGTTTCGCAGAACCCCGGAGGTCCGTGGTCCCCAGTTTGGGAAACGTTGATGTAGAAGATTCCACTGTTGTAGCCCCGAGGCCAAAAGCTCTGCTTTATTCTTTGGCAGTTCGAGTTCCTTGATGCATTCATTATGCTCACTTTCTGTGATCTTACGTGTTACAAAAGGATAAAGGTTTGAGCAAAATAGTGGGACCGGTAACGTATACGGCAGCTGTGCTTCTTTGTGTATATCAAGTTGATGTTTGGCAGTGTCTTCACCGCCATCAAAGTGTACAGAAAAACTATTGGGTGGTTTAGGAATAGGTAGTACTTCACCGTGAGGTGTGGGACAAATTGCAGATGGTATATTCGGGTATGTTACTGTCCACTGTTTCTTCTTTAGAAAACAGGCCTTGTGTGTCGCGTTGCATTATATCATCAAAATTTCTTGCAACAACCGACTAACTGGTTAAAATAAATTTATTATTAAAATAAAAATGATATATACATAAGATAAAGCAGAAATAAAAGCTTTAAAATACAATAAGATAAAAGAGTTAAAAAAGCAGAATTATGCTTTACCAACACCGGACTTGTGATACTTGATCATGCCCAGCTGAATTGTGCTATTGTAACCATCAATATATACTGAAGTACACCATTCACAGACTAGCTGATGAAGAGGCACTTCACTTTGAAAGCTACCATCTATGAGTTCAGAGTGCGCTGGGATCGCAGAACAGTACGGACGGTGGATTTTTGGATGCTGTAAAGGGATTTTTTAATTTTTAACGTATTCTTCGTTATTTAACATAGTACATTGTGTTTTACGGAGATATTAAATAGGTTTAGTAGTGTTCGTTAGCTTCTTATTTTGAATTTAACCTGTGATTTTTGAAAGTTACGACTCCCAGTGTTGGTGCCAATATAGTTCAACTAGCCACCATATTGTAGTCGATAAGAAATAGCTTAACGTGTATATATCTCGAACTGATAGCGTAAGGTATAAAAGTAAACTAGATAGCATAATACGAAGCACTGTATTAAGAATCTGTTAGCTTATTATAGTATTATCAATTAATCAAAAATATTATTAATCTTATTAAATTTCATAGTTAATTAAATTGTATTCAAATGGAAATCATGACCCAGACTAGAGCTGCGACGCAAAGATCACAGACTAGCGAGAGTGCTGTGGCTCTTGGGAGAAACGAAGGAAGAGATTCTCCAACACATCACAGTCTCAAAAAATATGCAAAATGGGAAATGTTTGCTGACCTTTCTAAAACAGGACATGATCTAGCCAAGGAGGATGCCTTTGTGTGTGCTAGGTGTCTGGAATGACAAGAAATTAGGCACCAACTCACCGTTCTGATGGGCATCTACGAGAGCTTGAGGTGTAGGGTAAATGCCCTTGAAGAAATTAATATGAGGGGCCCATCAGGCTCTCAGCTGCCCAGCTCAATGACTGGACAGATTATTATTATTATTATTATTAGTATTATTATTACCAGCCATACGGCACTAGGAAGCCTGAGGATGCCGCACCAGCCAAAAAAAAAAAAAAACTCCAAGCCACCCTGAGAGAGAGAGAGAGAGAGAGAGAGAGAGAGAGAGAGAGGGAAACATAAGGGCATCACCAAGAAAGAGAAGAATGATGATATCCAGCTCAGCACCCTGGGTGTGCCAAAGCCCATACTCACCAGATGTGAGCCTGATGCTCTGTGTAGCCTGATGCACAGGAGCTCACTCCTGTGCATCAGGCAACAGAGAGGTAATCTCATGGGGAATATACTTGGGAAGAAGGATAGGTGGAACAGGACCAGTGTATGTCTGCCAGGGGCAAAAGTTGATGACATTGTAGAGCAGATATCATCTTTTTCAGGGCACAGAAGGTGATATTGTTGTACATGTTGGAACTAATGACATTAAGAGTAAGACATCTGCAGATTTACTTAAGTACAGGTCAATGTTGAAAAAACGTCACGAGTTAGGGTTGAATGTGAAAGTGTCTACAATTCTGCCCAGACACGATAGGAGGGAGTATATGATGAGAGCCTTGTCAATCAATTCGGCCCTGGAGGGATTGTGTAAGGCTCGAGGGGTAGAATTTTTTTCAGCCTGGCCTGTGCTTGTTGGCAGGAGAGACTGCTTCTACAGGGATTGGATACACTTAAATAGAAAGGGTGCAAGAAGATTTCCAGGACTGCTGGGCGCTATAGTCGAACAAGTAAATACATGGGCTGTGTTAGGGTGGCTAGGAGCAGGAACAGGTGCATGTACACCAATGCTAGGAATATAGTTAATAAATTTGATGAGCTTGAAATGCTAGTGAAGACATCAAAGGCAGATATTGTTGTGATATCAGAGACGTGGTGTCACACAGATATAGGCAGTGAAGAGTTGGAATTTTGGGAGTACAATGTGTATAGGAAGGATAGAAAGGGAGGAGGGGTTATGCTGTTATTTAAGAAACACATAAAAAGCGCATCCAATTGATGTTGGTGGACAATGCAGTGCTGAGTCTGTTTGGTGTGGAATGAGCACTGGGAAAGGAAAAATTAGAGTAGGTGTGTGTGTGTGTGTGTGTGTGTGTGTGTGTGTGTGTGTGTGTGTGTGTGTGTTATAGGCCTAATGAATCTGATCAGTATAATAAGCAGTTGTGCAGAGAAATATACTGGGCCAGCAAATCAGAATGTCTTATAATGGGAGATTTTAACTTTCCAGATATTGACTGGAACTTGTGGATTGGTCACTCACACACTAGCAAGACTTTTGTGGATTTATTGGATGACTGTTTTCTACAGCAACATGTTCGAGAGGCAAACAGAGGGAGTAATACTCTTGATCTGATTATCAGTAGTGATTCTTCATGCATTAACAATCTGCAGATAAAGCAACCACTGGGCGACAGTGATCGCAATGTATTGATATGTGAATTATTTAAAGATGTAACTACCATCATGGCTAAAGGGAAGGGCTTTTGCTTTCATAAAGGTGACTACAGAGGTCTCAGACAGTTTTTAAATTCTGTACAGTGGGATCAACTGATGATGTCACCAACATTGAATTCTAAATGGGAAGCCTTCAGGGACTTATTTTTGGAGGCTGCTAGGTTTTTCATTCCAACTAAGAAATAGTGTTCAAGATTTAGGCCTAAATGGATGTCAGGTGAATTAATGAGGCTAGTGGCAAAGAAGAAGAATGTATGGGATGCATATAAAGTATCAGGCGATGGTATAAACTAGTCTATAATCAAGTCACAAAGGAGGTTCGGCAGGCGAAGGCAGATTACGAGACATCTTTCGCAAAGGATGCAAAAAAAACAGCAAGGAGTTCTTTACTTATGTAAACTCTAGAAGGAAAGGGATGAATCAGATTGGACCACTTAACATAGATGGGTTGACTATTGATGATCATGCTCAGGTAACTGATAAAAGTTGATAAAAGAGTATTTTGCATCTACATTCACACAAGAGGAGTTATTCATTGAGGGGAGTGCCAGAAGTTTATCAAGCGTTAACAGGGAGCTAAGTGATTTTGTAATAACTGAGTGCAAAGTGGAGGATAAATAGTTGAAGTTAAACGTAAGGAAGGCTCCTGTGGTGGATGGGATCTATCCACTTACATTAAAGGAGACAGCAATGGAAGTAAGCACACCCTTAATCATAATTTTGAAAGCTTCCTGGAACTCAGGGGAGGTCCCCATGGATTGGAGAAGTTTAAAGGTTGACGGAGATCAAAGGGTGACATGGGTAATTACAGACCTGCTAGTCTAACTTCTGTTCCAGAAAAAATAATGGAATCACTGGATACTCTCAACATATATCTTGCACAGTGTTATATACACCGACTCCATTATTGCAATCCTAGTTATACAGCAGAATAAAAATCATGATAACCCATTACTCATACAGATCTGGATTACTCTTAAGTTAAACCAGAAGTAGCATGTTTTGTTGGATTCCTGGTCACTCTGGAATTTCTGGAAATGGACAGGCAGACCTAGCTGAAAAACTGCTACTGATTATATAGACTAGTGGTTCTCATCTATTTTAATCACGGAACCCTTTTCATCTTGATAAAAAAAATTTTGGAAACCTGACCATTTTTACTGATTATAAATAACACAACAAATCAAAAATAATTTATTGAAAATACAAAAAAAAAAATATTAATAAAGGAAAAGCAAATATTATTAATTCAAACTGGTAATAAATGAAAAGGATTAAATGTCTTCTTTTCTTTCTGTATTCTTTCAAAATTTTGTTTAATTGTGGACAGCAGAATTCTAATCTCTGGAGTGGCATCCAGCTTACTTCTGTATTTTGTTTTTGTTGCAGCATAGAGCAGAAATCCTCTTTCACACAAAAATGTGTTCATCATCATCAGGCCTCATCAATCCACTGCAGGATGAAGGCTTTTCTAGCAACTTTCCACTTCCTTCTGTTTTGTGCAGTGGCCATCCATTTACTACCCACAAACTCATGAATTTCATCTTTCCATCTCTGACATTGTCTTTCAGGTTTTCTTCTAGCTCCTTTTGGGTATCATACTTTTATTCTCTTAGTCCATCTGTCAACATGTCTTCGAGCTATGTGTCCTGCTAAAGACCAGTTTAGTTCTTTAGTTTTAATAAAAATGTCCTTTACGTAAGTTTGCTGCCTAATCGTGTGTTTCTCTTCTTATCTAACAGTCTGATTCCCAATATAATTCATTCCATTCTTCGCTGTGTAGTTCTCAGCTTCTCTTCCATTCTTTTGGTAAGTGCCCAAGTTTCACTTCCATAAGTCATGGTGGGTAGTATACATTGGTTCATTATTTTACGTTTCACGCAAATTGGGATATTGCTCCTCAGTATGTGACTATATTTCCTGAATGCTATCCATCCAAAATTTATTCTTCTCTTGACTTCCAGCCATTTACCATTATTACAACTGATGACTTGTCGCAGATAAGAATATGACTCCACTTTTTCAATTACTGCTCCTTCAGTCATTATATCCCTTTCTATGGCATACTTGTTCATCATTACTTTTGTTTTAGACATATTCATCTTTAGTCCAAAATCCTTACTAACTGTGCATAACTGATTAAGATTTTCCTCTAATTCTTTTGGATTGTGGCTTATGACCACAATGTCAACTGCAAATCGTAAATGGTTTAGATATTCTCCTTTCACATTGACTCCTTTCTGTGACTAGTCTAATCTTCTGAAATCTTCCTTAAGGGCAGCAGTAAACAACTTCGGAGATATTGTGTCTCCTTGTCGAACTCCTTTCTCGATTTTAAATTTGCTATTGTCTTTGTCTAGTCTAATAAAGGAGGTAGCGTTCTCATATATTTTCTTCAAAATCATAATTCTAAATGGTTGTCAGATGAACTAATGAGACATATGGCAGAGAAGAAAAACGCATGGGATACATACAAATTAATGGGTGACGTGGAAGCCTATGATAGATATAAGTTGGTCTGTAACCAAGTCACAAAGGAGATTAGGCAGGCAAAGGCAGATTATGAGAAATCCTTGGCAAAGGATGCAAAGAAAAACAGAAAAGAGTTCTTTACCTATTTAAACTCAAGAAGGAAAGGGATGAATCAGATTGGTCCACTGGATGTTGATGGTTCAACAGTTGAGGATCCAGCTCAGGTGGCTAACAATCTAAATGAGTATTTTGCATCTACATTCACACATGAGGAGTTATTCAGGAAGGGGAATGTCGTAGGTGAAGTAAACATTGGCAGTGAGCTAGATGATTTTCTAATAACTGAGAGAAAAGTGGAGGAGAAATTGTTGAGGATAAACATAAAAAAGGCACCCGGGGTGGATGGGATCTATCCAGTTATATTAAAGGAGGCAGCAAAGGAAGTAAGCAAACCCCTAGCCATAATTATGAGAGCTTCTTTGGACTCAGGGGAGGTACCCATGGACTGGAGATGTGCAAATGTAACCCCAATTCACAAAGGAGGATCAAAGGCTGACACAAGTAATTATAGACCTTTTAGTTTAACTTCGGTTCCAGGAAAATTAATGGAGACACTGGTTAAAGAAGCACTGCAGGATCATCTGGACAAGAATTCAGTTATAGCTCAGACACAGCATGGGTTTGTTAAGGGCAGGTCTTGTCTGACCAATTTGATTGGATACTATGATGTAGTCACAAAAGAACTGGATGCAGGGAATAACTTTGATATTATATATTTGGATCTTAGAAAGGCTTTTGATACTGTTGCGCATGGAAGACTGCTGCACAAATTGGAGAAGTGTGGCATTCGAGGCAAATTGCTGCTATGGATAAAGGGATGGTTGAGTGGCAGAAGACAGAGAGTGGTAATCAATGGACACTGCTCAACGTGGACTAATGTTATTAGTGGAGTTCCTCAGGGTTCAGTGTTGGGTCCATTGTTGTTTTCTGTATTTATAAATGATATTGATGATGGTGTATCAGGCTTAATGTCCAAGTTTGCAGACGATACAAAGGTTGGCAGGGTTGTTAAGGACACTACTGATACTATGCTGCTGCAACAGGATCTGGAAAGGTTGAGCAGATGGGCTGAGAGGTGGCAAATGAAGTTTAACATTGACAAATGTAAAGTACTACATATGGGAAACAGTAACCCCAGATCAACGTATCAACTCTGTGGTACTACGCTGGCAGTGGTAGAGAATGAAAAGGACCTGGGGGTAATTGTGCAGGCAGATATGAAGTTCTCTGAGCAGTGCAGACGAGCTGCAAGAGTAGCTCATGGTGTCTTGTCAATGATATACAGGAATTTTTCTAGCAGGGACAGGGATGTGATTATTCCCTTGTATAAGGCATTGGTCAGGCCACACCTTGAGTACTGTATACAAGTCTGGAGGCCTCATTTCAAGAAGGATGTAGAGCTGCTGGAACGAGTACAGAGAAGGGCAACAAGATTAGTGAATGGAACAAAGGGTTGCTCTTACGAAGAAAGGCTTAAGTTTTGCAAATTACAGAGCCTGGAGACTAGGCATCGCCGAGGTGATCTGATAGAGGTGTACAAGGCTTTGAATGGCTTGAGCATGCTCAATGCCGATGGAATTCTTCCTCTTGCTCAGAATAATCACCTGAGAGGGCATAAATTCAATTTGAGGAAGGACGGATGTCGGATAGATGTGCGGAAATTCGCCTTTAGCCAGCGGGCAGTTGGTTTCTGGAATAGACTTCCATCGCTTGTTGTTGAAGTTGATAGCCTAAACAAATTTAAGGCTCAGCTGGACAGGTATTTCGAACGAATTGAGGGGTGAAATGGGAGTAGTGGTTGTTTTTTTTTTTTTTTTTTTGGCTGATGCTGAATAAGCTTGCTTTCTTGCATCATATGCCTCTACTAATGCTAATGCTAATAATATATGGTGTATCTATGCCTTGTCTTTCCAGTACCCAAAACATTGTCTTATTCTCTATGGAGTCAAATGCCTTTTCATAATCCACAAATGCCAGGCATAATGGTGTTTTATATTCATTTGCTTTCTCCATTAGCTGTGATATTACATGAAGATGATCCATAGTTGAGAATCCTGTCCTAAAGCCAGCTTGCTCTTTCAGTTGATTCTCATCAAGTATTCTTTCTAATCTGTTAGTAATGACCCTTGTGAACAACTTGTAGATGTGGGATAACAAACTAATTGGTCTATAATTTCCAATTTCTGATTTATCTCCTTTCTTTTGCAACAAAACTATGGTTGCATTATTCCACTCCTTAGGCGTCACACCTTTTCTAATGCATTTTGTGAAGAGTCTTGCCAGTTTTTGTGCCATGTCTCTTCCTCCCAATTTGAACAACTCTACAGTAACTTCATCTTCCCCTGGGGCTTTCTCTTTCTTCATTTTCTTCAACTCATCATTATTATTATTAGCTATATGGTGCAAGGAAACCTGAGGCTTTCAGATGATTTAAGTCCTTTGTTTTCCCTCAACATTTAACACTTTTCTTGTGTTAAATCTTCTTATGTCCTCTCTGACTCTCACTAATGTCTTTGCATAACTCAGTATACTCAGTTTTCTCCTTGTCAGTGTTTATCTTGCTCTTCACTTGTCGTCTTCGGTTTATCATAACAAGTGTTTCTTGACTAATTTTTTCTCCTTTGGATTTCTTTTTACCTATAGGTTTCTTGTGCTTTATCACTTTCAGGAAGTTGTAATATTCCTCATCAGTATCTTGGTTCTGAGCCGTCTGCAGAAGCTCAAACTTGTTAAGTTCCAGTACATACTGCCTTTTCTCCTCTTCTGTTATCTCAAAGACCTTCGTATTATTTACTTGAGTCAGTTATTTCCGTACTTTTCTTACATCTATATCAAGTGCATCTTATCATTCTGTGATCACTTCCAATATTTACCTTGTTCAGGACACGATATATCTTCTGTTAGTGAGGATAAAGTCAATTTCATTAGTTGTTAATCCATTTGGGCTCTTCCATGTCCACTTTCTCTTCACCCTTTTCTTGAAAAAAAGTGTTCATTACTGACAATCCTTGAGATTCTGCAAATTCCACAAGTCTTTCACCTCTTTCATTTCTTTCACCAATTCCAAAATTTCCTATAGTTCCCTTTTCTCTGCTGTTTTGTCTCTTTCCAACCTTAGCATTGAAGTCCCCCATAATGATAGTGTAGTTCGTTTTCTGCTCATCTAGAAGACTCAATTTCGGTGTACATTTCTTCAACCTCTTCATCATCATAGCTCGATGTTGGTGCATAAATCATTATAACCTTTAGATTGTACCTCTTAGAAATCCTGACTAGTTGTCTTGACACCATTGGTGATGTACTTTTGAATTCCAAAATGATTTTTATATCTTTGTGGACCAGAAAGCTAACCTCCCCTTTGCACTTTTCACTGTTTCCATGTGATACTAAATGGCAACCAAACAACCAATTGCCTTTTTGAATAAATTTGGATATTCTTCTTTTAAGTCACACCAAAACTCATTTAATGACACTTCATTAAATATAACTTTTATTTGGCTTGTTTGATGTCAGGTCGAGATTTTCATATTCTGAAGTAGATATTTCCTCTGGTTATAATATTGAAAGGATTGAAACCCAATAGTTATTGTCATCTTTTAGGACAGAAAAGTATTCATTTAATGCCACATTTATTAATTTTAGATGGGAAATAATTTCTTTTTGAATTTCCTCATCAATTTCATAGTTTGATTCCTGTAAAAAGCCATTTAAAGTTGGAAATGGATCTGTATTATATTTTTCAACAGCCATGGTCCAGTATTGTAACTTTCGTAATAATGATCATAATTTATCTTTTGTGTTGAAAATATTTACATTTTTTCTATGAAGGGAGTGAGAAACATTTAATTTTTTGAATATATCTGCCATATAAACAATTTGACTCAACCACGAAACGTTTCTAAAGTGATCTGCTAATAGAAATTTGTCATTTTGTAAGAATATGACGAGCTCTTCTCGTAATTCAAACAATCTAACAAGAACTCTGCCACGTGACAGCTATCTAATTTCAGTATGTACCAGCAAAGATGTATATTGGTTGTCCATATTTTCACAAATAATTTGGAAAAAAACTTGTTTTTAACAGTCATGTTTTCACAAAGTTAATAATTTTCATTGCTTCATCTAAAATACATTTTAAAGTTGAAGGGATATTTCTTGCAACCAGTGAAGAACGCAGTGACTACTTGTACACATTTTAGAAGCATTTTTAATTTGTGTAACTGCCTCTTTCACAGGTCCTACCATTGACTTCACATCATCGCTACATACATCGACACATTTTTCCCAACTTATTCCACGTGTCTTCATAAAATAGTCGATACATTTAAATATCATTTCTCGTGTTGTGGTGGTTTGTAAATTTGCACAGAGTAACATTTCTTCTTCAATAAAATTATTATAGTAATAACAAACGAAAACTAATAAAATTGATAGGTTTATAACTTTTAATTAGCATTAACATTAGCAAAGGCACATGATGCAAGAAGGCAAGCTTATTTAGCATCAGCCAAAAAAAAAAAACCACACACACTTCTCATTTCACTCATCCACCCAGCTCCAAATGTTTGTCTAGTTCTGCCTTGAATCTGTTTAAAGTATCAACTTCTGCAATGACAGATGGAAGTTTGTTCCAGCAATCAACCACCTTCTGGCTAAAGGTAAACTTCCGCAAATCTATCCTACAACTGTCTTTCCTCAATTTGAATTTATGCACTCTCTGGCGATTATTCTGAGCAAGAGGAAGAATCCCATCAGCATTGAGCATGCTCAAACCATTCAAGGCTTTATACACCTCAGTCAGATCACTTCGCAGGTGCTTAGTCTCCAGACACTGTAATTTACAAAACTTAAGTCTTTCTTCGTAAGAGCAACCCTTTGTTACATTCACTAATCTTGTTGCCCTTCTCTGTACGCATTCCAACAGTACTACATCCTTCTTAAAATGAGACCTCAAGACTTGTACACAGTACTCAAGGTGTGGCCTGACCATTGCCTTATACTAGGGGATAATCACCTCCTTATCCCTGCTAGAAAAATTCCTGTATATCATTGACAAGACACCATGAGCTACTCTTGCAGACAGTCTGCACTTATCAGAAAACTTCATATCTGCTTGCTCAATTACCCCCAGGTCCTTTTCATTCTCTACCACTGTCAGTGGTAGTCCTACACAGTTGATACGTTACTCTGGGGTTACTGCTTCCCATATGCAGTGCTTTTCATTTGTCAATGTTAAACTTCAGTTACCATCTCTCAGCTCATCTATTCAACTTTACTAGATCCTGTTGCAGCAGCGTACTATCATTAGTGTCAATAACAACCCTGCTGACCTTCGTATCGCCTGAAAACTTCTACATTAAGCCTGATATACCATCATCAATATCATTAATGAAAATAGAAAGCAACAATGGCCCCAACACTGAACCCTGGGAAACTCCACTAATAACATTACTCCACGAAGAGCAATGTCCATTGATTACCACTCTCTGTCTTCTCCCACTCAACCATCCCTTTATCCATAGCAGCGATTTGCCTCCAATGCCACACTTCTCCAATTTATGCAACAGTAGCAAAAGCCTTTCTAAGATCCAAATATATGATATCAAAATTATTCTTTACATCTAGTTCCTTTGTGACTACATTATAGTATCCAATCAAATTGGTCAGACAAGACGTCCTCATCTTAACGAACCCATGCTGTGTCCGAGCTATAACTGAAGTCTTGTCTAGATGATCCTGCAATGCTTCTTTAACCAGTGCCTCCATTAGTTTCCCCTGGAACAGAAGTTAATCTAATAGATCTGTAATTACCTGTGTCTCCCTTTGATCCTCCTTTGTGGATTGGGGTCATGTTTATTACACATTTACACATTTCCATGGACTGGAAATGGGTAAATGTGGATTGGGGTCACGTTTACACATTTCCAGTCCATGGGTACCTCCTCTGAGTCCAAGGAAGCTGTCATAATTATGGGTAAGGGTTTGATTACTGCCTTTGCTGCCTGCCTCCTCTGGATATAACTGGATAGATTCCATCCACCCCAGGAGCCTTTCTTATGTTTATCTTCAACAATTTGTCCTCCACGTTACTCTAAGTTATTATAAGATTATCTAGCTTATTGCCAGAGTTTAAGACACCTATGGCATTCCCTCCCTGAATAATTTCTCATGTGTGAATGTTTATGCAAAATATTCATTTAATTTGTTAGGTACCTGAGCAGTATCATCAACAGTTGAACCTTCGGTATCAAGTGGATCAATCTCATTCATCCCCTTCCTTCTAGAGTTTATATAAGTAAAGAACTCTTTGCATCCTTTGCCAAAGATTTCTCATAATCTGCCTTTGCCTGCCTTACCTCCATTGTTGTGACTTGGTTACAGACCAGGTTATATCTTTCATAGGCTTCTGTGTCACCTGTTAATTTGTATGTATCCCATGCATTTTTCTTCTCCCCCACATGTCTAATTAATTCATCTAATTAGTTGACATCCATTTAGGCCTAAATCTTGAACAATATTGCTTAGTTAGTGTGAAAAGCCTAGAAGCTTCCAAAATTATTTCTTTGAATGCTTCCGATTTTGAATTTGCTGTTGTTAACATGTTCAGTTGGTCCCATCATATAGAATTTAATACTCTCTCAGACCATTGTATTTACCTTTACAAAAGGAAAAACCCTTCCCTCTTCCTCTGATTGCAGTTACCTCTTTGAGTAAATCCCACTTCAGCACACTGTGATCACTGCTACCTAGTGGTTCCTTTATCTGCAGATTCTTAATTCATGAAGAATCATTACAGATAATCAGATCAAGTGTGTTACTCTTTCTAGTTGCCTCCTGAACATGCTGCTGTAGAAAACAATCATCCACTAAATACACAAAGGCCTTGCTAATGTGTGTGACCAACCCACAAATTCCAATCAATCTCTGGGAAATTTAAATCTCCCATTATAACAGTTACTCTTAGTTACACTCTGATTTACTGGCCCACTCTATTTCTCTGCCCAATTTCTCATTATACTTGTCAGATTCATTCGACCTATAACACACACACACACACACACACACACACACACACACACACACACACACACACACACACACACACAAAAAAAAAACACACACCTACTCTCATTTTTCCTTTCACAGTGCTTATGTTACACCAAATAGACTCAGATTTGGTTGCACTTTCTTAGATTTTGTTTCTTAACCAACAGCATAACACCTCCTCCCTACCTGTTCCTCTCTATCCTTTCTGTACATATTGTACTCCCTAAATTCCAATTCTGCACTGTTTATGTCTGTGTGACACAGTGTCTCTGATATCCCAAAAATATCTGCCTTTGGTGTCTTGACTAGCACCTTCAAGCTCATCAAATTTATTAACTATACTGCGTTTGCAAAATAATAATAGAAATTTTCCTCAATATAGTACATAGAACACTTCCGTATGATACTCTCCAGAAATTAAATAATCGAAAAACTTGCATTAGAGTAACAATTAATTTAAAAAAAATAATTAAAAATCCATTTAACACAATAAAATGCAATTTATCCGAATTAAAAATCAATTTAATGCAATGAAAAATAAAAAATTAATTAAAAGAATTAGATAAATTATACAATGTCTTAATGTACCGTTTGAAATTGTCTCAAAGTTTGAATAGCATAAAGCTTAATGAGTGGTACTCACTTTAGATAAATCTGCTATGTTACATGAAGTTAGGATGGAAGAATAAAGGAAATTGAAGTTGGAAGATGGAAGAATACCGGCAGAATTACTTAACAAGTACAGGTCACTGTTGAAAAAAAGCCGGGAATTAGGGTTGAATTTGAAAGTGTGTGCAATTCTGCCCAGACACGATAGGAGGGAGTATATGATGAGAGCCTTGTCGATCAATTCGGCCCGGGAAAGATTGTGCAAGGCTCAAGGGGTAGAATTTTTTTCAGCGTGGTTTGTACTTGTTAACAGGAGAGACTGCTTCTACAGGGATGGGATACACTTAAATAGAAAGGGTGCAAGAATATTTGCTGATGCTATTGAGGCAGTGTTAGGTGGGTCGGAAAACTGCTAGCTTGCGGTGTGGGGGTACAAGGACTAATAGATTAACAGTAGCCGCTGGCAGAGGTGAAAGTGGTTCTTGCACTGCTCCTATTGGAATGAGCAGTAGCCTGGAAAACAAGATGCAGGATATTTCAGAGACTGCTGGAGTCATTGCGGTACAAGTAAACACAAGGGTTGTGTTAGAGTCGTTAAAAATAGGAACAGGTGCATGTATATTTGCGTGTACACCAATGCGGGAGTTTGGTAAATAAATTTGATGAATTTGTGGTATTGCTCAAAGCATCAAAGGCGGATATTGTTGGGATATCAGAGACATGGTGTGACACAGATATAAGGAATACAGAACTGGAATTTGGGGAGTACAACGTCTACAGAAAGGATAGACATGATAGGAAGGGATGAGGGGTTATGCTATTAGTTAAGAAACACATAAAATCCAAGGAAGTGAAGCCAGTCGACATTGCTGGACAGTGCAGTGTCGAGTCAGTTTGGTGTGACATAAGCATTGCGAAATTGAGTGTAGGAGTGTGCTATAAGCCTAATGACTCTGATGAGTATAATAAGGAACTGTACAGGGAAATAGAGTGGACCAGTAAATCAGAGAGTTTTATAATGGGGATTTTAATTTCCCAGATATTGACTGGAATTTGGGGGCTAGTCATTCACACACTAACAAGGCTTTTGTGGATTTATTGGATGATTGTTTTCTACATCAGCATGTTCGGGAGGTAACTAGAGGGAGTAATACTCTTGATTTGATTATCAGTAGTGCTTCTTCATACATTAAGAATCTGCAGGTAAATGAACCACTTGGTGGCGGTGATCACAGTGTGCTAAAGTGGGATTTACTCAAAGAGGTAACTACCATTATGGGTAAAGGGAAGGGTTATTGCTTTCGTAAAGGTGACTGCGATGGTCTGAGAGTGTATTTAAATTCTATACAGTGGGACCAACTGATGATGTTAGTCCAAAAGCAAATTCATAATGGGAAGCATTCGAAGAACTTATATCTTGGAAGCTACTATGCTTTACATACCTATTAAGAAATATTGTTCAAGGTTTAGGCCTAAGTGGATGTCAGATGAACCAATGAGACACAAAGAAGAGAAGAAAAATGCATGGGATACATATAAATTAACACGTGACACAGAAGCCTATGATAGATATAAGCTGGTCTGTAACCAAGTCAGAAAGGAGGTTAGGCAGGCAAATCCAGATTATGAGATATCTTTGGCAAAGGATGCAAAGAAAAACAGCAAAGAGTTCTTTATTTATGTAAACTCTAGAAGGAAGGGGATGAATCAGATTGGTCCACTTGATATTGTTGGTTCAACTGTTGATGATCCTGCTCAGGTAGCTAACAAACTAAATGAATATTTTGCATCGACATTCACACATGAGGAGTTATTCAGCGAGGGGAATGCCAGAGGTGTATTCAACTCTGGCAGTAAGCTAGATAATCTTGTAATAACTGAGAGTAAAGTGGAGGAGAAATTGTTGAAAAGGTGACAATTGTTGAAGAGGTGACACAAGAAAGGCATCTTGGGTGGATGGGATCTATCCAGTTATATTAAAAGAGGCAGCAAAGGAAGTAAGCAAACCCTTAGCCATAATTATGAGAGCTTCCTTGGACTCAGGGGAGGTACCCATAGACTGGAGATATGCAAATGTGACCCCAATTCACAAAGGAGGATCAAAGGCTGACACAAGTAATTATAGACCTCTGAGTTTAACTTTTGTTCCAGGAAAATTAATGGAGGCACTGGTTAGAGAAGCACTGCAGGATCATCTTGACAAGAATTCAGTTATAGCTTGGACACAGCATGGTTTTGTTAAGGGAAAGTCTTGCTTGACTAATTTGATTGGAATCTATGATGCAGTCACAAAAGAACTGGATGCAGGGAATAACTTTGATATTATATACTTGGATCTTAGAAATGCTTTTGATACTGTTGCACAGGGAGACTGCTGCACAAATTGGAGAACTGTTGGAGAATTGGAGAATTGCTGCTATTGATAAAGAGATGGTTGAGTGTGAGAAGCCAGAGAGTGGTAATCAATGGACACTGCTCATCATGGACTAATGTTATTAGTGGAGTCGCTCAGGGTTCAGTGTTGGATCCATTATTGTTTTCTGCATTTATAAATAATATTGATGAAGGTATATCAAGCTTAATGTTCAAGTTTGCAGATGATACAAGGGTTGGCATGGTTGTTAAGGACACTACTGACACTATGCTACTGCAACAGGATCTGGAAAGGTTGAGCAGACGGGCTGAGAGGTGGCAAATGAAGTTTAACATTGACAAATGTAAAGTACTACATATGGGAACAGCAACCCCAGAGCAACGTATCAACTCTGTGGTACTACACTGACAGTGGTAGAGAATGAAAAGGGCCTGGGGGTAATTGTGCAGGCAGATATGAAGTTCTCTAAGCAGTGCAGACGGGCTGCAAGAGTAGCTCATGGTGTCTTGTCAATGATATACAGGAATTTTTCTAGCAGGGATAAGGAGGTGATTATTCCCTTGTATAAGGCAATGGTCAGGCCACACCTTGAGTACTGTATACAGGTCTGACGGCCTCATTTCAAGGATGTAGAGCTGCTGGAATGAGTATAGAGCAGGGCAACAAGATTAGTGAATGGAACAAAGGGTGGCTCTTACGAAGACAGGCTTAAGTTTTTCAAATTACTCTGTCTGGTGACTAAGCACCGGCGAGGTGATCTGATAGAGGTGTATAAAGCCTTGAATGGTTTGAGCATGCTCAGTGCTGATGGGATTCTTCCTCTTGCTCAGAATAATCACCTGAGAGGGTCTAAATTCAAATTGAGGAAAGACAGATGTAAGATAGATGTGCGGAAATTTGCCTTTAGCCAGCGGGTAATTGGTTGGCGGAATAGACTTCCATCCCTTGTTTTTAAAGTTGATATCCTAAATAAATTTAAGGCTCAGCTGCACAGGTATTTTGAATGAACAGAGGGGTGAAGTGGAATGTGTTTTTTTTTTTTTTTTTCTTCTTTTTTTTGGCTGATGCTGCATAAGCTTGCTTTCTTGCATCATATGCCTCTACTAATGCTAAGAACTTTAGGCTTAAGATAGTTTGAAATAATTTAAAATGATTTAAGATAAGTTAAGATTGTGAACATGGAATTAAAATATGCTCAAGGAAGTAGAAGTGCACAACTTTGTCCCTGTTTGTCATTGAAGAATTAATTAAAACTTTAAAATTTGAGACCGGTGAAGCCAAAAGTCATGAACGACTGACTTTCGTATTAACCTCATCTGTTGGCAATACTAAAAGGAAAGGAATTGCATGTTTTTAAAGATTTCTATGTTCCCCTGATGCACTTTGTGACATGTGGGAATCTTAGGTGTGTGAAATAGTCAGTAAACGACATGAATAATATTGTATATTTTATTTAATTGTCAACAAGGTTGTAACGCATGCTATATCGGGAGCACTACCACAAAATACGGTTCCTCAAAAACCTCCAACACGCAAGCATATTACCATTATAAGAGCTTCAGGACTGGTCAATCCTGTACTGAACTCGCACAACACATACAGTCTCATAACCATAACCCCCTAGATGATTCGGCCATTAGAATTGTAAAATTAAAATCCAGTTACAAAATCTTTCAATACGAAGCTCTTATTATAGAATGGTGCCGCCGTAATACCAAACTTAACGTAGTTAACACAAAACTACCCACCAACCTCTCCTCGGTCTGAAATCTCACGCACCTAAGATTCCCACATATCACAAGGGGGGGGAAGTTATTTCTACCACATTGACACCACAGGGGAGCCAAACCACCACATGGCAACAGTCAATCACAAATATTCTGGGCACTATTTTCCCGGAGACTGCCATGCCTACTTCACCTGAACAGCATAGAATATGCCAAGAAAATGACATATACACCACTGACTCCCGTGAACCACCGTTCACGCTAGATGACATCAAATCCGCGGCAAATCACGTAAGAAATAATAAGTGCCCTGGCCTCGATTATCTCGAACCGGAAATTGTCAAAAAAGTAACGGATCTGACCCCCGAACTCCTTCTAAATCTGTTTAACAACTGTTTGCATCAAGGCATCTTCCCAAGAAACTGGAAGACTGCGGGACTGAAGCTGATCCCAAAAACACCCACGAAGCCTCCACAACAGCCAACCACTTACAGACCGATAGCTTTGCTACCAGTGATCAGCAAACTATTTGAGAGAATGCTATATGCCCGAATCGACACACATTACAAGAGTGCTGAACTGCACATGTCTACCCAGTTCGGCTTTAAGCCTGAGTCTTCGACAGTAGAGGCACTTAGACATCTGCTGCACGGTGTGGCCAGTTGCAACAGTAAATACTACCTAATCATCTCCATAGATTTTGCCGGGGCTTTCGACACCATTTGGTGGCCAAGTGTCCTGGCAAGGCTAAGGCGGGCCAACCTTCCCTGCAATTTGTATCTCACTATCAAGTCTTACCTTACCGACAGGAGTATTAGTGTCGTGGCACCCTATGGTAGGGTAAACCGCCGTGTCTGCAGGGGTTGCCCCCAGGGTTCTGTCCTGGGGCCGCTGTTGTGGAACATTGTCTTGGATGAGTTCCTGGCCATGGACCTTGGTGACGTCCAAACCCAAGCTTTTGCCGACGACTTAATCTTGAAAATTGCTGCCGACAATAGAACCCAGTTGGAGGTAAAAGCAAACCATGCCATCAGGATACTACAGGACTGGACCACATTACACTGCCTAAAAATCTCACCAACTAAGACATCCTCAATCTTAATGAAAGGCTCCCTTGACCTGCACAGGCCACCTCAAATAAAGGTGAACAACACCACAGTGAAACTCCAAAGCCAGCTTAAGTACCTGGGGGTGATATTAGATTGTAATTTTTCCTTCAAGCAGCATCTCACACATTTAAGAACAAAGATAAGGAAGTACTCTGCACTGTTAGCACGTGTGGTTCGTCGGGACTGGGGACTTAAACGTCGCGTGCTCTCCTTATATTATAAAACGACATTCCTACCAGCTATAACATACGCCTCTGCGGTTTGGTATCACAAGGCATCAACCGCCGTAAATAGACGCATAATCGACTCAATCCATAGAACTATCCTGTTAACCATTACCAGAGCCTGTAGCACTACTAGCACTGTTGCCCTACAGGTCTTGGCCGGAGCCCTTCCCCTTGACCTGGACATCATACGTACTGGAATAGCCTATTATATAACCAAAGGAATGCCTTGCACCCACCAAGACTACACAGTGGATAACAATGCAACCCACAAGGCTGAAAAGAACAGGCTGCAGAAATACCTAAAAGAAACCTGGCAATACCGCTGGACAAACACAACAAAAGGGAACATCACCAAAAAGTTCATCCCGGACGTAGACAGAGTATACCCCATTCTTCCAACCTGGCTGCAACCCGGACTTTACACGACCTACCTCCTTACGGGTCATGGGGCTTTCAATGCAAAGCTTACAGCATTGGGAATAGTGGAGGATCCGCGTTGTACTTGCGGGGAACAAGAAAGCTGGGTGCACATTATGTTTGAGTGTGTCCAATACGAAGACCTTAGATGCAGACTAATAACTAGAGTTCACTATTTACCGAGGGATCTCGAGTCACATCTACTAGATACACAAGAAGAATATTTAGCCTTAACTGATTTTGCCCAGGGATTATTTACCAGGCGCCAAACACTAGCCGCCATATACCGAAGACCTTAACGGAATGAGACAAAACAAAACTGCAAATAGCAGCGAGACGACACAGAGGAACCGACTATACAGACCTTGGACTGACTACAAAATGCACTAGGAAAAGACAAGTGACAATAGATTGTCGAACTACAAGAGTCATGATTACCGCCAATAGAAGCGAAAAAACACCTTTAAATAGTCGTGACATCAGAACAAAGGGACACTGCCCCAAAACCTTGCAGCATAGACCCACTACATAATGACAAAAGGTAGTGTAAGGACTAGCAAACATCACGGAAGGGATAAAACCCCATAATGACAGCCAGTAGACTTGATTATGACCCCAAGATAATGACCAGAAAATAAGCCCCAGACCACATGCAGTCTGGAAGGATGACATCCAGATTTAACCCCCTATTAGTGTCCCACCTAGATGAGACTCAACGGCCAATTTTTTAGGGCCTGCAAACTGATGGAGACGACATACGTGGCACTCTCCCGCCGGAACAGCCTATTGGCGACCCAAATCCGCACTCTCTTGAGCGGATCTTTCTTTCTTTCCAAACTCCTAGGGAGGAGAGGCTTGCCTCTCCTTGCCTCCCCAATTTTTTCACTCTGGTGGGGCACGGGCATGCCTCACTACCTGCAGGGGCCATCTACTCTGTCGGCCCCTTATTTCCAATTTCTTCCCCCCAGTCTTCATCCTCCCCCCAAACTTTTGTCTTGCACAGCGTTTAGCCCTACATGTCAAAATCAAAAGAGAACATCAAAATTCTTGCCCGAACCTATTTGGTTTTTAAAACTCACTTTCACCGCACAGCCCCACGTCGCGCAATATTAATACTAACTTGTAAAGTATCACTAATATCAACCTCGATTTTTTTTTTTTTTTTTTTTTTTTGGTCCTAGCCACTAAAATCCCAGGAAAGTAAGTGGCAAGACCAGCCAGAGTACAAATATTGGTAACACCCGGCCGGCCTCCCTGTGGCAGGTATTGGTAACGTCGGGTCTCACTAGGGGCCCGGCGGCTAACAGGCCGGACGAACAATGGGCACAACAAACTACACAGTACATATCCCACACACTTTTAAATCTCTGGCTTGTCCGATACAGAGAACATACGCGGAGATGGGAGAAATCCCAGGTGCCGTCAGAACCGAACATACCTAATAATACCTAATACCTAATGTCACAAAGTGCATCATGGGAACATAAAGTGTTTAAAAACACGCGATTCCTTTCCTTTTAGTATTGCCAACTGATGACATTAATACAAAAGTCGGTCGTTCATGACTTTTGGCTTCACCGGTCTCATATTTTAGAGTTTTAATGAATTCCTCAGTGACAACCAGGGACGAAGATGTGCACTTCTACTTTATTGAGCATATTTTAATTGCGTGTTCACAATCTTAACTTATTTTAAATCATTTTAAATTATTTCAAACTATCTTAAGCCTGAAATTATTCTTCCATCCTAACTTCATGTAACATAGCAGATTTATCTAAGGTGAGTACCACTCATTAAGCTTTATGCTATTCAAACTTTGAGTTAAAAGAATTAACAAAAAAATTTCTTAGTTGTTAAAATCTTAGGGGGAAAAATCCTTTTGCAATTTTTTCGTTAAATTCTTTTAATTATTTGTTACTGTAATGTAAGTTTTTCGATGTTTTTGTTTTAATTTCTGGAGAGTATCATACAGAAGTGTTCTACGTGCTATATTGAGGTAAACGTCTCTTATTATTTTACAAATATTGATATCAATGTAAAACGTATTGAGCATTATAGCTCTGGTTCATACTATCTAATTAACTATACTCGAAGCATGTAAACACAAGTATACATGCACCTGTTTCTACTCTTAGTTACCCTGACATATGGGCTGTGTTTACTTGGTCCACTATGACTCCAAGCAAAGCAATGGAAATCCCCATTGCTTTGCTTTCCAGGCTGCTGCTCAATTGCATTCCAATAGAAGCAGTGCAAGAATCACTTTCACCTCTGCCAGCAACTGCTGTTAATCTATTAGTCCATGTATATCCCTAAGCTAGCAGTTTTCTGACCCAGCTAACTCTCCCTTGATAGCATCAGCAAATATTCTTTCACCCTTCCTATTTTATTGTATCCTATCCCTGTAGAAGCAGTCTCTCCTGTTAACAACATTCGCTGTCCCATCTAATTCTAAGGGGGTTTTCATCACATGACGAAAGTAAGACTGCAGTCCTGTGATGAATAAGTTCCTGCTCAGTATCCTCCACCCTATCATGAATTTGTTGACAGGATTTCTCATTGAACATACACTGAACAACATATTTGATGCAAAGTAAGCTACCGTATAATAAGCGCTATATGGTAGCTTACTTTGTAGGAAGCCATTGTTGCCCTTTCATTATCCAACAACATTGTCAACATAAAATGTTTAGTTTTGTCAAGAGACTCAAGTTTTCTTTAAAAAAATTTGACATCTTTATTTTTACGTTCTGAATGGTTCATTTCAAAATGTCTGCGCAATTTTGCTGGTGCTAACGAACTATTTGATAAGATCTTATTGCATAATATATATAACACATCGGGGGCCTCGGGATTTCCTGTGATCATAAATCCCAGTAATAACTCGAGTTGTATTTACGTTTTTTATGATTTAGCAATGTTTTAGTATTGACAAACAACACTTCCCTTTTCCTCGATTCATATGCTACACAAGTAATGCCAGTGCCTTGATCTGTGTTTTCATCAGTATCCCCTTTACCAGTCTCCTTGTCACTAGAAACATGTGAACTGCTTACTGCACTTTTTTTTTTAAAAACTCCTTCTCTCAAACAACGCTCCATGATATTTAAATTTGGGGTATACACAATCGTAATATTATAAATTAATATGATGCCCAGTTTATTTTTATATGAAAAGTACATAAGACATAACCAAATGATTGCAGTGCAAAACACCACCAATCAATGACTGATACACCCACTCGTACGCTGTACTGCCGTGCCCTTCCTCGCTACAGATGATTTCATCAGGGGATATGACTCAACTAGTAATGGGACAATTGAATGCAAGTATTCGATTTATTCATCCACCATTAGACTAACTGGATTTTATTTTCGACAAATGCGAGCCGTGCAGATCCCCTCTCCCTATGGAATATTAATAATTTTTGAAACTATTTAAATAAATTTTTCATGCCTATTTTAAACTATTAATTAGAGCTCAAAAACTAATTTTATTGCTGAATCCCAAATGTTATCTACAGAACACAAGTTGGGAACCCGTGCTATAAACCGATCATTTAATACACCTGCATCTGACTACAAGTACATTATAAGGAAGCGATGTCTTGAACAAACTTTGCTTTCTTGCATCATATGCCTTACTAATGCTAATGCTAGAGACTTTCTGTTTTCATATAACTGGGAAAAGTCATACGATGCCCATCCACAAATGAATCGACCTGCCAACATCCATCTGAAAGATTGACTACTAAGCCGAGAGCTTAATTTTGACAATATAGCTATTCCAATTGCACCGACCATTCAACCACGGTGTATAGTTGAACCCATATATGATATGTATTTTCAAATCTAGGAAAAAAACTAATCTACCAAGAATAAACTACATGCAGCATACAAAGAACAGTATCCACATCACACTTTTATATATACAGATGGGTCTAAAACAGAGACTTGTGTAGGAGCTGCAATTGATTTTGAGGATCGTACACTCATCCAACAACTTCGAAAAGAAAACAGTATTTTTACTGCTGAATTGTAAGCCATTTTCGATGGCCATAAATCAAATTAAACGTAAACGTATAACAAACAGCATAATTTTCACAGACTTGCTTAGCTCTGTTATTGCTTTGCAGAATGCAAATACCACAGTCCTACAACATGTCCAATATTCAGTATCAAAGCTATTATGAAGATATCACAATATCAGATTCTGCTGGATCTACAACATGTCCAATATTCAGTATCAAAGCTATTACGAAGAAATCACAATATCAGATTGTGCTGGATCCCGGGCTTCACAGAAATAACTGGAAATGAAAGAGAGCAGTTCTGATTATGCCTTTCACAGTTCTGATTATGCCTTTCCAGTTCTGATTATGCCTTTCACACAATACCATGTACAGATTACAAGTCCTTAATCCACCAAAGCAGTACAAAACAGTGGAAACAACACTGGCTAGATCAGACTAACAACAAACTTCGTCTATTTAAAGAAACACTTTGACCATGGCCTACTGGCGTCCGATCGAATAGACAGGAAGAAGTGAACCTTTCTCAATTGTGAATCAGGTATACACATAGGAGTCACTCTTACCTACTCAGATGTGACCCCCCCCCCCCAAAAGCCAAAATTGTGAAGTTCCACTAAACTGTACATCACTTCATGGTGAACTGTCCAAAATTTCATAGAGAACATCTAAGAGCCTTTCAAACAGTGATGAATGCACAAAACAACTTAATGCTTAAAACAGTTTTAGATGATCGTCCAAATATTACTGGCGTTTTCTTCTTACTTAAGTTAACTGAATTCTTCCAAAACATATAAAATTTAATAGTATACCATTTATAGAGAAGCTACATGAAAATAAACTATAATCTTGGCTTTATTCTAAACCACAATAAGAAAAGTTAAAAAATGCTGATATATGAAACTTCCCTTCCTAGACTAGGCTAATTTTAGCCTAAGATGACCTTGCACCAATAGCTTTTAAACAACCTTTTTCAGAAGGGAGCCATAATATTTGGACGAATATTTTTGGGAAACGGATGATCATTCCTTTTCTATCCATTGTATTATGAACGTGGATGACAATTCCTTATGTAATTTTATGATCTTGCATATTCTTGCTACTTTTGAATATTAACCCTGCAGTGTTGGCACTACACGTGAGGTGTAACTCAAAAATGAGCCAGCAGTTGGTCAGAGATAAAAAATTGTGATTTTCTCCACATCCCTAAATAGAGTTTGTAACATGCGTAATATTCAAATTTTGTACACTCGGTGGTGAATCTATTTGAAATAAATTTTTTAAAAAAATTTGAAAATAGAAATGAAATAGTATCTAATTGTATATATTTTTTTAAATTTTCATTTTTCAGCTTGTAAAAATGGTCATGTTTCTTCATTTCAACATGCATCCCAGCCAACATCATTATTCTGATTATTGTGCAATGTATAGAACTACCACCAAACCCAACTCCGTAGTTGGATTGGTAACAGCCCTCTCTTTTGCATTAATGGCATGTCAAATCCCAATAGAAGTAGTATGTTCACTGCTGAAGTGATGGCAGTTGAACTGGCATTCAAATAAATCAAAATTATAAAAAAAATCATTTATGCAGACTCCCCAATGACATTACTAACTTTACAAAATAATAAACATTCTCTCATGTAGTAATTTATCGGATTCAAAATATGTTGTACCTTATATACAGAAAGCATCTGTGTGTGTGTGTGTGTGTATGTATGTATGTATGTATGTATGTACTAATGGTCTTCATATTACTGGTGTTGATTTGAATTCCAGGACATGGTGCGACAAAATCTGGCAAATGCTGCCACTAAAATTTTGGCCATTTCTTAACATATTAATCTTATTAGTATATATACTGAGTGATCACTGAATTTTGATCACCTACTTAATACAGTGTTGGGCCATAGTTCACATGAATAATAGCTGCTCTTTACCTAGGCATTGACTCCATTGGATGTCTGAAGACATCCATAGATATCTGCAGCTATGCTGCCTGCAAGGCTTTCCACAGTTTCAGAATAGATGACAGCTGTGCATCCATTTGCCTCACTTCCCATTTCAAAACATACCATCTGCCTGGATGGTGGGCACTATGTACAATTCGTCCAGGGACTCGTTGCTTACACCCCACACATGAAGGTATCTGTTGACATGTTGCACCAGGTATTTGGACTCATCTGACCAGCACACTCTTGTCTCCAGTCCATTCTCCAAACAGTGTGTTGTTTGACACCACTGTATTTGCTGTTGACCATGCAATGAAGAGAGGGTGTCTCTTAAGTCATTTGCAGTGACACCCTATATGTCTGAGTATGCAGTGCATCATCATTTGGGATGATATTGTTCTTGCATTCCCCCATTGTACTGTGATGTCAGCTGTCACACCGTGACCTGCCGTTGATCTGTACAATGCACTGCACCTTTCGCTCACAGTGAACATATACCTTGTGTAATCGTTTACTGTTCTGTCAGCAGGAGGTTGTTTGATACATTCAACGATATTCTTTGTACACCTTAACCACATTTGGCTGTGTGAGCAACCGACAAGACGAGCCATTTCCAATATAGAAGTACCTGACACAAGTTCCCACAATTTGACACTCCACGATACCTTTACTGCTTTTCATAACTTCTGCTTTATCACTTTGACTTGCACAACCAGATGCAAATTACAACAGTCTGGCATGTTATTATTATTATTATTACTAGCCATATTAGTGCAAGGAAGCCTGAGGCTTATGCTGCACCAGCATAAAAAAAATTCCGAGTTACCCTGAGAGAGAGAGAGAGAGAGAGAGAGAGAGAGAGAGAGAGAGAGAGAGAAGTGGAAGGGAATCACCAAGAAAGAGAAGAATGATGATATCCAGCTAATGGCCCTGGGTGTGCCAAGCCCATACTCACCAGATTTGAGCCCCTGGGGGTTAATTATGAAGCTGTTCGGCTTTTCATACCACAACCTATATGGCATATTCCATTAGGAATATGCTTTTTGATTTGATTTGATTTCAGTCTTATTGGTGCAAAAACGACTAAGGTTATACTGCGCCAAGTAACAATTAAAAGATCAACAAATATAAATTCTGGTAACCTTTAAAAAGGTTATCTCGTCAAATTGTTATATATATATATATATATAGCACTATAAGTTTAAAAGTAAATGATCCAATTTATATATGAGTGTATATATTAATAGCTTGTAAAAACTTAAAAACTGCTGACACGTGGTCGTTGTCTGATAAAATCTGACTGAGTGTATATGGCTCAGTCGGATGAGTAAAAGCAGTAAAATATATATTGCGAACATCAGTAAAATTAACGCAATCTATTAAAATATGCTTTACAGTTAAAATAGTGTCGCAAGACCTGCACATAGGAGGGTCATCCGCCCTCAGCAGAAACGAATGTGTCAGATGACTGTGTCTAATGCGGAGTCAGGCAAGAACGACTTCCTCGCTCCGATTCCTGCGCAGACTGGACTGCCATGTTTCTATTAGAGGCTTTATTTGGTATAATTTATTTGTTCTCTCTCTATGCCATAGTTCTTGCCATTGGGAATATATCTTTTGGTGTATTATTTGCCTGTAGTCTGTATAGGGGACTGACAGGCAACGATTGTTAGTGGGAGCTGCTGATTTGGCTGCAGTGTCAGCCAAATCATTTCCCTTTATCCCAATGTGGCTAGGAATCCAGCAGAAGCGGATATCAAATTTGTATTTATGAAGAGAATATATCTTCTGCTGAACCCGAGAGAGAACTGGATGACAGTTGTGTCTCAAAGATAATAAAGCCTGTAATACACTCAAAGAATCAGAGTATATTATTGACCTTTGGCATTGAGAAGTTCGAATGTGATCCAAGGCTAACTCTATAGCATGCAGCTCTGCAGTGTATATGCTGGATTCAGGAAGAATCTGCTGAGATATTATAGTGTCCCGAAAGACAGCAGCAGATCCTATGCACGATTCAGACTTCGAGCCGTCTGTGTAGACGGGCAGGAAGTCGGAATACTCAGCTCGGTGTGCTGAAAAGAGCTGATGGTAGACAGATGACGAGGTCTCAGATTTTACCCATTTCTTAAGGGAGAAGTCGCACAATGGAGTATGAGCATGCCAGGGTGGAAGAGTCTCTTTTGGTGTTTGTGCAACCTTGTCTACCATGATGTTAAACTCTCTTAGTAGCTCTTGGACACAAATACCAAAAGGTCGGTTGGCAGTCTGGCGGGTATTGTACAAGTTTTCCCAACGTGGCTCAAAGACAGATATCCACGTAGGATGGTCTGGCAGGGATTTCAGCTTTAAAGCATAGCTTAAAGACAACTGCTTACGTCGAAGGGATAACGGTGGTTCGTTTACTTCGACGTATAAGCTCTGGACAGGAGATGTTTGAAATGCTCCAGTAGCGATACGGATAGCCTGATGGTGGACGGGATCCAACCATCGAAGGACACTGTCTCTAGCTGAGGAGTATACCTGGGCCCCACCTATCTGCTCCCCAATGCGTAGAGGAGAAAGAGCGAAGAATATTTAGTCCCTTCGTGCACTTTGTACGAAGTTGACGAATATGTTCAAGAAATGTCAACTTTTTGTCAAACACAAGTCCCAAGAATTTTGTGCTTGACACTACTGGAATAGCATTTTGTCCGAGCATTAATTCAGGTTCAGGATGAAGATTACGCTTGCGACAAAAGTGTACGCAAACGGTCTTCTCCGGCGAGAACCTGAAGCCATTAGCAAGTGCCCAGGAATTGAGTCGATCAATGGCTTTCTGCAGTTGTCTTTCAATAACCCTCATGTTGCATGACTGACAAAAAATGCTAAAGTCATCAACATAGAGGGCACTGTTTACAGTTGGAGGAAGTTGTTCTGTGATGGAATTTATTTTGATGGCGAAAAGCGTGACACTTAATACTGATCCTTGTGGTACTCCCTCCTCTTGGCTAAAGGAACGAGAGAGTGAGGATCCCACACGAACTTGGAAAGATCGATTGGCTAAAAAGTTTTGAATAAACACGGGGAGATGCCCTCTAAGGCCTATGCTGTGCAAATATTTTAAGATGCCAAATCTCCAAGTTGTGTCATACGCTTTCTCCATGTCAAAGAACACTGACACCAAGTGTTCGCGTTTTAGGAAAGCATTCCGGATGGATGTTTCCAGTCTAATAAGATGGTCCAAAGTGGAGAAGGGAATATGCCATATAGGTTGCAGTTCCATTATAAAAAAGAACCCTGTTATAACGCGATGCTTGGCGGGATCGCATTAGAAAATTCTAGCCATTTTTCAGCAATCAACCTTCATACTATCAATTGTGTTGTCTCTCTTTTTTTTTTTTTTTTTTTTTGTATGATAATTGCAATACTGCATCTAAGCAAAATCCTGCAAAGAATAATAGTGGACATAATATGCAATTGCTTTGTTTTAATCTGTTATTGATGTACTGTGCAATTTTTTCTTCTATAGTAAACTTATTCTGTTTTTTTAAAGTTACAGACATTTCTTTAAATTTATATTTTAAATAAAAATAACAAATTACAATTTGAGAAATAAGAAAAATTGACATTTTGCGATTCATGCAAAGTAGCACATATAGCTGTCACATAAAATGTATCAGAATCCACAAACCCATTTCATTACTGGCATGACATAACAAAAATATTTTGCCTTGTATGCAAATGACTTCTGTGATTTTATGTACACCCAGTGAACTTTTTTTTAAAAAAATATATGTTCAAACGCTTTACAGTAAGTTACAAGTCATTTATTATTGTTCTTACAGGAATCAAAGAATAATGCATACACGGATTATGTTAAAAATGAAAATATCGCCAAGTGTTCACAAAGAATCCAAAATGTTGATCTTCAGTGACCAAAAAACATTTCAACTAACGAAAAATGGGAGCCATGCTTGCATCGCATTAAAAGCAGAATCACGTTTTAAATATTTATTTATTTATTACAGGTCTGTCATAGCCGCATTATTAAGAGTGTATTATTTGCTCACCAAGGAACTAGATGCAAAAAATAATTTTGTCATCATACACTTGGATTTCAGGAAGTCTTTTGATATTGTTGCACATAAGACTGCCGTACAAACTGGAGAAATGTGGTAAGTTACTTCTATGGATAAAGGGATGGTTAAGTGGAAGAAGATAAGAGTGGTTATCAGTGGGTGCTGCTCTTCATGGACCAATGTTATTAGTGGAGTTCCCCAGAGTTCACTGCTGGGTTCATTGTTGTTTTTAATATTTCTCAATGATATTGATGAAGGTATATCAGGCTTAATGTCTAAGTTTGCAAATGATACAAAGGTTGGCAGGGGGGTTAACAACAGTCATCATGGTGAGCTACTGCAACAAGATCTAGGAAAATTGGGTCAATGGGCTGAGAAGTGGCAGTTGAAGTTTAATATTGAAAAATGTAAGGTACTGCATATGGGTAGCAATAACCCCTGAGTAACTTATCAAGTGTGATACTACACTCAGGGTAGTAGAGAATGAAAAAGATCTGGGAGTAATTGTGTAGTCAGACATGAAAATCTCCAGTGGAACCAAAGGGTGCTCTTACCTAGAAAAGCTTAAGTTCTGCACATTGCAGTGTTTCGAGACTAGGCACCTGCAGTTTGATCTGATTGAGGTGTTTAAAGCCTTGAATGTATGGAGTAAGCTGACTATTAATGGTACTTGCTGAGACCATACACATGGGAGCATAAATTCAAGTCTCAAAGGATGGATTGCAGAATAGATTGTGCAGATGTCTGCACATCTATCTTCAGCTAGTGGGTGATTGATTGTTTGAAAAGGCTTTCATCTGTTGTTGTGGAAGTGGATGGGTTCAATAAATTCAAGGGACAACTAGACAAATTCTCGGAAGTTATGGATAGGTGAACTGTCCTCCCCACCCGCTTTTGGCTGATGCTATATAAGCTTGCTTTCTTGCATTATTTTCCATTACTACTACTACTATTCTTGTATATTGCTACATTTACGCCTAATGGGACACATTATACCTAATTTGTTTCCTTGGTCATTCTTTCTGCGTTGCACGACTATTGTCCATTCTGAATTTCAGTTTTATGTGATTAACCAATTTTTTTTGATACACTCCTTTGAAGTAGCACAATTATATTCTCATGTATTATGTTTGCACGGTGATTCATTCAACATGAGGCAATGTATCAGTTACTTTACTTAATAATGTATTCTTTTTCAGATTGAAAAAAAAATATCATGTAAGAAAGGATCACAAATTGGAAAACAGCAGTGTGCTGGCCCAGCTCTATTCAAATTTGAGGTAAATATTAAATATATTCTCTTCATTTATTATACTCTCACAAGCATTCATGCTGTTTGTTATTGCCCAACATCATTGTTGTAGTAGTTAAAACTTTTTTTGAATTTAAGATGAAATGTTACTGTATTTATTGGTGTGCGTGTGTGGAGTGGTTATCACCAGGTTGGGATGAAAGAAACAACACAGACACAGTTTTCAATAAACTTCACTGATTATAATAGAGCTTTTATTTCTTGTTGGGGGTGGGCAAGATCCCAACTTGGACAATAAATCAAAGCTCATATGCCACCATACAGTCCTAGATGAACCTTTATTTATCTATATGCAAGGTGTCAGAGCATGAATTGCCTTTGACATTAGTCCTTCCCCCCAAATATTGGATGACTGTGTCTGAACAGTGTCTGTCTTTTTCCCATCTTTCCTCACTCACACAACTTTTTTGACTTCAGGACTTGGAATTAAAAAAATGTGTATATATGGTTGAACCCGCAGTAAACTTCGTAGATTACTATTTGAAGTATTATACATTAAATACAGAAATATTTTCACACTGTACCAGTGCCCTTTCATACTCAGGGCATAAACTTTTCAATGACTTCATATTTCTGTTTAGATCATCCTAAAAATTCCCATATCTTTCACAGGTAATCTATGCTCATAGTTCAAAAACTTTTACTGTAGTATTTTCACCACAAAATTATCCATGGGCTGGTTTGTTGAATTCTCTCTTTCATGTCATATCTGGTGAGTATGGGCTTGGCACACCCAGGGTCCTGAGCTGGATATCATCATTCTTCTTTTTCTTGGTGATTCCCTTCTACTTCTCTCTCTCTCTCTCTCTCTCTCTCTCTCTCGGGGTATCTCAGAATTTTTTTTTTTGCCTGGTGCAGCAAAAGCTTCAGGCTTCCTTGCACCCTATGGCTAATAATGATAATATTCTGCAGACTTACACAATGTGCCTTAACATTCACGGACTCTCTTAATGCAGTCTCTACTTTAAGAAGTAACCTCTTCCCTTGATGAGTTTGAAGGGAAGATGTACTGGTTCTCCAAATTTGCTTCACTGGTATCCAATGCCTGCAGCTTAGTTTCTAGTCTAACATCATAGGAATCCGACATGTTTGCTGTGCACTACTTCCCATGAAACTCAAAAAGATGTGTTAACTCTGTCCCCCCTCAACCACCAGATAGTGGTGGTTGGGGGGACAGTGTTAACACATCTTTGGCCCCTACTTTGATAAGACAGGCAGTTGTGGGATGGCTTGCCTGGAATGAATTGCCTACTGGGTGGCCCTGCCGTCCTACTATCCAATTTATTGCTTGCTGATTTGCTGGCATCCCATTTTGGCTCCGTGGTGGTTGAGTAGCTCGGACACCGAACCAGAATAACACAGTGAGATTTCTGATAATCTAAATTCCTGGTTTATATTATTAGTAGTCATAATGGATGTTGATCCGGCTGACATAATCCCAGCAAAACGACAAAAAAACAGATGATATATTAGGTCCAATACCTTAACTAATAATACATGCACTCTACGGGTGAGAAACCTATAAGAAAAAGGTCAGCCTTCCTCATCCAGAAGGGTTGATAGGTTCTCTTAAATCACTCAAACAGCTTAATTTGGGTGACATCCTTGTAGAGATGAGAATTGACAAACATTCAGAATGCCTCCTTCAAGCCACGTGTATGGGATAATACAGACCATAGTCGCCCCCACAAGATACTGAATTCCCCCCATCGTGTCATCTCAGAATGGTATCTCCTTGAAGTTTCTGCAGAGGAAATCTCTCTGAATTGAAACCTCAAGGAATAACAGTTGCAAATTGAATATTCATGTATAGGAATGGGAATTTTGTTCCCACTTTAAACATCATCCTGCCACTTAATTCACCAACATCTAATGAGATCAAAGCTGTCTTTATTAACTGTCCGTTGTATCCATACAGTCTAAATCCTTTAAAATGCTTTAAGTGTCAGAAATATGGACACCAGAAATGGTTTATTATGGAGCCTTTGAATTTGTGCGATGTGCTGCAAAGGACCACAAAATTACATTATCTTCCACTACAAAAGCCATCTGCATTAACTGCCAAGGTTAGCACCTTGCATGCTCACAAGGCTGCCAGAGGTGGAAAGAATAAAAACAAATACGAAGCCTTGAGGCAGAGAGACATAACATATCAGAAGTAAGAAAAGTGGTGAAACCTTTATATATAAACAAACCTGTGTACTCTCAGAAGGTAGCAGGGGAAATGTTCCCTCAGAACTCAGATATGTTTATCCCACCAAAAGAGTTATTCATACCCATCACATGCTGCCTGTTAATCTCACAAAAGCCCACACAGAAGGTTCAGTCAGTTGCTACACCCATATCTGTACTACCTCCTAATACTCCACCAGTATCAAAAAATAAAGAAAAGAATAAAAATAAGAAAATAAAAGAATAAATGAAGTGCCCCTAGTTGTCAAGAAAAAATGGATATTGAGGTGAAGAAGGTACTCAACGATTTAGTCATGGAACTCCTTTTGAAGGAAGAAATGGACACAGGACAGCATCCATACTTCCCCAAAAAAAAAAGATATATCCAAGACTGAGAAAAGTAGGCCCTCGGCACTTCGGAAGCCGACAGAACCTCCAAGCCAAAATAATGGTAAAATTCTGGAACTGGCATGGATTTTTGGGAAATACTGATGACATCAAGCTCCTCCTGCAGAAGCTTGAACCAGTTTGCTTTTGCTTGCAGAATAAATACTTGAAGGCAAATGAAAAACCCTTCCTTTTTTAATGCTACTGTTGTTATATGTAAGGCAAAACTGAGGATTGACCAGCGCCCGTGGAGGAGTTGCAATCCTTGTGGGCAACCATATCCAATTTCATCCTGTGTCACTTTCATCCATTATAGAAGTGGCAGCAATTTGCCTTATGGTAGGGTTCTATTAACAGTCTGTTTGATTTATTTGTCACCTGGGACTAACCCAGGCAGAACTTGATGATGTCCTTATGCAGCTGCCCAACCCTCTCTTACACCTTGATGATTTCAGTTGACTTTACAATGTTGTGCAATAGTGCCAACATTAATGGAATGGGATATGCCATAGAGCATATGGACAACAACCTGTCCCCTCTAAATGTGGGAATGAAAACCTTTTTCCATGTGCCTACTCCTATGTTCTCTGCTATTTACCTTTATGCTCCTCTCCTCTCCTCTCCTTCTTTCACTCACTTGGAAGTGATCACTTCTCCAAGGTAGCTGACCTTCTTAATGGGAGACCTTGTCTCCATTTTGGGTTACTGTGGTGGAAGATCAATTAAGTTGATTGATCAATTTCTTTGACATCACTGCAGTCAGTCATTAGCCTATCAATCAAGTAGCTGTATATCACAGAAAATCTTAATTGAAAGAGGCCTCTGTTCTCCGGATTCATTAAAAGAATATAATTCAGCTTTACTGAGAAGATGGATAAAACAACAGGTTTTGGGTAAAAATTCTTTAATACCAGAATAGAACAAGTTAAAAATAAAGTAAATAAATCACCAAAAACTTTTGGATTTAAGTAGTCCTTCCTCAGTTGGGAAATGAGCATTATTACAAAAATAATAAAGAATATCAGGTGCCCGGCCATGGTGGTCATGCGAGGTGAAATGCATGACACAGGTGCAGATAACAATCAGCAGTTGAAAGTAGAGGTTTGAAGTTGTAACTACAACGCTTGGGTATGCTGCGTGAACCAACTTTTATCATTCAGGCAGATGGCTGCTTCGATGATGGATGGATGCTTCCTCCTTTGTTCTGGTTAAAGGCACCACGACAACATGAGATGTGGAGCGATTCCAACCAGGCATGACAACGATAATGGCAGGATTGGTTGATAATATTAATGTCGCAGCATTGGTCGATGTCATGCTGTGAAGACCAGAAGTTCTCCACAATCGCTGAGTGTTTCAAATCCACAGAACGGATTGCCCTCTCTTGTTTAGAGATTCGATCTTTGAGTCTCCTGCCAGATTCACCAACATAGCCATTGCAATCATGGCAAGAAATGCAGTACACCGAACCGCTTCACAAGAGGTGTGGGATCGGAGTTTTTACCCTCCAAATGAGGGACCACAATTTCCTGCCTGGAAGCTGCAAGCACTTTATCCTGTAAGTCTGTAAGACTGTAGAAAGATGTTGTGGCAGGTCTGGGTAGTAGGGGATAAAGGCGGTCAAGGCAGGGTCATTGCTACGCGCAGCCCTAGTGTTTGCTGCTCAGTTACGGGCCTGCAGGTCACACTTATCTAAGACAATGGTAGGGTAGCCACATTTAGCCAGGTCTGCTTTTACTCTATATCGTTCTCTACAACAAAGTTCAACGATTTAGTTCAGGAGACCCATAAAGAGCCCCCTAGCATGGACTGCTCTCACGCAAAGAGAGCAGTCCATGCTAGAGCTACTCACTGTTCTCCTCCTGAGTCCCCGGTCACAGAACTCACCGTGGGTGTTGGCATTGTTTACACGTTTACCTGAAGAGACTACCAATGCAATCCACCTCAAAACTGTAGCAATCCTACAGCGTGCCTGTCCGGTTAGCTCAAATCTTAACCGCAGCCAGATGTCTGCCCTCAACTCAAAGTAGGATGATTCCATTGTCATTTTACCAGTGGATAAGGCATGCCGAAACATAGTTCTGAATCATTCCGACAACCATATGAAAGCCTTATCTCTTTTACAGGACACCTCCGTTTATGAACCCCTTCTCGACTCTCCTGAAGAACAGAGCGGTGGGAGGCCAAAGTCAACGGCCTGGTGTGCAGTTGTTTCAAGTTTGGCAAGATCTCTGAATCCATATGCTGGCGTCTGCATGCCTCTGGATGCCAGATTCCACAGTTTTACGGCTAGCCGAAGGCGCACAAGCAAAGTGCCTCCTCATAACCTATCATCTCCTGTTGTGGCTACCTGATGTATGAGTTGTCAAAGTTTGTTGTTAATCTGCTTTCATCTCTGGTAGACAAAACCGTTCACACAATTCTAACAGTGGAGAGTTCCTACATCTGGTTTCTGGCCTAACCATTTAAGAAGATCAAGTTATGGCCTCATTTAACATAGTATCACTGTTCGCGTCGGGTCCCGTCCAGCTGGCCATCACATATGCCAAACAACTCCTCGACAATGAGCAAATCCTCGGCAGCAGAACTTTACTATCTGCCAACGACATTTGTGCCTCCCTCAGATTGTGCTTGACTGGTGGTGGTGTTATGTACAGTGAATCCCTTTGCTGTTGTATTCATGGTATGGCCTTGGCTGCTTCCATCAGTTCGGTCACAGCAAACATTGCTATGGAAGAACTGGAGGATTGCACTTTTGTAGTCTATCAGATCTTATAGCCTTTTGGTGTCACTATGTTGACAATGTGTTTGTCATCATTCCCCACGAGTCAGAAGACTGACTTTTGTGGCCCCTCAACTCTCTGTTGCCCTTTACTCAGTTCACCATTCAGTTGGTGTCAGGCAGTGATCTTTCCTTTTTGGATACCCTTGTTTGGCAAGGGTATCCTTTTTGGTATGGGCAAGCACTTAAAGACCTTGGTCCACCGCAAAATGATGTGTGCTGGCCAATTCACCAACTACCGGTTAGCACATACTCACAGTCAGCTTCTCGGTACTGCGTGAGCCCTACTGACCCGCTCCTGGACCGACTCCAGTTATGTGGATGAGAGGCACACTGAGATTGTTAGAGTAAAAGCAGACCTGGCTAAGTGCGGATACTCCACCAGTGCCTTAGATAAGTGTGACCTGAAGGCCTGTGATTGCACAGAAAACCATAGAACTACACATGGCAATGACCCTGCCTCGACTGCCTTTATCCCCTACTACTCAGACTTGTCATAACAGCTTTCTAAAATCTTACAGACTTATGGGATAGTGTTTGCAGCTTCCAGGGAGGAAATTGCGGTCCCTCATCTCGAGGGTAAAAGCACCATACCCCCTCTTGCAAAGCGGTTTGGTGTACCACATTTCCTGCTGTGACTGCACTGGCTGCTTCATTGGTGAATCTGGCAGTTGTCACAAAGATTGAATCTCCAAACATGAGAGAGCAATCAGTTCTGCGGATTTGTAACACTCGGCCATCATGGAGCACTTCTGGTCTACCCAGCACAACATCAACCCCTGCTTCGATGATGAGATGGATGCATCCATCCCATCATTGAAGCAGCCATTCTCCTGAATGATAAAAGCTGGTGCACATATGCACATACCCAAGCATTACAGTTACAACCACAAGCCTCTATTTTCAACTGCTGATTGTTATATGCACTTTTGTCATGTGTTTCACCTCCCATGACCACCATGGCTGGGCACCTGATATTCTTTATTATTTTTGTAATAGTGCTCATTTCCCAACTGAAGGACTACTTAAGTCTGAAAGCTTTTAGTGATATATTTACTTTATTTTTAACTTGTTTCCATTCTGGTATTAAAGAATTTTTACCCAAAACCTGTTTTTTTATCCATCTTCTCAGTAAAGCTGAATTATATTCCTGCTGAAAACATCTATCTGGTTCCCACCATTTTCCAAATCTTGATGGAATGCATAATGCACAGCAGCAAAGAAAAAAAGCTTAAAACAAAACTTGGGGAAAATTTCAAAGATGTCCTACCACATTCAGTCTTGTATTCTTTAATATACACTCTGCAAAGCACCTATATTTCAGCTGTGTCAAAAGGAATTGTGGAACCACTATAACTTATTTCACCTGCACTAAGTCTGTTTTGGACAAAATTTGGAAAATGAATGGGAAAATATAGATTGCACTCTTCGTCAGTCCTGTATCATAATGATTGCATTATTGCAGATCCAACTTCAATAGCCAGTGCTCTTGGGAAGACCTTTTCTACCCTTTCCTGAACATCTTACTCTCCAAAGATCCTGGTGCTTAAACACAAAAAAGAATAACTAGCCAATTAACTTCAATTCTAAGGATTCTCATCCTTATAATGGGCCTTTTACTAGCGATGATTTAAAGCCAGATCTAACCGTGGCAAGTGCTGTTGGACCACTTTTCATCCCTTATGAAGTGACTAAACATATCTCAACAAACTCCACATGCTCTTTCTGTATAGCAAACTCTTTCTAGAAGAGCAATCTGGAAATTCTAGGGAGTATATGGTTTTCTGGCATAAGGCAACAGTGCTTGCATTTCTAAGCCAGAAAAAGATCCTAAAGTCTCCAACTCTGATCTACCTGTCTGTGGAGAATTCTGGAGAGAATGGTTAATACTCGCCTTTATGGTATTTAGAGGCAAATACCATAAATGTGTAGCTTTTAAAAGAAAAGGTCTACTTTGGACCATTTAATTATCTTGGAAACATCCATCCGAGATGCCATTTTTTAAAATAAGAACACCTGATGTCCGTATTCTTCGATATGGAAAATGCATATGACACAACTTGGATATCAATAACCTTACTTGAATAAGTAAAAATATAAATAAAAATAATTTCATAATAAAGTTTTTATAGAATATTCCAAATTTTTATTGAGTTCTCATCCAACACACTATGCCAACTTCTTACTGTTTGTTTGTGTTGCTGAATGACGTTTCCAAAGCAGCCACGAATCGACATATTTTCTGGATCGAAGCGTGTCAGCGGTGGGCCTACAATTTTAATTAAAAAATAGTAGTAAAGAAATTGTTTTTGTCATCAACAAAGCTCTGGTTGGGCTGACGATCAGATTCATTTGTGAAAATCCTCGTTCACATTCACTTGACGAAATTGGTATTATACTCAGTGTTCATCAAATGCTCTTCAATTTTTCCGAAACCATCTTTTCGATTAGGTATTCCTAAAATAGATGAATTTATCTCTTTAATTTAATTTTTTTTTTTTTTTTTTATGGCATCCCCAAACACGAAAGGTATCAAAACCTATAGTACTTAGTTCCGTGCATGGGGGGAGGGAGAAGTATGGGGGGAGGGAGATGCCAGAAACTTTGCTCTAGAGACTAAACATTGGTTTCACCACTTCAAGCCTCCAACAAGCAAAGTGGTGGAATCACACTGGTTAATGAGAATCATCTACCACTTAACTGAAGCCTAATTGACAATTTTCAGCTTCATTGTCCTCATTTTCCTTCTCTCGCCATCAATATTGTAACTAGTTCTTAAATTTGAATTTTTTTTTTTTTTTTTTGAAACTGTTGGTGTCATTTGGATATTCAGCTACTGTGATCATGTAAATAGAGATGGGTAAAATTTACAGAAAAATGTAGATAATGCACTTCTGCGAAACAACAGATGATTATTTGTCAGGGTAAAAGAAAATTACCATTTCCTAATTCTTGAACAGGGTGCTTACAGTTCATTCACAGCAGTGTCCAACCTACAGCCCATGCAGAAAGTGAATTAAAACAGCATTTTAAAATTTGCTAATTATCAAAAAAATTTTCTCAAATGTTTTGTTTAGTAAATATAATCGATATAATTGTGTATTGTACTTAATAAAATTTTCGAATATTTTCAATTTCAGATATATCATTATTTTTATTTATTCACCTCAATATTCATCTTAAGCAGTGATCCTTTCAGGTTGTAAATTTCTTAAGTGAACATTTAAAGGCAAAAGTAAGGTATTTTTTTGAAAAACAAAAACAGTCATATTTTTATAATTTTAATAAAATCTAAAAAAAATAAATTAGTGACATAGATTTGGTACACATAAAAGTATTGGGAATTTGCATTTTTTATATACAGGGTGTCTCAAAAATATTGTTACAAATGTTTACGGGAGGTAGGTAACATCTAAAGGAATGTGAATCACATAGGAACCCGTAACCGGAAACGTCACCGTACGTCGGTAAACGCCACTGTTCATCAGTTCGCGAGAGGGAAAATTTCTGGTTTACTCATTCAAGCAGTAGTTGCCGCACGAAGAGCATGCATCGATATACGAACTGTGAGCTGGCAGACATGCACCTAGTGTATGTATTAGCAGAGGGCAATGGACAAGCCGCTCAACGAATTTATGGAGAACGCTTCCCAGACAGACATGTATCGGACCACCGTTTGTTTGTTTGCGCATGTGCATTAAAATTTGTGTGATTATGGGTCATTTAGAGGTAACAGGAGTAGTGTGGGCAGACCATGTTCGGCACGAACTCCCGCCATGGAAGAAAGTGTGTTGAATGCCATTCAGAATAATCATACTACCAGCACACGTGCCATTTCCTCCGCCTTAGGAGTGTCTTGTTGCAGTGTACGTGTCTGGCACCACGATTCCTTACACCCCTTTCATCTCCAAAGGGTTCAGTTACTGCTCCCCAAGATAATCTTGCATGTGTGGCTTTTGGGCAGTGGTTTCTCCAAGAAAGTGTTCAAGACTTGAATTTTCCAGCCTATGTTTTGTTCACGGATGAGGCTTATTTCACTCGGGAAGGCTTACTCAATCAGCACAATGCTCATGTGTGGGCTCATGACAACCCACACAGTGTGTGCCCCCATGCGGCACAACATCGCTTAGAGATACTGATATTGATGATCTTTACATTATTGCTGCAAATGGAAAAAAGAAATTTTATCGTGGACAGAAATGCAACATGCAATCTTGCACTTCAAGCTGAAATGATCAGGTTGTCGAGTAATCCTCTACTTATCATGCAAGAAACTTTATACGAGTTGATCATTAGACAACAAGACCTTTCCATTCTAATGTTAAATTGTCAAGGTTTACTTGCTTACAGTGAAGATCTCACTGATGCAGCCACTGAACCATCCAATTTATTTCTATTTGCTGGAACATGGCTAAATTACAAAGAAGTAACATACCTAACTTCGATTGTGTCATTCAATTCAAACGAGAAGATCAGAAAAGTGGCAATGTAGCAGTTTATCATGAGAGAGAAAGTAATTTTTCACAAATTGGCAGATCCGTGAGTGTCGGAGATATTTGTGCAGCTGAATGCCTTCTTCCTGATGGTCAAACAATATTGTCGGTAGTCATTTACATTTTTCATAACCAAAAGACAGAACACATCATTGATTTCATCCATTTCTTTTTAGTTCCTTACACGATTGAAGGAGCAGCATTGCTAAAACAATTTTCTCAGGAAAGACTTTGAACATGTGGGTTACACAACTTGGAAACTAGGCACCTTAGAGAAGACCTGATTGAGTTGTTTAAGGCTCTGAGAGGCAAAAGTAAAATGAATGAAGGCAAAATTTTCAAGCATAATAAATTATTCTAGAACTAGTTTCCATCAATTCAACTTACGAGGGTGGGGGCAGTTTAGGTTGGATTACAGGAAGTTTTATTTTAGCCAGTGAGTTATTATTTACTGGAATCAATTACCTGCATGGGTGGTTGAGGCTGACAGTTTGGAGAAATTCTAAGATCAGCTGGATAGTTACCTAAGGGAAGAGGGAAATGCATAGTTGTCTATTTTGTTTTCTTTTATTATTATTATTTATTTATTTATTTATTTTTGGCTGGTGCAGCATAAACCTTAGGCTTCCTGGTACCGTACGGTTAATACTAATACTAAACTCTGGAAGGAAGGGGATGAATCAGATTGGTCAACTTGATACTGATGGTTTGATTGTTTGTGATCCTGCTCAAGTAGTTGACAATCTGAATTCACACAAGGAATTCTGTAGGGAAATGTTAGAAGTTTATAAAACTGTAATAGGGAGCTAAATGATATTGTAATAACTGAGAGTTGAGTGGAGGAGAAATTTTTGAAGTTACACATAAGAAAGGCACGTGAGTTAGATGGCATCTATTCAGTTATATTAAGAGAGGCAGCAAAGGAAGTAAGCAAACCTTATCCAAAATTATGAGTGCATCCTTTTCTGTTCCAGCAAAATTTGTGGAATCACTGGTTAAAGAAGTAGTACGGAATCATCTAGATACAGTGGCAATTATTCTTCAGGCACAGTATGGGTTTGCTAAAGGAAAATCTTGCCTGACCAATTTGATGGCATACTATGATGTGGTCACAAAGGAATTGGATGCAAAAATAAATAATTTTAATATCATATACTTGGATTTCAGGAAAGCTTTCGATACTTTTTCACTTCAAAGGCTGCCATACAAACTGGTGCAGTAAGGCATAAGCGCAAGTTGCTGCTATGGATGAAGGGATGGCTGAGTGGGGAAGGACAGCGAGTGGTGATCGGTGACACTGCTCTTCGTGGACTAATATTATTAGTTGGAGGAGTCCCTTAGGGTTCGGTGTTGGGACCATTGTTGTTTTCTTTATTTAGCAATGATATTGATGAAGGTATATCAGGCTTAATGTCCAAGTTTGCAGAGGATACAAAGGTTGGCAGCAATGTTAATGACAGTAAAGATGGTACTCTCCTGCAAAAGGATCTAGAAATGTTACACAGATGGCTGAGATGTGGCAGCTGAAGTTTAACATTGACAAATGCAAAGTACTGCATGTGGGTAGCAGTAATCCCAGAGTAACGAACCAATTGTGCTATACTACACTCGGGGTTGTGGAGACTGAAAAACACCTGGGGCTAATGGTTTAGTCAGATATGAAATCTTCTGAGCAGTGCAGGTGGTCTGTAAGTTTCTGACACTCATGATATCTTGTCAATTATATACAGGAATTTTTCTAGCAGGGAAAATAAGGTGATTATTATTATTATTATTTTTAGCTACATGGTGCAAGGAAGCTTGAGGCTTATGCTACACCAGCCAAAAAAAATTCTCGAGTTACCCTGAGACAGAGAGAGAGTCAAAAGTAGAAGGGAATCACCAAGAAAAAGAAGAATGATGATATCCAGCTCAGGACCCTGGGTGTGCCAAGCCCATACTCACCAGATGTGAGCCCCTGGGGTTATCTCCTTGTATGACTGTTCATACCACTCAAGGAGTAGTATAAACGGTCATACCACTTCTTGAGTACTGTATACAGGTCTGGAGGCCTCATTTTAGGAAGGATGTCGAGCTGCTCAAATGAGTACAGAGAAAGGCAACAAGATTAGAGAATGGAACAAAGGGTTGCTCTTATGAAGAAAGGCTTAAGATTTGCAAATTACAGTGTCTGGTGAATGGTTTGAGCGTGCTCAGTGCTGATCGGATTCTTCCTTTTGCTCAGGTTAATTTCCTGAGGGGACAAAAATTTAAATTGAGGAAAGACATTTGTAGAATAGATATGCAAAAGTTTGCCTTTAGCCAGCAGGTGGTTGATTGCTGGAACTTCCGTCTGACATTATAGAAGTTGACAGCTTAAAGAAATTCAAGGTAGAACTAGGCAAATATTTGTAGCAAATGGATGGGTGAAATGGGATGGGTTTTTTTTTTGGCTGATGCTGTATAAGCTTGCTTTCTTGCATCATATGCCTCTGCCAATGCTATAAGGCAATGGTAAGGCTACACCTTGAGTACTGCCTAGAGGTCTGGAGGCCTCATTGTAGGATAGATGTAAAGCTGCTGAAACGAGTACGGAGAGAAGGGCAATAAGATTGGTGAGGGGAACGAAGGCTGCTCTTACCGATAAAGGGTTAATTTCTGCAAATTGCAGCATCGGGGGGGGAGGGGGGGACTATGCATCAATGGGGTGATCTGAGTGAGATGTATAAGGCTTCGAATGGTTTGAGCAAGCTTAATGTTGATAGGATTCTAGCTCTTGCTCAGTTTACGCACTTGAAAGGGTATAAATTCAAATTGAGGAAAGGCAGTTGCAGAATAGATGTGCTGGAACAAACTTTGTGTTGTTGTGGAAGATGATAGCTTAAAATAAATTCAGAGAAGGCCTGTATGGAGTGAATGGATAGGTGAAGTGGGAAGGGTGTTTTTTTTTTTTTTTTGTGTGTGTGATGCTCTATAAGCTTGCTTTCTTGCATTACATTTCACTACTAATATGATTGATCTCCAATGTTGATCCAAAGTGAAATGTTGATATTGATCTCCAATCATATTAATCATATAAATCAGTCTTTAGCCACACATTTGTGTGGCTAAAGTCTGCTCCAAATCCCAATGTGTAAACACGTTTGGATTTGGTGTAGAATAAAACCTAATCTATACATAATGAGGTTTACAGTTTTTGTTGAATTTTGTTGGAGGGAGTAGTCCTGGAAATGTTGAGAATTGGACCTAGTTTTACTACACATATAAGTAGTTATTAGTAGGAGGATAACCACTCTTAATTCCAAATAATCAAAGTCAACTTACAAGAATATAGGATTTTAACCAAATAGGAACTTGACTGCCGATTTCCATAAAATACATCTTTCTAATCATGATCCTTTTTAACTGTTTTGATTGCTTGGGGATAAAGCAAATATAAATGATTTCTTCAGTTACCTAATAAATTTCTTGCTAATTGTTCTTGTCCATAGCTGGCCTTGTGTTTGTCATGTGCACCTGTATATAATGAGGGGGACTGCCAAGTGATGCTGGTCCTTCAGACTAGCATTTCTAGGATTCAGTGCTCACAGTCTGTGTTTCAGGCTAACACCCTAGGAATCTGCTGTCTTTGCTATGTGCTGTAATTAATGCAAACTCAGAAAGGAGGACCTTGGTGTTTGAAGGACCTAGCCTCAGTAGATCAGGTTCACCCTACTTTGAAAAAACAGCAGGTCCTGGTAAGGCTCGTCCAAGATCATTCATCTCACGGGTTTGCCACAAAGATCAGCCATCAGTGCCATTCCCCTAGCCCTCATTGTCTAAGAGACAGGCTGATGGAAGTACAGGTATTGTGCCTGTGTGGCCCTGGTATCCAAATCCTGAGCAACATTTATTGCTTGCCTGCTTGTGGGCTCCATGGTGCATGGGAAGACTGTCCACTTAAACAAAAAAAAATTTTTTATAAGCTAAATTCTTATACCAGAGGCTTCACTACAGTCAGTCAGCAGCCTATCAACGATGCAGTCACAGAAAATATTGTCAGTGCAACTGCAAATATGTAAGCTCTTTCATATCATATCCAAAACCATGGTGGAATTCAGAGTAGGCTGTAGAAAAAAGGGAGGAGGGGCAAAATATTGGTGGGCATTCCATCATTGCCCCACCATGATCAAATTCTTTGTGTTTTATTACATCCATGCTGAAGCATGTTATGTTCACTGTCAGAGCCAAATGGATTGATGGATCTGTTTCACTTCTGCAAACCCTAAGGTGGCATGGAGCAAAATATATAAAAAGAAGGGAAAATACACATCACACCCTCATCAATTGTGAATTATAATATGTGTTATTGCAAATTATTCTGTGCAATAACACATATTTCCCTCTTGGGGAAACCATTTCACACATCTCTGCAATATGATCCTATTTGGTTGGGTCCGTTGTTGTTTTCGGTGTTTATGATATTGATGATGGGATATCAAGTTTAATGTCCAAGTTTGCAGATGATACAAAGGGTGGCAGGGTTGTTCAGGACACTACTGATGCTATGCTGCTGCAACAGGATCTGGAAAGGTTGAACAGATGGGCTGAGAGGTGGCAAATGAAGTTTAACATTGACAAATGTAAAGTACTACATATGGGAAACCGTAACCCCAGAGCAACGTATCAACTCTGCGGTACTACACTGACAGTGGTGGAGAACGAAAAGGACCTGGGGGTAATTGTGCAGGCAGATATGAAGTTCTCTGAGCAGTGCAGACGAGCTGCAAGAGTAGCTCATGGTGTCTTGTCAATGATATACAGGAATTTTTCTAGCAGGGATAAGGAGGTGATTATTCCCTTGTATAAGGCAATGGTTAGGCCACATCTTGAGTACTGTATACAGGTCTGGAGGCCTCATTTCAAGAAGGATGTAGAGCTGCTGAAACGGGTACAGAGAAGGGCAACAAGATTAGTGAATGGAACAAAGGGTTGCTCTTACGAAGAAAGGCTTAAGTATTAGCATTAGCATTAGCATTAGTAGAGGCATTTGATGCAAGAAAGCAAGCTTATGCAGCATCAGCCAAAAAAAAAAAAAAAAAAACCCACTTCCACTTCACCCCTCTGTTCGTTCAAAATACCTGTCCAGTTGAGCCTTAAACTTATTTAGGCTATAAACCTCCACCACAAGGGATGGCAGTCTGTTCCACCAACCAACCACCCGCTGGCTAAAGGCAAATTTCTGCACGTCTATCCTACATCTGTCTTTCCTCAATTTGAATTTATGCCCTCTCAGGTGATTTTTCTGAGCTAGAGGAAGAATCCCATCAGCATTGAGCATGCTTAAACCATTCAAGGCTTTATACACCTCTATCAGATCACCTCGCTGGTGCCTAGTCTCCAGACACTGTAATTTGCAAAACTTAAGCCTTTCTTCGTAAGAGCACCCCTTTGTTCCATTCACTAATCTTGTTGCCCTTCTCTGTACTCATTCCAGCAGCTCTACATCCTTCTTGAAATGAGGCCTCCAGACCTGTATACAGTACTCTAGGTGTGGCCTGACCATTGCCTTATACAATGGAATAATCACCTCCTTATCCCTGCTAGAAAAATTCCTGTATATCATTGACAATACTCCATGAGCTACTCTTGCAGCCCGTCTGCACTGCTCAGAGAACTTCATATCTGCCTGCACAATCACCCCCAAGTCCCTTTCATTCTCTACCACTGTCAGTGTAGTACCACAGAGTTGATACGTTGCTCTGGGGTTGCTGTTTCCCATGTGTAGTACTTTACATTTGTCAATGTTAAACTTCATTTGCCACCTCTCAGCCCATCTGCTCAACCTTTCCAAATCCTGTTGCAGCAGCATAGTGTCAGTAGTGTCCTTGACAACCCTGCCAACCTTTGTATCATCTGCAAACTTGGACATTAAGCTTGATATACCATCATCAATATTATTTATAAATACAGAAAACAATAATGGACCCAACACTGAGCCCTGAGCGACTCCACTAATAACCTTAGTCCACGACGAGCAGTGTCAATTGATTACCACTCTCTGTCTTCTCCCCCTCAACCACCCCTTTATCCATAGCAGCAATTTGCCTCCAATGTCACACTGCTCCAATTTGTGTAGCAGTCTTCCATGTGCAACAGTATCAAAAGCCTTTCTAAGATCCAAGTATATAATATCAAAGTTATTCCCTGCATCCAGTTCTTTTGTGACTGCATCATAGTATCCAATCAAGTTGGTCAGGCAAGACTTCCCCTTAACAAAACCATGCTGTGTCTGAGCTATAACTGAAGTCTTGTCTAAATGATCCTGCAGTGCTTCTTTAACCAGTGCCTCCATTAATTTTCCTGGAACAGAAGTTAAGCTCACAGGTCTATAATTACTTGTGTCAGCCTTTGATCCTCCTTTGTGAATTGGGGTCACATTTGCACATTTCCAGTCTATGGGTACCTCCCCTGAGTCCAAGGAAGCTCTCATAATTATGGCTAAGGGTTTGCTTACTTCCTTTCTGCCTCCTTTAATATAACTGGATAGATCCCATCCACCCCGGGTGCCTTTCTTGTGTTTATGTTCAACAGTTTCTCCTCCACTTTACTCCCAGTTATTTCAAGATTTTGTAGCTTACTGCTAGAGTTGAATACACCTCTGGCATTCCCCTTGCTGAATAATTCCTCATGTGTGAATGTCGATGCAAAATATTCATTTAGTTTGTTAGCTACCTGAGCAGGATCATCAACAGTTGACCCATCAATATCAAGTGGACCAATCTGATTCATCCCCTTCCTTCTAGAGTTTACATAAGTAAAGAACTCTTTGCATCCCTTGCCAAGGATTTCTCGTAATCTGCCTTCGCCTGCCTAACCTCCTTTGTAACTTGGTTGCATATCAACTTGTATCTGTCATAGGCTTCTGTGTCATGTGTTAATTTGTAAGTATCCCATGCATTTTTCTTCTCTGCCATATGCCTCATTAGTTCATCTGACATCCATTTTGGCCTAAACCTTGAACAATATTTCTTAGTTGGTATGTAAAGCCTAGTAGCTTCCAAGATAAGTTCTTTGAATGCTTCCCATTTTGAATTTGCTGTTGGTAACATCATCAGTTGGTCCCACTGTATAGAATTTAAATACTGTCTCAGTCCATCGTAGTCGCCTTTACGGAAGCAATAACCCTTCCCTTTACCCCTAATGGTAGTTACCTCATTCAGTAAATCCCACTTCAGCACACTGTGATCACTGCCACCTAGTGGTTCATTTATCTGCAGATTCTTAATGCATGAAGAATCACTGCTGATAATCAAATCAAGAGTATTACTCCCTCTAGTTGCCTCCCGAACATGCTGATGTAGAAAACAATCATCCAATAAATCCACAAAAGCCCTGCTAGTGTGTGAGTAACCAGCCCCCAAATTCCAGTCAATATCTGGGAAATTAAAATCTCCCATTATAAGACTCTGATTAACTGGCCCACTCTATTTCCCTGTACAGTTTCTTATTATACTCATCAGAGTCATTAGGCCTATAGCACACTCCTACTCTCAATTTTGATCTCCCAATGCTTATGTCACACCAAACTGACTCAACACTGCACTGTCCAGCGATGTCGACTGGCTTCACTTCCTTGGTTTTTATGTGTTTCTTAACTAATAGCATAACCCCTCCCCCCTTCCTATCCTGTCTATCCTTTCTGTAGACGTCGTACTCCCCAAATTGCAGTTCTGCATCCCTTATATCTGTGTGACACCACGTCTCTGATATCCCAACAATATCTGCCTTTGATGTTTTGAGCAATACCTCAAATTCATCAAATTTATTTACTAAACTCCTAGCATTGGCGTACACGCAAGTATACCTGCACCTGTTTCTATTCTTAGCTACCCTAACACAACCCATGTGTTTACTTGTACCGCAATGGCTCCCAGCAGTCTCTGAAATACCATGCATCTTGTTTTTCAGGCTTCTGCTCATTCTAATAGAAGCAGTGCAAGAATCTCTTTCACCTCTGCCAGTGGCTACTGTCAATCTATTGGTCTTTGTCTCCCCCCAAGCTAGCAGTTTTCCGACCCACCTAACACTGCCTCGATAGCATCAGCAAATATTCTTGTACCCTTTCTATTTAAGTGTATCCCATCCCTGTAGAAGCAATCTCTCCTGTTAACAAGTACAGTCCAGGCTGAAAAAAATTCTACCCCTTGAGCCTTGCACAATCTTTCCAGGGCCGAATTGATCGACAAGGCTCTCATCATATACTCCCTCCTATCGTGTCTGGGCAGAATTGCAGACACTGTCAAATTCAACCCTAATTCTCGAAGTTTTGCAAATTACAGAGTCTGGAGACTAGGCACAGGCGAGGTGATCTGATAGAGGTGTATAAGGCTTTGAATGGTTTGAGCATGCTCAATGCCAATGGGATTCTTCATCTTGCTCAGAATAATCACCTCAGAGGGCATAAATTCTAATTGAGGAAGGACGGATGTCGGATAGATGTGCGGAAATTTGCCTTTGGCCAGCGGGTGGTTGGTTGGTGGAACCGACTTCCATCACTTGTTGTTGAAGCTGATAGCCTAAACAAATTTAAAGCTCAACTGGACAGGTATTTCGAACGAACGGAGGGGTGAAATGGGAGTGGTGTGTTTTTTTTTTTTTTTGGCTGATGCTGAATAAGCTTGCTTTCTTGCATCATATGCCTCTACTAATGCTAATTGCCCCGAGTTACTGTCCTGTAAGACAGAAATGAACAGCAGCGACGTTAGTTTTCAGTCATGTAATTTTCACCCACACAATGGGCCACTTACTAAAAGAGAGTTAAATACAGCTTTAACTTTCTTATAATACAGGTTAAATACAGCTTTAACTCTCTTATAATACATCTTAAATAACATCCTTAACAGTCTTATAATGAGAGGTAAATACAGCTTAAAGAAAGTGTTTTGCACTAGATGACATCCATTATGAAATGCTTACACATTTCTCACCAAAAACTGCTCTTCCTGTATATAACAGAACCTTTCTTGAAGAACAAATTCCAGACTCTTGGTACAAGGCAATTGTTCTTGCCTTTCCTAAGTCATGAAAGAATACAAAAGTTTAAACTTTCAGAGAAATCAAAAGTTTTAACTATCATCCTGTCTCTCTGACTAGTTGTCTGTGCAAAATCTTGGAGAGTGAATATCATGGCTCATCTTATATGGTAGCTTGAAACTGACAATCTCTCTCTCTCTCTCTCTCTCTCTCTCTCTCTCTCTCTCTCTCTCTCTTTAAACAAGGATACCTTCTCCATGTTCTTTGAAGATTAAAGATTTGTTCTTAGAGACTTTCTTTTTTAATAAGAAATTTTTATCTCACAGATCTTTCCAGATTTGTGTAGGATCTACCCTTAGCCCTTTTGCCAAGAGGATGAAACCCCCCCCAAGGGATCAGTTTTAAGTGTTATTCTTTTTACCATCAAAATGATTTCCATTCCAGAATAACTATCTATAACTGTAAACAGGTGCAACATGCTGCCGATTGCTTGAATTCTTGGGCAGTGGCTATTAGCTTCAGGTTCTAACCATAGAAGTGTATTCATGTAAATTTTTCTCACAGACATAATCTTTGTCCTGAAGATGAATTGAGGCTTGGTAAAAATGCTGTTCCCATTGTAACTAAGACTAAATTTGTTTTTGGCCCGAGTGCCAAGTGATCTTTCTAGTGCAATTATATAGTATTTTTACTAGGGCAAGTACTAGTGCTTTCTTAAATCCCCCACCACTTGCAACGTCACATCTTATGCATCTTACACTCGAATCTCTCACTCAACAGCAGTTCAAACTGATGTATCAATACCACCCATCACATCTATAGCTAACTGGGTTAAAACTACACTAGCAAACTCTGGAAAAGACACATCTCAAGCTAAAACCAGCGAAGCGACCAACACTCCAATTAGCATCCCATCCAATACTCCAAAGGTTTTGCTTGACAGTGAAAAATTGAAAACCACTAAAGAGAACAAGAAAACCGAATTGCTCACCAACAGCATGGTAGTTGATGTCCACTCATAATTTCAGGAGCCCATACTAGAGCTCCATGCAAATGACACAATGGATATTGGATGCCCCACCTTCCCAAAAAAAAGACCAGAAAAAATGCTCCTCATTCAAAAAACAGTTAGATGAATCATCCTCAACAAAACCTAAATGATGCACACCATTTTACAATGGAATTCCAGATGCTTTCGTTGTAACACAGACAATATCAAAGATATAATTAACTGATTTTCTCCCTTTGTCTCCAAGAAACTAACGTAACCTTAGAAATTTCTCCTTCGATAAAGAAATAGGATAGACAGATGTAGGATAGACGTGCAGAAATTTGCATTTAGCCAGCGGGTGTTTGGTTGGTGGAACAGACTTCCATCCCTTGTCGTGGAAGTTGATAGCCTAAATAAGTTTAAGGCTCAGCTGGACAGGTATTTTGAATGAACAGAGCGGTGAAGTGAAAGTGGTTTTTTTTTGGCTGATGCTGCATAAGCTTGCTTTCTTGCATCAAATGCCTCTACTAATGCTAATGCTAATACTGCCTTTATTGAAGAGATTGTAATTACAGCTAATGCTGCCCGTGGTGGTTGGAAATCGTCATAAATTCAAAGATCCCAACTAAACATATCCCTCTTCAGACTAAATTTGAAGCTGTTGCTGTTCGTATAACTCTCCATATTGCCATAACACTTGTCTCAATCTACTTACAGCCAAACCATACTTACTGTTTAAAAGATCTTGAAGATCTCATCATACAGATTCCTCCACCTTTCTGTATATTATGAGATTTTAATGAACATCACCTCTTATGGGGTACTCTTGAATTAGAAAAATGAGATAGATTCATTGAAAGATTTCTAGAGGCCCAAAATCTCACCGTACTCAGTACTGGTGCCCCTTTTTCCATTGACTGGAAATCCTATTCACAGTTTTGCTGATGATAGCACATTGCATTCCAATTGCCATTTTGAGAAACCTTGCCATGCTCAATCAGCTTCAACTTCTCGAATATCTGCTACCAATTCCTTAAATGCCGATCTCCAGGTAATTCTTCAGTAGGGCAAAGACAACTTAGTTGATTTCAATCCTTCTAAAACTCAGTCTTTTCTTATAAATCGCAAAATGGATTCTTGTGCTCCCATGCTTATCTTTGGTGACACTTTGATTTCTAGGCAAGTTGATATATCTCTTTTGGCTATTGCCCTGACTTCTAATCTCTCTCTCTTGGCACAAGCACATCACAAATATTGCTTCCTCTGCATCTAAAAAAACTTGGTTTTCTCTTTCGCTCTCGGCGTTACTTTTCTTCCAAACAGCTGTTCACTCTGTACAAATCCCAAATACACCCTACCATGGAATATTGTTCCTACATCTGGGGCAGTGCCCCCAAAACCTCTCTCAGGCTTCTAGATTTCATTCAGAAGAGGGCAATTAGGTTAATTAATGACTCCTCTCTAACAATTCTCTCCACTCAGTCTCATAGATGTACAGTTTCTGCTGCATGCTCTTCTACAGATACTTCCATGGGCACTGTTCTTCTGAATTGGCTTCTATTATTCCTGCTCTCTCTTTCAAAACAGTCCGAACACGTGCCGCCACTAGCCAACATCCATTTACTGTCCAACTTCAGACTCACAGAACCAACTTTTCATCTTCCTCGTTTATTCATTCAACCGTTGTTTTTTGGAACAACCTTCCTTCGTACATATTTCCTGAAAATTACAGTCTACAGAAGTTCAAGTCTAATGTCAACAAATATCGTCTTTCGTCTTCACAACATCCAACCCAAGCACCGTACCAAGTACTATCGGTTCTAATACCTCTCATGTTTGGATTTTAATAAAAAAAAAACACACACACATGCACACTCGTGTACAGCTGCCAATAGACACACCTCAGCAGTTGATCTGTCAATTTGTTCTCCAGTACTGGTCCTGACTGTAGCGTGGTACGTACTAAATTATCTCACGGGGAGATCCCACCATTAGACCAACCCTGCAGGAACTGTAAATTCTCTAAAGCCAATTGGGCCAAATTTCAGTCAGCAATCGCTCTGGACAAAAAAACTATTCAACTACAGCCCATAGATAAAGTTACTGATTATATCACATCCCATCTTTTAGTTGCAGCTAAATACTCAATTCCATTTTCAAAATCCCCAGGCCCAATGGCACTTCAACTACTGGTGAAATGAAGAGTTGTACACAAAAGTGAGGAAAGAAAAAAATAATGCATTTAATTTATCCGTAGATATCCAACTACACCCAATCTAATTAGCTACAAAAGCGCATTTCATTTAAAGCAAGCCAAGAAAGATTCATGGACTCGCTTCGTGTCTACTATCAATAGAAACACCAACTCCAGATTAATATGGAAGAAAATTAGGCAGCTTTCTGGGAAGTTTCCAACCATCCGTTCCCCAATTCTTTTCTGCAGTGAGCAAGAATTCTCTTCTCCTCTAGATATTGCGAATTCCTTGGGCAAAACCTTTGCCCAAGTTTCAGCTCCTTCAAACTACACTCCCGAATTCCAGAAAATTCAGAACCTATCAACTTTCGAACCTCACCATCACTTCCATATATAGTCAACCTCTTGAATATTGTGAACTTTTACAGGCCATCAAAACAACACGAAACAGTGCCACTGGGCCAGATGGCATATATTATGTTATGCTGCAGCATCTCAATGACAAAAACGTGCAACTGCTGCTAGTCTTTTTTAAACAGATCTTCCTTGAAAATATTTATCCAACCTATTGACACCATGCTACAGTTTTAGCCTTTTTGAAACCTGGAAAAGATCCCTCCAGTCCTTATAGTTACAGGCCAATCTCTTTGTCAAATTGCTTTGGTAAAATTCTCAGAAAAATGATCCACAGTTGAGTAATTCTCAGCATGGCTTTTGCCAAAACAGGTCATCCTTAGATCTGATGATCAGGGCTGAATCTGAAATTTGCAATGCCTTTGTGAAACCCCTCGACTTGGGCATCTCCCAGTGAGGGGACCTCCCAGTGACGCTGCTGGACTTCCAGACTAGCAGCACTGGGATCTAATGCCCATACCTTGGTTCCAGGGTTACATCATTGGAATCCGGCATGTGCAGCTGTGCGCCGCAACCCGTGGAATTTGGAAAGGGGGATCCTGGTTTGGTGGTTGAGGGGCCAAGCCTTAATACACCACTTTGGCACCTGCTTCGACAAGACAGGTGGTCCCGGAATGGCCCGACTGGGATCAGTCGGCGGGTGGTTCTTACTGCTAGGGTCAACTGCGTTCCAATAAGTCTCCCTCCCTTTGGTCCTGGAATGGGATCAAGGGTTATTGGAAACGTGGGTATGGTGCTCCTCCATAGCCAGGTGGGAAGGAGCAACAGTGCATAGCACACGCTTCTTGATTAGACCGGGGTTCGAGCCCGTCACCACTAAATACGGAGGATGCGGAAAGGTCACTGAATGACCACTGCATATCCCAGAGCAATATGGCCTTAGTTGCTAATGCTCCAAATAACAAACAAACAATGGTGCTCCCAAGCGAACTTGGCGTCCCATTCGTTTACGCAGTACCTGCTAGTTCACGAGTGGACGTCCCCTCGTGGGGCTCTCTGGTTGGTGAGGTACTTAGGGCATCTGAAATTTTTTCTTACACATATGAGTAATTTAATTCCTACTTCTTCTGGGGCCCCAACAAGGCCCCTACCTAATCGAGATGATGATGCAGAAAACACCTCTGCAAAAAGAGCCAGGACTGAAGATACACCACTACCATCAGTGACACCGTTTTCCTCATTCTCCATTCCACCGGAGAGCAGTCAATTGGAAAGATGTCACCCTTCTTTATCCAGAAAGGATTAGATCACCTAAATCTGTAAAAAGACTGCATTCTGGTGACCTTTTGGTCGAAGCTTCTACCACAAAACAAGCGGCAAAAATCATAAACTCTACATCCATAGGAGGGAATACCTATCACCGTAACCCCTCACAAAACTTGGAATTCTTCACGAGGTGTTATATCAGAGTGGGACCTTCTTCATGTTTCTGAAGAAGAAATCTGCTTTGAATCGAAAGACGAAGGAGTGACAGCTGTCAAGAGAATATCGATACGAAAGGATGGGAATCTCATCCCTACCCCAGTTCTTATCCTCATGTTCAACACCCCACGGCCTCCAAGTTCCATCAAGGCAGGCTATCCAAACTTCCCAGTGAGGATTTATATCCCAAACCCACTAAGGTGTTTTAGATTCCAATAATATGGCCACTCACAAACATCTTAGCATTAGCATTAGTAGAGGCATTTGATACAAGAAAGCAAGCTTATGCAGCATCAGCCAAAAAAAAAAAAAATAAAATAAAATAAATAAATAAAAAATAACCACTTCCACTTCACCCCTCTGTTCGTTCGAAATACCTGTCCAGCTGAGCCTTAAACTTATTTAGGCTATCAACTTCCACGACAAGGGAAGGAAGTCTGTTCCACCAACCAACCACCCGCTGGCTAAAGGCAAATTTCCTCACGTCTATCCTACATCTGTCTTTCCTCAATTTGAATTTATGCCCTCTCAGGTGATTTTTCTGAGCAAGAGGAAGAATCCCATCATTATTGAGCATGCTCAAACCATTCAAGGCTTTATACACCTCAATTAGATCACCTCGCTGGTGCCTAGTCTCCAGACACTGTAATTTGCAAAACTTAAGCCTTTCTTCGTAAGAGCACCCCTTTGTTCCAGTCACCAATCTTGTTGCTCTTCTCTGTACTCGTTCCAGCATCCCTACATCATTCTTGAAATGAGGCCTCCAGACCTGTATACAGTAAGACAGACATGTATACAGACAGACAAGTAGAAAGGAATCATCAAGAAAGAAGAATGATGATATCCAGCTCAGGACCCTAGGTGTGCCAAGCCCATACTCACCAGATGTGAATCCCTGGGGAAATATTATTAAATGAGGGTAGGTCAGGATTATAGGAAAACTCCATCAGTGGATTAAGGATTGGTTGGAGAATGGGAGACAGGGTGCTCATAAATGGGTATTGTTCAGAATGGACTGGAGTAGCAAGTGGAGGCCTCAGGGATCAGTGCTCACAGACCATCTTGTTTCTTATCTTCCTAAATGATATTGATGATGGAATACAGGGAAGCTATCAAAGTTTACTGATGACTGAAAGGTTGGTTAATGATCTATGATTTATCAGAATTTTGCAAGTAGAGAGAAGAGGTCAATTATCTGCAAGATAATGGTGCAACCACACTGGAAATATCATATCCGGGTCTGGAGTCTGCATATAAATAAAGATATAGAATTTTCTGGAGAAGGTGCAAAGAAAGGCAACTAGATTGGTGAAGAGCACTATATATTATCCTTATGAGGAACATCTTATAAGATGCTGCCTTCAGAGCTTAGCAACTAGACACTTAGAAGAAATTTTATTGTGGTGTACAAGATCCTGGGGGGAGTGAATCAGTAAAAATAGTGAGGGAGCAACATTCTCACTGACAGAAACAACAAACCAGAGCACACAGGTATAAAATCTTAGGAAAAAATAGCAGACTAAGCCTTATCTTTACCTTCAACGCAGCATGGTGCGTTGAAGGTAAAGATGTCACACAAATAACATTGGAATAAATTGCTTACAAGGGTGGCCAAGCAGAGAGTTTGGCAAAATTAAAGGAAGAATTGGATAGTCACTTATTGACAATGGGGATAACTAGGGTTCCCTAGGTGCTTAGCTTACAAGCACTGTAATTTAGTGTTACAGTGGCAAAAGATAAAAAAAAAAAAAAAAAAAAAAAAAACTAGCCCCTCCTATATCACCTGTCCATCCCATCTAACAGTGTCTAGTTCTTCTTTGAATTTATTCAAACTATCCACCTCTACAACACAAGATGGGAATTTGTTAAACAATCAACCACCCAATGGCTGAAGGCAAATTATCACATCTACCCTGCAACCATCCAGCCTCAGTTTGAATTTATGATCCTCATAGGTGTAATCTGAACAAGGATTCCATTAGCACTGAGCTTACTCAATCCATTCAAAATATCAAACACCTCAATCAGATCTCATTCCAGACACTGCAATTTGCAGAATTGATGCCATTCCTGGTAAGAGTAACCTTTTGTTTCTCTAACTAATCTCATTACTATGCTCTGCATTCACTCCAACAGAACATGGCCTCCCTAAAATGAGGTCCCCAAACCGTTTGCAGAACTGCAGTCTTTCACAGCAAGAGTTCCCTTTTTGTATCCCTGACTGATCTTGCTGCTCTTATCTACACTCATTCGAAGAGATCTGCATCCCTCTTAAGGTGAGGCTTATAGAGACCTGTAATGCAGTACCCTACAAAATGGACAAGTTGCTGTATATCACTGACAAAACCTCATGAGCTGTCTTAGATGCCTGTCTGCACCGCTCAGAAGACCATGTCATACTGTACAATTACTCCTAGATTCTCCACCACCTCAAGCGTGGTACCATCCAACTGGAATGTAATTACCTGCGATTACTGATGCAGTACTTTGCATTTATCAATGTTAAACTTCAAATTGTCAATTCTCAGCTCACCTGACTAATTTTTAGCTCTCTAGGTCTTGTTACAGTAGCAAAGTCTTCATTCTTGTCATTAATCACCTTGCCAACCTTTGTATCATCTGCAAACTTAGACAGTAAGCTTGATATGCAGAGGTGTATTGCTAAAAAAAAAAAAAAAAAAAAAAAAAATAGTACCGGAACGCTTGTTCTCCAGAAGACTATATGATAATGCCACATCGGCTGTACAGTAACTGAATCAGATTTACGGTTCATAGAACAACCTGTTCTAGCATTCAGCTCATGACGAATTTATCTAACACATTGTACTTTAGTAAGAAACATTCAAATTTAATCGCAAAATTTATATTTTTGTTTTTAAATAAATCTATTAATTTTAAAGATTACTATTAATATATATTTTTAGTAGCAATGGGTAAAATAGACATTTCTCCCTCCCCTTTGATTATGCCATTGTTTCATAATATTAGGTGTATAAATTTAATGATTTTCTATTATGACATTTAGAAAAAAAGTACCGGAACATCGTTCCGGTTCATTCCGGCCTGAATACACCACTGTTGATATGATTTCATCAATATAGTTAATAAATACACTGAAAGTAAGTGCACCAGCACTGAACTCCGAGGGCCACACAAATAACATTAGTCCAAGAAAAAGAGTTCCCCTTTATAACCACCTATCACTCAACAGTTCCTTTATCCATACGAGTAAACTGCTCCTAATGCCACACTGCTCTACTTTGTAGAAGTCTTTCATGTTGGTGAACTTCCTGATTACAACACTGATATGCAATAAAAAACTAAATTTTCATTCATATACATAAAAATAACAAATCAAAAAAATTCCTAAATGAAACAGGAAAGAATTGTTTTCAAGGGGTAACTAACCTCCCCCTAACCATTGCAACTAGCTCCCAAAGTTTCATTTACTCAATGTATTACTTTGATTACCACAGCCTGGCCCAAAAATCAGTCATGTACATTTACAAACAATGATCACCAAACAGATTAACGTAACTTCATTAACAAATGATATTCAATTTGCAAAAAAATAGTTGGTATATGTAATGTTAATACATAACCTAACCAATATACAAGATTAGTTTACAATTACAGTAATAATATACTAACTGCTGTATTAATAGTACAACTAGCCGAGCAGGCATCTGCTACAAAGTGTGTGAAATCAGCATTTACAGGTATTGTGATCAATATCACATGCTACCAATAAGAATATTTTTTATTTTGATTAGCAGGATGTGCAACTTGTGAATATCCATGTTCAAGTTCTAAACAAAATGATGCATCTTTTTAAAGCTTTTTTTTTTTTAGATTTTAGTTAAATTCATGTGTGATGAAATTTTATAACAAGGACTTTGCAAGTGCAAATCCATAAATGACAAGAGTGAATAAAATTTAGAATATTTTAATAATTTCTTGTATAATGTAATATAAATTTCCAAGGAATCCATTTCCAAAAGTACAACTTCCTGTCACATATGTTGGAAATGCTGCAGCAATCAGCAAATAACTGTTATTCGAATTTCGGATGTTTGCATTGCAACTTCTATTTACTTCCTACTCATCCCTTACATTTGACCTTGCAGATATAACTAAATTTGCAGTTAACATTTTCAATCGTCTTTTTATGAATCTTTATAAAACATTAAAAAGATCTTTCTTCTTGAATGCCAATTCTTCATACTAGAAAACTAAAACTGTTCAATCAGAATAATGCTTCCAACCTGCCCGACAGGTTTTAAAGGCAATTTAAAACTGTAGCCTTTTACATAATGATATTTTTTGTTAATTTCACCTCTAATTTACATACCTTTACTTAATCTGCTCTGCCAGTGGTGTAGCCAGGATTTTTTGTCAGCAGATACATTCACAAAAAAGGCACCAATTGCCTAATGCTTAAAAAGTGCCACAATACCAGATTTCGGCAGTAGGGTGTACAATGTACCTGCTGACCCTACCCTGGCTACGCCACCATGTTCTGCTACAGGTCTTATTCATAAAATTATTCACTTGTGTGAAATTAAAGACTGAGAAGGATATACAAGGCATTATGACCTTCTCAGACAAATAAAAAGACTGTTTAGAATATGTACAGCAACAAGAAACAAGTAAAACATTCCAGATGGGAGGTGTTTGCGCATGGCTAGGTTTATTATATGAATGGCTTAACAAATACAGCTGCAATTAATTTTATTACCAAAATATTCATTTTAGACAAATTCTCAATTAGTATGATACCCAAGTAATATAACATGAAATAGTACAAAGTGGAAAAAAAAAACAAAAAAAAACCCTTTCCTTTCTGCTAAATCAAGCAACATGGAGGTTAGCATTTTTTTTTTTAAATTAGAAAATAACCTTTCCACCTCAACTAACGAAACATAATTTAATAGACTTAACAATGGCTACAAACAGCCATGCTGGGGTGGGGGGGGGACAAGGCTAGCATGGATTGCTTCGTTCAAAGAAACAGAATTCCTACTACACAATTCAACTGAGTGGAACCATTTTTCTGCCTCACATTCATTCATGCCTGCTGATTGTGCTGTTAAAAAACTAAATATTTTGAGTAAGTATTAATTCATCTGCTCTAATTCCACCATAATGATGTATTTTATTGACTCTTTCTTCACAATAAGTAATACAAACATTGAGGTTCATGCAAATGTCATAAGATGTCCTACATACAATCAAGACTATGAGATAGAGAGAGAGAGAGTTATTATAGTTGTCTATCTGTAATCAAATAGGTCCACATGCAAAAGGGGAACATGGAACACAGTGAGCCCAGGTGCAACCACACCTGCTGCACATTCAGATGATATGCCTGTTTGTGCAAATTCTACACGAAGTAGACCATGAAACAATCAAAGATTTTTGTTTTTTTACCTTGTGATAACAATGCCAACCATACATTGTTATTCAGATACTAGTAAAGCACTAATGAAAGTCAATTCCTAGACAAACATAACACTGATTAGTTGTATTAACATTTCACAAAAAAAAAAAATATCACCTATTCCAACAACTGTGAATTAATACAATCACTCAAATGGGGCAGTAATGCATGGTTTGTTCCATAAATCTCATTAGATGTTTAATGATCTCAGGTGTAGTATAAGGTCTTGAGACTTAAAAAAAAAAAAAAAAAAAAAAAAAATTAGTGTTACACAAACAAAACTAAAACTACCACCATTAATAAGGCAACGACCACTACCCACAGATGAACAGGAATGTATAGGTCATCACACTTGGTGATACAGACATTCCTGTTCATCGTCGAACTGTTACACAAATAATACAATACATTTAGAGAATAAGTATTAAACAGTAGTGGAAAATGATGCAAAGAAGCAAGCTTATACAACATCAACCAAAAAACCTATCCCTCCTCATTCCCTCTAATAATTTGTGTAATTCTTGCTTAAAATTATTCACATATTCACTTCCACACCATATGGAATTTGTTCCAACAATCTAAAAATAAAGTCTGAATTTTTGCTATGTGTAAAAGCATTACAACTATAACTTCGCATAACTCCTGAAATAGGCCTCTGAGGTTGGGTATATTCATATTACGTTCTTAGCGTTTTTTCACCAACCTTTCATGGAATAAAATAAAATTAAAATAAAATAAAACAAAACAAATCTTGATAACTATATTTACAATAACCTGTATTTACAAAATTAATATACGTATTACAATATTAAAAGTATTAAAACACAAGATTAAAATGCATTAAAATATACTAAGTTAAAAGCGATAAAATCCCGTAGCTTTCAAAGGCTCCAGCCTTCTTCTTCAGCAGTACTCTCTATTATTCAGTACACCTTTAAATATCAGCAGGGTAATTGTAGGCATCACATGTTTCCATTCTCACGTGTTCCGCTCTCTTGCATTGTGGAACCGGAAGTGGCTCGAACGGAAGTCGTACGGAACCGTTCATCCTTTTTTAGGATAATAGTCTCTAAAAGGGGGTGAATCCGTACACCCCTATCCCTATTAATGTTGGTTGTAGAGCTGATCCGCAAACTCTCGAGCCACTTGCGGTCCCAGAACCTATGCGCCCGATCGGTGATAGTGGCATCGTCTGGGGAGATCTGGTGCTGCTTCTCCCAAAAATGTTCGGCCACGGCGGACTTGTCATATTCCGCATTTCTTATTGCTTTTTTGTGTTCCCCCAGACGATCTTTGAGACGACGTTTTGTCTCCCCTACATAACATTCCCCACAATCCGGGCATCTAATATTATATACAACCCCACTAGCATCCTCTTTTTGAATGGGGTCCTTAACTTGAGACACAACTGTGCGCAGTCTTCGTCCCGGAAGCTGCACACAGCGTGTCTGATATTTTCTTAATACTCTGGTTATATAATCCGTCAAGCCCGGATAATAGGGAATGTATGCAGTAGATACTGGTATAAAAGATTCATCTCTCCTCTGATTTTCATTAATAAATTTATCTATAATCCTCTGGGGGTAACCACATTTAGTAAGATCCGCCGTGACACGTTCATACTCTGCTTTCCTATCATCGGAGTTACTGCAATGTGATTTCGCTCTATTAATTAACGTTCTTATCACACTGTTCCTATGATGGCTGGTCAGGGCTGAATTATAGTGCGTATATTGCCCTTTACACATCGTTTTTCTAAAGACTTTTGTCTTTAACCGCTGGTCTTCCCTACAGACCAACACATCCAGGAACGGCAGAACTCCTCCATCTTCAACTTCCGATGTAAATTGTATGAATTGGGAGAAGCCATTTAAGATATTCAACACATGATCTTCACTCCCCTTCCGAACAAATGTAAACGTATCATCCACATACCTTTTCCAGGGGCGCATAGGGAGAACACTAGCATTAAATATTCTGGTCTCGAGCTCCTCCATAGCTAGATTTGCTATAATTGCGCTAATGGGGGAGCCCATAGCTGTACCATTAACCTGCTTATACATAATGTTATCATAAGGTTCTGGGACCGTAAGTGGCTCGAGAGTTTGCGGATCAGCTCTACAACCAACATTAATAGGGATAGGGGTGTACGGATTCACCCCCTTTTAGAGACTATTATCCTAAAAAAGGATGAACGGTTCCGTACGACTTCCGTTCGAGCCACTTCCGGTTCCACAATGCAAGAGAGCGGAACACGTGAGAATGGAAACATGTGATGCCTACCATTACCCTGCTGATATTTAAAGGTGTACTGAATAATAGAGAGTACTGCTGAAGAAGAAGGCTGGAGCCTTTGAAAGCTACGGGATTTTATCGCTTTTAACTTAGTATATTTTAATGCATTTTAATCTTGTGTTTTAATACTTTTAATATTGTAATATGTATATTAATTTTGTAAATACAGGTTATTGTAAATATAGTTATCAAGATTTGTTTTGTTTTATTTTATTTTAATTTTATTTTATTCCATGAAAGGTTGGTGAAAAAACGCTAAGAACGTAATATAACTTCGCATGTGTTGAGTATGACAAAGTTTCTTAATTTACAATGGTTCTCAAATCGTGGTCTAGTATTTTGAATGTCCAAAACTGGATTTCACCAGGGTGAAAGACTGAGTTCCAGCATCAAACTGAATTTGGCCAATAAATTCCATTACCTTCCTTCACCAATAAATTTTTTTTTATCAAAATCCATAGAGCCAAGATACGCTGTTATGTATACTGATGGACAGACAGACGTACATGGGGGGGGGGGGGGAATAGACACTACTGCATTGCTGAGATATGCAATCTAAAAAAAAAAGTATTACACTTGGTTAAATTTCGATATATGTGACCTATAAAGAAAGTAGTCTTACCAGTTTCACCAAGTGAAAACATCGAGATGCCCAAAACCAAACAACAAAAGGAGCAACGTTAATTTCATCTTCATTTGGAGCTTTAAAAATGGCATAAATTTTGTCCACTCACAGTTTAAAAGCTTGCCGCATTTAACGAAAAAATTTCTATGCCTTTATTGACGATTTGAATTCGTTTGATATATATATATACACACACACATACACGTTTTTACTATTAACAAAACAGGATCGATCAGTAACGCTCTGATTCAACTGGGTCCAATTTTTATATTTATTACACTAATATATAACACTGCACTGTTCAATAATGAAACGGGGCCGGGCCAAGCATTAATTGAAGCGATTTCACTACTTCTACACCAGTTAACAAATGCCTTTTATTTCGTATTAAAACTTGAGACTGGATGTACATATTTCTTGAATGTATGAAAAATATTTATCCTAAGTAAATATACACTTAGTCTTATCTTTGGTGTAAAACAGAATGACTCAGGGGCAGTTTAGTTACGTCCCATAAAAATTATGATTCCAGTTTAATAAAATAATATTAAAAACTACTTTTCAATTAAGTCATAGGTAACATTTTATACGCGGCCGCTTAGCTATCCATTCCACCACCTACCACCTTTCCCCACCCACACAACTCACAAAAAAAAAACATATGTGTAATAAGAACATCCTATTACCGCTAATTAGGAAAAAGCATTTTATGATAAATGATTCCATGATTGCCAAAAGGAATGCAAATAGGTACTAGACAATCTTTAAAATTACATATAGGTATGACTACCAGTAAGCAAACAATTGTATCTAAGCCTTACCGTGAAAGACGCATGGCAGGTGGGAGCACATATCCTGGACTCCGAAGCAAAACTCGGTATAAAACTCGGTACCTGATGTATACATCTCATTGCCGTTGGTCTCATAAAACCCAGCAACCATAGTAGTTAACATTGGCAGTTAAAAGAGGGCGGAGTACCTCTTGAGGCACACCAGACACAAAGACTCAGCGAACTGGCAGACAGGTCGAGAATTTCCTTTCTGCGCTGTTCCTTTTCGCTGCTGAATGTGAGCCGCTTGGTGCACGTAAATCTTCCGTAGAGGCAACTGTATCGATATCCACTGCTGATTTAATTTACACGAACAAAGAAACTGATTCACAGACACTGCACACAACAAAATTATTGTTGTTGTTTATAATCGAAAACACACAGCTAAGTGCTTTTTCCAGTTTTTATGCCAGAAAATCAAGCCGTAACAGACTAGCTCCCTACCACTTAACGTACGGAGATACTGGGACGACGCAGCTACTCGCCAAAGGCGCCGCAGAACTGATAATACCACGAGGCTTATGGGGTCGTTGTCTTCTCCAAACCCGCATACAGGGGGGAAACTACTCGTTTCCTTGTTGCTAGGCTACTATCTTGTCATGGTAATCCTGCCTGAGCTCGATGTGGTGTTAAAAACCATGAGAGCAAGGAATGTTCAGCTTCAAAACCAATCTGTGTCAATTGCCAAGGAGAGCACTCCGCCTACAAACACCTAGCGGTGGAAGAATGAAAAAGAAATCCAAAAACTGAAAAAAGAGCTGAATATATCCTACCCAGAGGCCAGAAAACGTATCCAACCAATAAATAGCGGGAAACCTTCATATGCCCAGAAGGTTTCTGCTAAGTGCACTATCGTTACACAAACTGAGATGACTATACCACCAAGAGAGTCATTCACTCCGATTGCACGCTATTTATTGAGTTCACAAAAGCTCACCAAAAATACACAATCAGCTGCCACTCCTATATCCATACCTCTTAGTGCTCAACCTCTACCAAAACCAAGTGGTAAAGAAAAGCTAAAAAGTTCGGAAGAGTCACCCGTAATACCAGAAACAATGAATGTAGAGAATAAGGAGGTAACGGACGAATCAGTCTTGGAACACTTTGCAGAGGAAGAAATAGACACAGGACAGCGTCCACACTGTCCAAAAAAGATAAATCCAAGACTGACAAAAGTAAGCCCTCAGCACCTTGGAAGCCGCCTGATGTACCCACCATGCCAAAATAATGGCTAAATTCCTACAATGGAATTGTCGTGGATTCCAGCGAAATACTGATGACATCAAGACCCTCCTGCAAAAGCACAAGCCAGTTTGCTTTTGCTTGCAGGAGACTTATCTAAAGGCAAATGATGACCCTACCATTCATAACATCACAATTTTTTGTAAGGACAGAATTTCGGATGGTCCTGCTCATGGAGGAGTGGCTATCCTTGTAGGCAACCAGACCCCAGTTCAGGCCTTGCTACCTATAACCAGCATAGAGGCTGTTGCAATTTGCCTTACAGTGGGATTTCTATTAACCGTCTGTTCAGTGGTATTTCTATTAACCGTCTGTTCAATTTATTTGCCACCTGGGACTGACATCTCCCAGGAAGACCTTGATGATCTTGTAGCGCAGTTGCCTCCCCCTTTCTTACTTCTAGGGGATTTTAATGGACATAACACCCTGCGGGGTAGTGCTAGCAACAGTGGAAGGGGACAAGTCATAGAGCATATGCTAAATGACAATGACCTCTCCCTTCTAAATGTGGGAATGAACACATTCTTCCACATGCCTACCTGTACGCTTTCTGCCATTGATCTTTCTATCTGCTCCCCCTCTCTACTCCCTTCACTGACTTGGGAAGTGGAGGAGAACCCATATGGAAGTGATCACTTCCCTGCGTTAACCTGATTATACAGTGGGAGACAGTGTCGTCCCTTCAGGTTACCACAGTGGAAGAGGCGCCTCCGTAGCCAGGTGGGAAGGAGCAGCAGTGCGTAGTACACGCTTCTTGATTAGACCGGGGTTCGAGCCCGTCACCACCAAATATGGAGGATGCAGAAAGGTCAAGGAATGACAGCCGCATATCCCGGAGCAACATGGCCTTAGTTGCTAATTCTCCTAAAAAAATAAAAATAAATAAAAATAAAAATAAAAAAAAATCAAATAAATAACGGTGGAAGACCAGTCAGGCTGAATGGAATGCCTTCCAACCTCAGGCAAATTTTGACCTTAATGCAGTCAGTCAGGAGCCTATCAATGATGCAGTCACGTACATCACAGGAAATATTGGCCATGCAGCTGCCAATACCATACCGAAAACATCTGCCCAGTTTCCTGAACCTTTTCCATCCTTTTCCCAAGCCATGGTGGAATTCACAATGCACAACAGCAAAAAAGGCTCAAAACAAACCTTGGGGGATATTCCGCCGACATCCTACCACTGTTAATCTAATAGCCTTCAAACGTGCACGAGCCAAACACACTACATTCGCCATCAGAGTCAAAAGGAATCATGGATCCGTTTTACATCATCTATTAACCAGTCTACCAACACTAAGGTAGTCTGGGATAAAATCCGAAAAATGAAGGGAAAATATACACCCACCCCTCATCGATCCTAGAATAATGGATGCACTATTGCAGAGCCCACTGCAATAGCCAATGCTCTTGGGGAATAGGATGACATCTCTGGGATATCATCCTATTCCCCAGAGTTCCTGGTCCTGAAACATAAAAGAGAAAAAGAAGCACTAAATTCCACACCAAAAGGCCTTTTTCCCTACAACGTGCCTTTCTCTCTGGCGGGAACTGAAAAGAGCTCTTCCAGGGGAAGTGCTGTTGGACCAGATGGCATCCATTATGAAATGCTTAAACTCTCACTAACATCTATGGATCACCTGCTTGTTCTGTATAACAGAATCTATACAATTTCATGATTCCTGGCGCATGGCATTTGTGCTTGCCTTTGCGAAGCCAGGAAAGGATCCTAAACTCCCTACTAATTACCGTCCTATAGCTCTGACTAGCTGTCTGTGCAAAATCCTGGAGCGAATGGTTAATTTTCGGTTATTGTGGTATTTAGAATTGAATGATCTTCTATCCAGCATCCAGTGCAGCTTCCAAAAAAACAGATCAACTCTTGATTACTTAATTAGACTGGAAATATCCATCCGGGATGCTTTCCTAAAACGCGAACATTTGGTGTCAGTGTTCTTTGACATGGAGAAGACGTACGACACAACTTGTAGATTTGGTATCTTAAAAGATTTGCATAGCCTTGGACTTAGAAGGCATCTCCCCATTTTTATTAAAAACTTTTTAGCCAATCGATCTTTCCAAGTTCGTGTGGGATCCTCGCTCTCTCGTCCCTTCTGTCAAGAGGAGGGAGTACCACAAGGATCAGTATTAAGTATTACACTTTTCGCCATCAAAGTAAATTCTATCACAGAACAGCTTCCTCCAACTGTAAATAGCGCCCTCTATGTTGATGACTTTAGCATATTTTGTCAGTCATGCAACATGAGGGTTATTGAAAGACAACTGCAACAAGCCATCAAGCCTTAATTCCTGGGCACTTGCTAATGCTTCAGGTTCTTGCCGGAGAAGACAATTTGCGTACACTTTTGTCGTAAGCGTAATCTTCATCCTGAACCTGAATTAAGGCTGGGACAAAATGATATTCCAGTAGTGTCAGACACAAAATTCTTGGGACTTGTGTTTGATAAAAAGTTGACCTTTCTAGAACATATTCGTCAACTTCATAAAAAGTGCACGAGGGGCCTAAATATTCTTCGCTCTCTCTCCTCTACCTGTTGGGGAGCAGACAGGTGCACCCTACTACGTATTTATCGTGCACTTGTACGATCCAAATTAGACTACGGGGCCCAGGTATACTCCTCAGCCAGAGACAGTGTCCTTCAATGGCTGGACCCTGTCCACCACCATCAGGCTATCCGTATCGCTACTGGAACATTTCGAACATCTCCTATCCAGAGCTTATATGTTGAAGCAAACGAACCACCGTTATCCCTTCGACATAAGCAGTTGTCTTTAAACTATGCTTTAAAGTTGAAATCCCTGCCAGACCATCCTACGTGGACATCCGTTTTTGAGCCACGTTGGGAAAATTTGTACAATATCCATCAGACTGCCAACCGACCTTTTGGTATTCGTGTCCGTGAGCTACTCAGAGAGTTTAACATCATGGAAGACAAGGTTGCACAAACGCCAAAAGAAACTCTTCAACCCTGGCATCCTCATACCCCATCGTGCAACTTTTCCCTTAAGAAATGAGTAAAGTCTGAGACTCCATCATCTGTCTACCAGCAGCTCTATTCTGCATACCAAGCTGAGCACTCCGACTTCCTGCCAGTTTACACAGACGGCTCGAAGTCGGAATTGTGGGTGGGATCTGTTGTTGTCTTTCCCGACACTATAATATCTCAGCAGATTCTTCCTGAATTCAGCCTATACACTGACTGCATGATATAGAGTTAGCCTTGGATCACATTCGAACTTGTCAATGCCAACGGTCAATAATATACAAAGGGTACTAGGAAAGTTTTGCAATACAGCTTTGTTTATTTAATTTTTTCAAAGTAATTTCCTCTACATTCAATACACCTCTCCATCCTCCGAAACCAATCTTTAAACCAGTTCTGCCAGGTTTCACTAGGGAGTAAAGCACACTCGTTGTCCCAAGCCCGTAGAAGGTCCTCATCACTGGAAAACCGCTTCCCTTTTAGCTTCATTTTCACAAGCGGGAACAGTGCAAAGTCGCAGGGAGCAAGGTCTGGACTGTAGGGAGGGTGCTCGAGAAGTTTCAGTCCTGTCGTGGTCAAATATTCGGTGCAGGCTTTGGCGCGGTGAGCTGGAGCATTTTCGTGATGGAGGTACCAGGTGTCCATTCTTGACTTTGGCCGCAGGTTCTTCATAGATCCAATGACTTTAGGCAGGCATTGTTCAGTATACCACTTAGCTGTGACTGTCTTCTGCATGTCCAAAACGACACGTTCCACAATTCCACTCGATTTGAAAAATACAGCTATCATTTTCTTCTTTACAGATCGGGATTTTCTGACAATTACGGGTGTGTCGTCATCATCAGAGACCCAAACTTTGTTTTGAGCCTTGGTCGGCAGATCGTAATAGTACAGCCAAGTCTCGTCACCTGTCACGATGTTGTTCACATACCGAGATTGTCCCTTATCAAACTTTTTTAACATCTCCCGGCACCAAGTCACACGTCGTGTCATCTGCTCTTCAGTCAGTTGATGCGGCACCCAGAGAGAACAAAGTTTCTTCACGTGCAAATGATCTTGCAGAATCGAACGAATTGCTGGTGCATTTAGGCCCAAAGTATCCTCTATCTGTTGGTAGGTCACTCGCCTGTTTTCGTCAAGCATTTTCCTCACAGCAGTAACGTTTTCCTCCGTAACTGACGTTCGTGGCCTTCTCGGCCTCTCAGAATCCTCCAGAGTGAAATTTCCCCTTTGGAATTCTCTATACCACCTGAATATCGTTGTACGATGTGGACAATCATCATCTAGTGCAAGAGTCATTTCTTCTAAGCACTGGTCTATGGTTAAACCACGCACGAAATTATACCGCAAAACTGTCCTTATCTCATTTCGTGACCACGATGCCATCGCAAGCACTTTACACTCTCACTACTAATGAATAACTGAGCCCATCGACTTGGCGCGGCGGCTACTATGCACGTATGAACATGTCTCAACATGCAGCAACAAGCAGCTTCCTGTGATCCATTGTTGCGTCATATTGCAAAACTTTCGTAGTACCCTTTGTATTCTGGTTCTTTGAGTGTATTACAGGCTTTATTATCTTTGAGACACAACTCTCATCCAGTTCTCTGTTGTGTTCAGCAGAAGTTACATTCTCTTCATGAATACAAGTTTGAAATCTGCTTCTGCTGGATTCCCAGCCACATTGGGATAAGGGGAAATGATTTGGCTGACACTGCAGCCAAATCAGCTGCACCCACTAATAATCGTTACCTGTCAGTCCCCTATACAGACTACAGGCAAATAATACACCAAAAGATATATTCCCAATGGCAAAAACTATGGCATAGAGAGAAAAACAAATAAATTATACCAGATAAAGCCTGTAATAGAAACATGGCAGTGCAGTCTGCGCAGGAATCGGAGTGAGGAAGTTGTTCTTGCTCGACTCCGCATAGGACACAGTCATCTGACACATTTGTTTCTGCTGAGGGAAGATGACCCTCCTATGTGCGAATCTTGTGACACCATTTTATCAATGAAGCATATTTTAATAGATTGCATAAATTTTACCCATGTTCGCAATATATATATTTTACCGCTTATACTCATCCGACTGAGCCTTATACACTCAGTCAGATTTTATCAGACAATGACCACGTGTCAGCAGTTTTTAAGTTTTTACAAGCTATTAATATATACACACACATATATAAATTGGATAATTTACCTTTAAACTTATACTGCCTTTTTATATATATATATATATATATATATATATATATATATATATATATATATAAATAACAATTTGACGAGATAACCTTTTTAATGGTTACCAGAATTTATCTTTGTTGATATTTTAATCTTTTCTTGGTGCAGTATAACTGTAGTCGTTTTTGCGCCAATAAAATCAAAATCAATCAAGCCTTTGTGAAAAATGAACACCTAGTTATGGTCTTCATAGATATAGAGAAGGCATCTGATATCACCTGATGGTATGGCATTCTCAGTGACTTTAATACTCTTGGTCTACGAGTCAGCCTGCCTATATTTATTAGGAACTTCCTCCAGAGCCGCACTTTCCAGATTCACTATCAAAACTCCCTTTCTACTATATTCTTGCAGGAAGGAGTACCACAAGGGTCAGTATTGAGTGCAACCCTATTTGCCCTTAGAATTGATTCCATTACGAAAGAACTCCCAAATTACTGTGGATGCATATCTTTATGCTGAAGATCTCTCTATTTCTTGCCATTCTCAGAACATGAGATTTATCGAATGGCAATTTGAGATGGCCCTCAATAAAGTGCAAAAGTGGGCTGAGCTCAATGGATATCGTCTTTCCCATCCGAAAACAGTTGCGATCCACTTTTGCAATTAATGCCAATTCCATATAGACCCTGATCTTTGGATATCAAATTGCACCATTCCGATTGCCAATAATATCAGATTCTTGGGATTGATCCTTGACAGCAAGTTAAGCTCCTTTGAGCACATTAAATTAATACTTACTATCTGACTGACAAAGCTGAACATGCTAAGAGCTTTATCTGCCCTGTCTTGGGGAGCAGGTCATACAACTTTGCTGCCCTTATATAGAGCACTGATTAGATCCTGTTTGGATTATGGTGCTCCAGTTTATGATTCTGACTGAAGGAGTTTTTTATTAAACTGGTTGGATCATATACAATACAGTGCATTACAGATTGAACTTGGTGGATCTATACTTTGAAGCTCATGAGCCCCTCTGTTCATTCACAGAAGAATGTTGTTTTATATGCAGCCAAAATACAAAGTTGCTCTCCGCATCCTATTCAGCCTTACCTCTTTAATCCACCATTTCACAATCTCTATAGAAATAAACCCATGTAAAATATGACCAGCAGGCCTACGGCTCCTTGAAATAACCCAGAATTGGAATGTTCCTCTCCACAATAGGCAACATGTAAAAAATTACTCTCATCCACCATGGACCCCTTTCCTGAATGTGATATATATTTTCTTCAATGGGGAAAGAATTGTCTACTGGCTCTAAATGTGGAACAACTCCATGCTAGCCATATTCAAAACTATGCTGACTTCCTACTGATATATAAGGATGGTTCCAAATCTCATTCAACTGATTACAGCAGCTTTTTAGCAGAACTATATAAAATACAATTAGCTCTAGAAAATTTGACTCTTCACCCATCTGCAAAATATTTTGTTTACACCATCTCTCTCTCTCTCTCTCTCTCTCTCTCTCAGCTCAATTATAACAATGCAGAGTTCCTCTCATAAGGATCACCCTGTTTTAAATCAAATAAGGAGTTTGCAGTTGAAAGTTTTGCTGGATTCCATCACATTCGGGCATTACAGGGAATGAGCTGGCTAATATTTCTGCTAAAATCCTTCAACTTTAGACTTAACCTCTGTTTTCATTCCAGCTTCTGATCATAATAATCATAATTCAAGTAGCATACCATGCATGGTGGACAGAGCTGTGGCATAAACAAACAGATAATAAACTCTGCCAATTGAAACAAGACCGAAAATTTTGGCACTCAAACGTTCTGACACTTCGGAGAGAAGAAGTGATACTAATGGAGATAAGAATAGGCCATAATCATCTGACTCAGCTCCATCTACTCACAGGCAATGATCATCCTCGGTGTTCACACAGCTTGGAAGTCTAACAGTCAAACTCATTTTAATTGACTGCCCACATTATCAACAACAACGAACTTCAGTATTTCTTTCTCTGTCTAATCTCCTAGAATTGATGATATTAAATCATATCATTGGAGAGGAGGCAAATATTAATGAACTTTACTGTTTTTTGAAACAAATTGGAATTTATGATCGAATATGAATAGTTTTTGAGCTGAAATGAAATTGAGCTGGCTTCATATTAATTATTTTTTAACATTCCTATGAATAGGCGCACTATAGCCACAGCAGCTTGTGTGTCATTAAACACCCATACTACACGCACACACACACACAGAGAACTCACCCAAAAGAAATGAGCACTGCAAAGAGCCAGGCGTTCCTGCCACTCCCCTCCCCCCAGAGGTAGAAGCCCTCAGGTAACAATACTGGGAAATCAGGAATGCCTACAGTGCAATGATCAGGAACCGGAAAAAGCTGTCCTGGGATCAGCTGGTCTCCGCAGTGGGAAAATCAGACCCCTGGGGAATAGTCTGTAAAATCACAAAAAAACAAACTGCGCAGAGGTGAGGCGACATCCTCTACCAGGAGGATGCTCCAAGGAAGCATGACAAAAAATTGGAATGAATCAGTAAACAGCATCTTGAACACCATATTCAAAACCCTGGACAGCCAAAACTCCCCTCAGCAAGACAAAATTTGCTGGGAGAACAACCCATAACACACCACCCTCACAGAGGCACCCTTCACGCAGCTGGACCTATTATCCGCAGTCGACAAACTAACAAACAAGAAATCACCCGGAATGGATATGATAGAACCCGAAATAATCAAAAAAGTGGTAGAGCTTGCCACAAATCTTCTCCTGATCCTATACAACCACTATCTCCAAAGCGGCCACTTTCCCACATCCTGGAAAACTGCCAACATTAAACTGATTCTGAAAAGCCCAACCAAGCCACAGCATATTCCTGTTTCATACCGCCCAATTGCTCTTCTCTCTCTCTGTACTAAGAAAAGTCTTCGAGCAGCTCCTACATCAAAAGATAAAAACCTACTACAACTCAGCACAGTTTCCTGCACAGAAGCAATTTGAATTTAGGAGAGACTGATCCACCACTGACACACTTGAAAGCATCATCACTGCAGCTGAAACTGCCAAAGTAAATACTTCCTCGTTGTCTCAGTTGATTTTGTGGGGGCATTTGACACCCTTTGGTGGCCGAGTATCCTTGCACGATTGAGGCAATCAAGTCTTCCCATGAACCTGTACGACATGAGCTGCAGAGTTATCTCACTGAGTGAAGAGTGGTGATTCAGGCACCTTACTCTAGAGTTGAAAGACAGATCTATAGAGGATGCCTGAAGGGCTCAGTGCTCGGTCTGCTTCTTTGGAACTATGTATTGGATGAATTCCTCTCCATGGACCTTGGGTCATACGGGCGCTGGCTTTTGGGGATGACCTAACCCTGATCTTGGAAACTGGCTCAAGGGATCATATGGAAACAACTGCAAATGGAGCCCTATTGGTCCTTCAGGAATGGATCAGAAAGAATTACTTGCAAATCTCTCCAACCAAGACACAATCCATTCTCCTCAAAGGATACCCAACAACCACAAGACCTGTACAAATTAAAATTAACAGCAAAACCATAAAACAGTTGGTCATGGAACTAAAGCACCTGGGACTCATTCTCGACAGTAAACTATCTTTCCTACCACATCTGAACTACATCCAAAGAAGAAGAAATATGCAGCAGTGGCGGCGAGGGTCATCCGCTAGGACTGGGGCCTAAACAGGTGCATTCTCGCCCTCCTCTACAAAACAGTCTTCATTCCGGAAGCTACATATGCCTCAGGTGTGTGGTTTAATAAGGCGACAAAAGCGGCAAATAGCAGGAAACTCAGTATTATTCCCCGACCAGTTCTTCTTACCATGATGTGGGCCTGCACACTGTGTCCGCCCACTCCCTGCAGTTGATCACAGGGGCCTTGCCTCTTGACCTGGAGGTGATACGCACAGGCATGCTGTAACAGCTTTGACGAGGAAAGAGCACTAGATACAGTGACCACATCACGGAACCCGCTGGGAATCGATCTGTAGAAAAGAAACTACTGCAGAACTACCTCCAGTCTGTATAGGAAAAACATTGGATGGAGTCCACAAAAGGGAAGATAACTCGCAAGTTCATTCCAGACGTATGAACAAGGTATCCAAAATAGCTTCCTTGTTCTTCCTGGGACTCTATTGCACTTAATTATTAACAGGATACAGTGCCATATGCATTCCATTTCATTTACAAAACTTACATAGTATGAACCAGAGCTGTAATGCTCAATACGTTCTATGTTGATATCAATATTTGTAGAATAATAAGAGAAGTTTACCTCAGTGTAGTATGTAGAACACTTCCGTATGATACTCTCCAAAAATTAAAACGAAAAATTTGAAAATCTTACATTAGAGTAACAAATAATTAAAAATCAATTTAACGAAAAAATTGCAAAACGATTTTCTTTCCTGAAGCTGACAATGCTTTTTGACCATGTCATGGTCATAGGAATGAAAATTACCGATTAGGGATGAGTATGAAACTTAAATAGGGATTATTTGTCTTCGCACATGTGCGTAAAAGCCCCCGAATCGGAGATCAGATGTGGCTGGCGAACATTAACAGAATTCTCTGGTAATTTAATTTCTACGGTTTCTGCAATTAATAGTCTCGTATAATTATATTGGACACTAAGTATTTTGGCCTCGTTAAATATAAAAGATATAAAAGTGTTTTTCGTTTATAGCGTGAAAGGCTAATTCTGACGCTGCTGCACGAGAAGCATGAAATGAGACCACATGTTGATTAACACGAATATTCAGAGAAAAAAGCATCGAACCCTGGTAAGACGAGTCACAATCACCGCAAGAAATGTTGTATACCAGGTCATTAATTTGTGTTGCGAATGAGGAAAGGGCTGAGCGATTGTTCAGTATAGTGTGTAATTTCTGTATTGGCCTGGCCACAATTTTAAATTCGGTATCTTTAAAGAATCTCTTTAAAGAAGGCCAATACATAAATTACACACTATACTGAACAATCGCTCAGTCCTTTCCTTGTTCGCAACACAAATTAATGACCCGGTATACAACGTTTCTTGCGGTGATTGCGACTCGTCTTACGACGCGTATTCCTCTGAATATACGTGTTAATCAACATGTGGCCTTGGTTCTTGCTTCTCGTGCAGCAGCGTTAAAATTAGCCTTTCGTACTGTTAACGAAAAACATACTTTTTTTATTTAACGAGGCCAAAATACTTAGTGTCCAATGTAATTATACGCGACTATTAATTGCAGAAACCGTAGAAATTAAATTACACGAGAATTCTGCTAATGTTTGCTAGCCATATCTGATCTCCGATTCGCGTAAAAGTGCATGCGTGAAGACAAATAATCCCTATTTATGTTTCACGCTCACCCCTTTTCGGTAATTTTCATTCCTGTGATCACAACATACGGTCGAAAAGCATGTTGGCTTCGGGAAGGAAAATCATTTTGAAAAATTTTTCGTTAAATTCTTTTAATTAATTTTCTTATTTTTGATTGCATTAAATTGATTTTTAATTATTTTTTACTCTAATGTAAGATTTTCAATTTTTTCGTTTTAATTTCTGGAGAGTATCATACCGAAGTGTTCTACATACTATATTGTGGTAAACATCTCTTATTATTTTACAAATACAAAACTCACAAAATACAGTGGATTCCGGTTATTTGGGCCACCGGATAATCGGGGCAGCCATTTATTTGGGGCAAATCTTAAAAAACAGAAACCAATCGAGAAAATAGCCAGGGTTTACTTCGCTTAATTGTGACAGCATGCCATTTAATCGGGTCAGGAGACCACAGCACTGGAGATTACCCTACGATTGTCTCCGACGGTCCCACGTGGTTCAGTCGAAATTCTGGAGGTCACAACCATAAAACAAAAACAATTAGCAGTCACCTGTTTATTGGGCTTTTCTGTTAGTGAAATCTATCCTAAACCGACAGTAAACTCGATCTTACTGAATTTGCGATAATACCAACAGCGGGAATTCTGTGGGTTATTATGGTGAAATGTGTCTACACTTCCAGAAATCTTCAATCATATAAAAAAACTAATTTTCAGATCTTCTCTTCATTCCTATTTTTAAAGCTTTGTAACTCGTTACTCCGTTCTCACTTGCGCGTATTGTGTTACTTGCTACTTGTGTGTGCCGTGTTCTTTGTTATTGATTGCTTATCTTTTTACTGTTTTAAATTTTAACCCCCGCCCACAAATGCCAGTGAACAGAAATGTTAACTATTTAGTATGTACATTACGTATTAATTATTCCGATTTTCATGCATCATTTAATTTTTAATAAAGGGTAAATTTGTGTTTAATATATCTTTACTTTTATAGCCTGTGGATAATATTCCTCCTATTTTCGCTAATTAGAATCACTGTTTAATAGAATTAAAATTCAATTCACAAACATGATCACAGTGACTGGCGCTTACTGCACATCGTATAGTAAACGGTACTTTACTACGTTGAGTTTGTCATAACGTGATTTGATTGTATAGTGAACCAATTATAAAGGGGGGGGGATACATTGTATTTTTAACTATTTACGTGAAACTTCGGATAATTGGGGCAGCTGCTTAATCGGGCCAAAATGACTAGTCCCGATTTGTCCCAAATAACTGGAATGGACTGTATATATACAATTTTATATACATTAACATTCTCGTTATACATACAAAAAATACTATATTATATATGACCTCCTGGTGCATTGCATACGTGTATCCCAAAATCGAGGGTGGCTCCTAGGCCCATCTCCACCTAGTTCATCTGTACAGCCATAGAACATCTACAAAGTTGGACTAAAAACATGTGCGGTATTATACCACCGCCAATACAAGGCAGCTGCTACCTGGTGCCCTTCTCTAGGCCTTGTTTACATTTTTTGTTTGTGCCAAATGCACAAGTCTTGCCTTTAACTTTAAATTTAATAGAAAGCATTCTTTAACTTTAAATTCAATGGCAATTTAAATTTAATGGCAAGCAGGCAAGATCACAACTAGCCCAACAGATAACTTTCAAACGAATATAGAGAATAAAATAAAGAAAAAGAGTGCCAACCATAATTTTCACTTCGGTTGTGGTGTTTTTTTATTTATGTTATACATGTGCAAAAGAAAGCTTATGCTGACATAAGGAGAAAGGAGGTAAGAATAAGTATGGTAATAGTACTCCAAACTTTCCTCCAATTGCTCTAATAGATCTTGAGGTATAAGATTTAGGGTTAGAAAGTAAAAAAATGAAAAGCAAAGTAAATAGCTTTTTATAATGGTACTTGGGATATACCGGGGGTGTAACTGCCCAACCCTTTAGTAAAGGATCCTGTTATAACTATAAGGGGTAAAAGGATGGTATTTAATGGACAAAAACAGGATTATAAGTTACTGTTCGTAACTTATAATTTGATAACCTTCTGCCATTTTCAAACCATAATACCTCCTCATGTGTGAATGTAGATGCAAAATACTCATACAAAGGAACTGGATGCAAAAAATAATTTTGTTATCATATATTTGGATTTCAGGAAAACTTTTGACACTGTTGCGCATCAAAGACTATTGTACAAATTGGAGCAGAATGGTATTAAGAGTAAGTTGCTACAATGAATAAAAGGATGGTTGAGTGGGAGAAGACAGCTGAAGGTAATTAATGAGTGCTGCTCTTCGTGGACTAATGTTATTAGTAGAGACCCACAGGGTTCCGTAGCCGAGAGGTCAGGAGCGGGAGTGCATACCACACGCTCCTTGAGTAGACCGAGGTTCAAGCCCCTGACTGCTGAATACGGTCGATCTGCCAACCCGCACTGGACCAGTGTGGCAGATTATGGTCCATTTCCCTCAGCACGAATTGTTGAGGAGGCTTCTATCCTGCAGTGGGTAGATAATGGCTCCACTTTACCTTTTTTTTACCCACAGGGTTCGGTGTTGGATCCTTTGTTGTTTTGTATATTTATCAATGATATTGATGAAGGTATATCAGGCTTAGTGTCTAAGTTTGCAGATGATACAAAGGTTGGCAGGGAAGTTAATGACAGTAATGGCAGTGTGCTACTGCAACAGGATCTAGATAATTTGGGCAGATGGGCTAAGAAGTGGCAACTGAAATTTAACCTTGACAAATGCAAAGTACTGCATATGGGTAGAAGTGACCCCAGAGAAACGCACCAACTGTGTGGTACTATACTTAAGGTGGTAGAAAATGAAAAAGACTTGGGAGTAATTGTGCAGTCAGATATGAAGTTTTCTGAGCAATGCAGACAGGCTGCCAGGGCAGGTCATGGGGTTTTGTCAATGATATGTAGGAATTTTGCTAGCAGGGAAAAGTAGGTGATTGTCCCTCTGTATAATGCAGTGGTCAGGCCACTCCTTGAGTACTGCTTACAGGTCTGGAGGCCTCATTTTAGGAAGGATGTGGATTTGCTTGAGCGTGTACAGAGAAGGGCAACAAGATTGGTGAGGGGAATGAAGGGATCCTCTTACCAAGAGAGGCTTCAGTTCTGCAAATTGCAGTGGCTGGAGACTAGTCACCTACACAGTGATCTCATTGAGGTGTATATGGGCTTCAATGGGTTCAGCACACTGAATTCTGATGGGATCCTTCCACTTGTTCAGATTACGAACCTAAGGGGGCATAAATTCAAATTAAGAAAAGATAGATGTGGATTAGATGTGCGGAAATTTGCCTTTAGCCAGTGGGTGGTTAATTGCTGGAACAAACTTCCATCTGTCGTGGAAGTTGATAGGTTAAATAAATTTAAGGAGGAACTGGAAAGGCCTTTGGAGGGAATGGTGTTTTTTTTTTTTTTTTTTTGGCTGATGCTGCATAAGCTCATACACTTGCTTTCTTGCATCACATGCCACTACTACTACCACTACTACTTGCTGCCATTGTTATACAATACGTGTACCACGAACAAGATAGCGATTATACTAGTATAAATTAATCAGTAAAATTTACTAATCTTATTAAATTTCATTGTCAATTAAATTGTACTTTTTTAACTAAATACATACAGCGACCTAGTTTTTACAAAATTAATATTATAAACTAATACATATAACTTGACAGGAGATAAGAAAGTCATATAACCGTAACTCGGAGATAATATTCGATACTGAAATACATATATATATGTAGTGTTATAGCTGCATTGGGATATAAGTTTAAGGTTAAATTTTGTATTGAAATTTTATTTGAAATTGAATAGAAATGATGACTGAGACCAGAGCTGTAAAGCAAAAGGCTCAAACCAATGGGAGTGCTGTGACTCAGGGGAGAACTGAGGGAGGTGTTTGTACTCTGAATTACAGCCTTTTGAAATGCACTGCTTGTTTGACGTTTGTGGATCAATCAGGAATGGAACAATGCCAAGGGGAATTTCTTTGTGTGTGTACGGTGTAAGGAGAGTGAGGAAATTAGGTGCCAACTCAGCATTGTTATAGGCCTATATGAGAGCTTGAAGGACAGGGTGGATGCCATCGAAAGATTTAAATTTAAAGGCCCATCAAGCTTTCAGCTGCATCAATGCCAGAGCGTGCACTTGAACATCACGTAAGACAGCGGCAACCCCCAAGGCAGAATGTGCTGGTCCCAAAGGAACTAGTTGTTGTCAGTGACTCTATTGTGCAAAAAGGATGGGTGGAACAGGACCAGGGTATGTCTGCCAAGGGCAAAGGTTGATGACATTGTAGAACAGATATCATCCTTTAAGAGCAGGATGATATTGTGATATTGTTTGATATTGTTGTACACGTTGGCACTAATGATATTAAGAGTAAGAGACCGGCGGAATTACTTACAAGTACAGCTCAATGTTGAAAAAAAAAAGCCATGAGTTAGGGTTGAATTTGAAAGTGTCTGTAATTCTGCCCAGACATCATAGGAGAGAGTATATGTTGAGAGCCTTGTCAATCAATTTGGCCTGGAGAGATTGTGCAAACCTTGCTTCAAGGGGTAGAATTTTTCTCAGCCTGGTCTGAGCGTGTTAACAGAAGAGACTGCTTCTGCAGGGCTGGGATAAACTTAAATAGAAAGGATGCAAGAATATTTGCTGATGCCATCGAGGCAGAGTTAAGTGGGTCGGAAAACTTCTAGCTTGGGGGGGCGTACATGGACTAATAGATTAACAGTAGCTGCTGGCAGAGGTGAAAGTTATTCTTACACTACTTCTATTGAAATTCAATTGAGCAGCAGCCTGGAAAGCAAGGCAATGGAGATTTCGAGGACTGCTGGGGGTCAAAGTGGAAAAGGTAAATTCGTGGGCTGTGTTAGAGTAACTAAGAGTAGAAACAGATGCATGTATACTTGCATGTACACCAATGCTAGGAGTACAGTTAATAAATTTGAAGGCCCCGGGTGCCAAGCGTTCCGTGGCCAAGCGATTTGTAGTGCATTTCTAAAAGCGATTTCTGCAAAGAGTATTTGAGCAAACAGATTCTATTTTTGTTTCAAAAACCGTTTTCTTGATTTCTTTGTATATCCAAGTAGCACTTTCACTCTACAAGAAGTAGGGAAAGGCCCAGAAAGGGAATCCACCTTTCTGTTTTTTTTTCTATAAATACAAATTACTAACCCAACCGCTTGGTCACCTCGTGGCACTGCTCCTGCCTCCCCGTGGCGGGGCCGGTAACCTGGGTGGAAAAGATAATCCCCCAAGGCCAAAAGGAGCCATCATGGATTCTACAAATTTTCCACCCTTAGAGCCTTCAAGCTCAAGACCAGAATATGGTAACGAAGAGAAGGAAAATAGCCAACCCAAAAGGCTTCGAACAGAAACACACTGTTCAGATATTCCCAATTTTTTGGTGATGCACTCTCTGTCTACCCAGCCTGTGGGTAAGTTATCTCCGTTCGTGATTCAAAGACATCTAGAATCTATTGCAGGATCACCAAAAATGGTAAAGCGACTCCAATCCGGAGATCTCCTGATTGAAACAGCCACCACAAAACATTCGGAGTGGCTATTAAAGACAACGACATTTGGTGGGTTGCCAGTATCTGTTACTCCCCACAATACCTTAAATTCATCAAAGGGTGTCATCACAGAATGGGACTTAATTACTGTGTCTGAGGATGAATTAGTACAAGAACTTAGCAACCAAAAGGTAATCAGCGCTAAAAGAATAATGACAAAAAAAGATGGAAATCTCATTCCAACTCGTTCCATCATTTTAACTTTTAGTACTCCTGATTTGCCATCCTCAGTAAAAGCTGGATATTTAAACTGCCGAATTCGTCCATACATCCCAAATCCTCTTCGCTGTTTTAAATGCCAGAAATATGGCCATTCACAGCAGGCATGCAGAGGTGACGCCATCTGCCCTATTTGTGGAGCAAAGGATCATACGCAGGCAGATTGTCCAGCCGCAATTCCCATCTGCCCCAACTGCAAAGGCAATCACCCCGCATTTTCTAAAACATGTGAAATGTGGAAAACAGGTAGGAATATCCAAAAATATAAAGTAGAACACAAAGTCACATATCCTGAGGCACGCAGACAAATAATGCTGACCATGCCAAGTCCATCTTATGCCTCTCGAACCTGAAGTTTTCATACAACTGCAATTCAAACAGATGTGTCGATACCGCCCAACGTCTCGCTAGCTAATTGGGTTAAAGCAACCATATCAACCACAGGAAAAGAAAATTCTAAAACGAAAACCAGCAATGCCACCAACACCCCAATTAGTATCCCAAATGATACTGAGACAGTCTCAAATGACACAGAAAAATTCCCAATTGAGACTCGGACAGTTCTGCATAACAAAGAAAAACTTAAAACTGCTAAAGATAAGAATAAACCTGAATCATCAGCCAGTAGTATGGAAGTAGATGTAAACCCAGATCATGAAGAACCCATACTAGAACTTCATGCAAATGACACGATGGATACTGGACGCCCTACTTTCCCGAAAAAAGACCGAAAAAAATCCTCTTCAAACAAAAAACAGTCAGATGATTCATCCTCAACTAAACCAAAATGAACCACAACATCTTACAATGGAATTGCAGAGGCTTTCGTTCCAACACAGACGATATTCAATACCTAATTAACCAATATTCTCCGGTTGCCTTTTGTTTACAGGAAACTTACCTAACCACACAAATTTCTTCTTCGATAAAGAACTATTGGATTTATCGAAGAGATCGAAATACTGCTAACGCTGCCCATGGTGGTGTGGCAATACTAGTAAATTCAAAGATCCCATCTAAACATATCCCACTCCAAACTGAAATAGAAGCTGTTGCTGTTCGTATAACTCTCCATGGTACAGTAACACTAGTCTCAGTCTATCTACCACCAAACTGTACTTGCTCTTTAAAAGATCTCGAAGACCTCTTTATACAGATACCTCCACCTTTCTGTATATTAGGGGACTTTAACGGGCACCACCCATTATGGGGCTCTACTAAATTGGATAGACGAGGTAGACTAATTGAAAGTTTTTTGGAGGCACTAAATCTCACTGTACTCAATACAGGTGCACCGACACACGTACAGCTCCCAGCAGGACACACCTCAGCAATAGATCTCTCAATTTGTTCACCAGTACTAGCCCCAACCATAGAGTGGTATGTAATAAACGATCCCATGGGCAGTGACCATTTTCCAATAGTATGCAACTTTCTGAAAGCAAAGACTCCTTCATTTCAACCCAGCAGAAAGTGGAAATTTGTCCGAGCAGACTGGGCAAAATTTCAGTCATCAATTGACCTTGATGAGGAAAAAATCCGCCTCCAGCATATTGATGATGTGACAGAATACATCACGTCGCATCTTCTAAATGTGGCTAAAGACACGATACCACTATCAAATCCGCCGGGCCGAAAGCACTATAATTACTGGTGGAATGACAAATGCACCACAGCAAAGAGAGCAAAAAATAAAGCCTGGAATTTGTTTCGGCAGTGCCCAAGCACAGTCAATCTCATTAATTATAAGAAATTAAGGGCAAAAGCACGCTTTATACAAAAGCAAGCAAAGAAAGAATCCTGGACCCGGTTTGCATCCACTTTTCACAGAAATACTGATCCCAAAATAATTTGGAAAAGAATTAGACAGCTGTCTGGTAAGTTTCCTACCATACCTTCTCCAATCCTCTCCTGGAATGGGCAAGATATATCTAATCCTGTAGATATAGCCAATGCTTTGGGCAATATTTTTGCAGAAATCTCAGCAACATCAGCATATACTAGCTCATTCCAAAGAATTAAAAACACTAAAGAAAAGCATGGTATTAATTTTGAAACTTCAAACCTTCTCCCATATAATAAACCTCTGCAATATTCTGAACTATTACATGTCATTAGAACAGCCCGCAATGGTGCTGCTGGACCAGATGGGATTTATTATGTCATGTTACAACATCTTAATGACAAAGCTTTGCGCCTCCTCCTAGTCTTTTACAATCGTATATTTTTAGAAAATGTTTTTCCAGTTTCTTGGCATCACTCTACAGTTTTGGCATTCCTAAAACCTGGAAAAGATCCATCCAACCCATATAGCTATAGACCCATATCTCTCTCAAGCTGCCTCAGTAAAATCCTTGAGAAAATTATCCACAGAAGACTCATCTGGATCATCGAGTCGGAAGAGCTAATGAGCGGTAGTCAATATGGCTTTCGTCAAAACAGGTCATGCTTAGACCTTATGGTCAAGGCTGAATTTGCCATCCGTAATGCTTTTGTCAAACATGAACATCTAGTAATGGTTTCAATAGACATAGAGAAGGCATTTGATACCACCTGGAGGCATGGTATACTTAGTGATCTGTACTTTCTCGGACTACGTGGCAACCTTCCTGTGTTTATTAAGAACTTTCTACATACTAGATCATTTCAAGTTCGATACCAACATGCCCTCTCTTCAACTTTCATTCAAGAAGAAGGTGTTCCACAGGGATCAGTATTGAGTGCCACTCTTTTTGCTATTAGAATTGATTCCATCACCAAACAGCTTCCAAACACAATTGAGACATATCTATATGCAGATGACCTTTCCATCTCCTGCCATTCCCAAAACATGAGATCTATTGAAAGACAGCTTCAAATTTCACTAAATAAAATACAACAATGGGCCAGCCTCAACGGCTACCGACTCTCTCAGCAGAAAACAACTGCAATTCATTTTTGCAGACAACGAAAACTTCATCCGGATCCTGAACTTCAAATTTCCAATGTCTCCATCCCAATCGCTACTAACATCAGATTTCTAGGATTAATCCTTGACCACAAATTAAATTTCCTAGATCATATTAAAAATGTACGGACTTCCTGTCTGAAAAAGATAAACATACTCAGAGCGTTATCTGCCCGAACGTGGGGTGCAGATCGTACCTCCCTGCTTCGGTTGTACAAGGCATTAATCAGATCCCGTCTCGATTATGGTGCTCCAATCTATGATTCTGCCAGAAAGAGTGCATTACGCTGGCTTGATCCTATTCAACACAGTGCTTTGAGAATTGCAATTGGTGCGTTCAGAACGTCGCCAGCACATAGTCTCTACATAGAAGCTCACGAGCCCCCACTAACTTTACGCAGGAAAACACTGTTGTTGAAATATGCTGTCAAGATACAAAGTTGTGCCTCTCATCCCGTTCAGTCATACCTTTTAAACCCACCATTAGAAAACCTATACAGAAACAAACCCAGCATAGTTAAACCAGTTGGTCTTCGCCTTCTTGAAGTGGTGCAGGTTTGGAATATTTCCATCCGGAAAGTACAGCAGATACCAACCTTTGCTCAACCACCATGGGCTCCTCCTCCTCTTCCAACATGTGACACTTACCTCTGCCAATGGAGAAAGAATACTTTGCAAGCAACAAACTTCAAACAAATTCATGATTATCACATTCAAAGATATATTGATTTCTACCAAATTTATACAGATGGCTCTAAATCTAATTCAAATGTTGGAGCAGCTGCAGTGTTTCCAAATGCAGTTGTATCAGTATCCCTTCCATCAGATTTTAGTATATTTTCTGCTGAATTGTATGCAATAAAACTTGCTTTAGAAAATCTCTGTTCCGACTGTTCTTTAAAATCTGTTATTTATACTGATTCCCTCAGCTCAATCATGTCACTAAGTAATTGCGAAGATAAAGTTCACCCTGTTCTAGATGAAATCAGAAGCTTGTTACTACAAATCAAAAAACGTCAACAACGGGTTGCTTTTTGTTGGATACCCGCCCATTCCAGTATTTTAGGCAATGAACTGGCTGTTAAAGCTGCAAAAAATCCAACTACCTTTGATTTAACCAATATCCCTGTTCCAGCATCAGATTGTGTACTAACCGTTCATGCTGCTTGCCTATCACAATGGACAGCACTCTGGCACTCTCAGACTAATAATAAACTCTTTCAGTTTAAACAAGATCCGAAAATTTGGTGTTCCAGTGTTCGTACATCGAGACGAGAAGAAGTAGTCCTTTCAAGGGCAAGAATAGGTCATACTCATCTGACACATCTTTATTTACTCACAGGAGGTGATCCACCACAGTGTACACATTGCTCTAACATCTTGACTGTTAGACATATTCTAATTGACTGCCCCTACTATAAACAACACAGAGCTACATCCTTGATCTCACTGATAAAAAGTAGTAAACCAATAACTCTTGAAAATCTCATTGGTGATAAAGCAAATATTTCTGAATTTTTTGACTTCCTCAAGCAAACTGGACTTTTTAATAATTTCTGATTTAAAATTTTCTTTTGATTTTATGGAAATTCCTCATCTCCTAAAATAATAAGTGAATAGGCACATTATAGCCATAGATGCTTATGTGCCATTAAGCCTCCATAACAACAACAACAACAATAAATTTGATGAACTGGAAGTGCTAGTTAATACATCAAATGACAGATATTGTTGGGATATCAGAGACGTGGTATTAACACATACATAAGCAGTGCAGAATTTGAATTTGGAGACTACAATGTGTACAGAAAGGATAGACAGCACAGGAAGGGAGGAGGGGTTATGCTGTTAATTAAGAAACACACAAAATCGAAGTAAGTGCATCTGATTCATGTTGATGGACAATGCAATGTTGAGTGTGACATAAACACTGGGAAAAGAAAAATGAGAGCAGGTGTGTGTTATAAACCTAATGAATCTGATAAGTATAATGAGCAATTCTGCAGAGAAATAAACCAGGAAACCAGAGTGTCTTATAATGGGAGATTTTGATTTTCCAGAGATTGACTGGAATTTGTGGATTGGTCACTCTCACAATAGCAAGGCTTTTGTGGATTTATGGTATGATTGTTTTCTACATCAGCATGTTCGGGAGGCAACTAGAGGGAGTAATATTCTTGATCTGATTATCAGTAGTGATTCTTCGTGCATTAAGAATCTGCGGATAAGGGAACCACTAGGCGGCAGTTATCATAGTGTTCTGAAGTGGGATTTAATCAAAGGGGTAATTTCCATCACGGGTAAACAGAAGGGTTTTTGCTTTCACAAAAGTGAGTACGGTTGTCTGAGACAGGATTTAAATTCTATACGGTGGGAAAAATTGATGATGTTAACAACAGCAAATTCAAAATGAGAAGCATTCAAAGAAATTACGAGCTACTAGAAGCTACTAGTGTTTTCATACCAACTAAGAAATATTGTTCAAGATTTAGGCGTAAATGGATGTCACATGAACTAATTAAACATGTGGCAGAGAAGAAAAATGCATGGGATACATATAAATTAACAGGTGACACAGAAGCCTACGATAGATATAAGCTGGTCTGTAACCAAGTCCCAAGAGAGGTTAGGCAAGCAAAGTCAAAGTACGAGAAATCTTTTGCAAAGGATGCAAAGAATTCTTTACTTTAGAGCAAAGAGTTTACTTCTGTAAACTCTAGAAGGAAGGGGATGCATCAGATTGGTCCACTAGTTTTCGATGGTTCAACTGTTGATGATCTTGCTGAGGTAGCGAACAAACTAAATGAATATTTTGCATCTACATTCACTCACAAGAGGAGTTACTCAAGGAGGGATTCACACATGACGAGTTACTCAGGGAGGGATTCACACATGATGAGTTACTCGGGGAGGGTATAAAACACCTTTCTTTGAGAGGTGTTTTAAACTCTTGCCGGAAGCTAGATAATCTTGTAATAACTAAGAGTAAAGTGGAGAAGAAATTATTGAAGTGAAACATAAGAAAGGCACCTGGGGTGGATGGAATCTATCCAGTTATATTAAAGGAGGCAACAAATGAAGTAAGCAAACCCATAGCCATAATTATGATAGCTTCTTTGTACTCAAGGGAGGTACCCATGGACTGGAAATCTGCAAATGTGACCACAATCCACAAAGGAGGATCCAAGGGAGACAGGTAATTACAGACCTGTTAGTTTAACTTCTGTTCCATGGAAATTAATTAATGGAGGCACTGGTTAAAGAAGCATTGCAAGATCATCTAGACAAGACTTCAGTTATAGCTCGGACACAGCATGGGTTTGTTAAGTGAAAGTCTTGTCTGACCAATTTGATAGGAATCTAAGATGTTGTCACAAAGGAACTGGATGGAAAGAATAATTTTGATATTTATTTGGATCTTAGAAAGGCTTTTTGATAATGTTGTACATTTAAGACTGCTGCACAAATTGGAGCACTGTGGCATTGGAGGCAAATTGCTGCTATTGATAAAGAGATGGTTGAGTGTGAGAAGACAGAGAGTGGTAATCAATGGACACTGCTCTTCGTGGACTAATATTATTAGTGGAGTCCCTCCCAGATCAGTGTTGAGTCCATTGTTGTTTTCGGTATTCATTGATGATATTGATGATGTTATATTAGGCTTAATGTCCAAGTTTTCAGGCGATACAACGGTCGGCAGGGTTGTTAATGACACTAATGACAGTGTGATGCTGCAACAAGATCTAGAAAAGTTGAGTAGATGGGCTGAGAGGGGGCAATTGAAGTTTAACATTGACAAATGTAGAGCACTGCATATGGGAAGCAGTAACCAGAGAGTAACGTATGAATTCTGTGGTACTACACTGACAGTGGTAGAGAACGAAAAGGACCTGGGGGAAATGGTGCAGGCAGATATGACATTTTCTGAGCAGTGCAGACGGTCTGCAAGAGTAGCCCATGGTGTCTTGTCAATGATATACAGGAATTTTTCTACCCGGGATAATGAGGTGATTATCCCTTTGTATATGGCAATGGTCAGGCCTCACCTTAAGTACAGTAAACCCCCGCTATTCGCAGGGGTTACGTTGCTGAGAATGCCGCGGATACTGAGTTATGGCTCCCATAGTAGTAAAGGGGTTTTGTTCCAAAGTATGAAATATATAAAAAAACTAGTCTAAAATTTTGTCTATGTATGTATTATATGTACCTTCATAATATGTCTATGTACATAGACAGCACATAGTGAAATGAAAGCATATGCCATCGAAATGAAAATAAGAAACTATTTAATATTAAATGTAATATTTATTAGAAATTTCAAACCCCTGCCTTTGCTAGCTAAAAAACTTATCCCACCAGTGCTATCACCAGTTTTGCTAAAGTGTTGATAAAGGAGTTTTGCCTTTTTACAAATGATGACTGAACTTAATGGAATTTTATTTTGAGTTTGGTCTTCTATCCACAGATTTAAAACTTTTTCCACTTTTTAAAATTTAACATCATGAGTTACAGAGCAAATTTTTGAAACAATTAGCGCGTTTTCACGGACTACGGCGGATTTTTTCTTCCGATTTCTTGATTGATCATACCATTGACTCATTGATTTTATAATATTTTGCCACTGAGGGGACACTTTCACCATTAGAAATTTTATCTAATAACTCAATTTTATTTGCTAATGTCATCACCTTCTTTGATCTTTTCACATTTCCCTTGTTATTCGCAGCCATATTTTTGTACGGGTTAGAAAGAACTTGTCCACAATAAAGTCACTTTCTTCCATTAACACACTCGAAAAAGTCTGTTTTACACTGCAAAACGGTAGATTTATCACTTTTGTAAGCATATCAATTTATAAGCATTTAAATTAAAATCAAATGACGAAACCTTCCATGGCAAGCGCATAACACATACTGAACAAGGATTACCGAGAAACATCCACGCTATCGATTTTGTCACCCCTCTCCCCCACCAACTGAGCGCTGTTTTGACCAGGAAAGATAATTTTAGCCACGCCCATGTTTTTCTATGGCAGTAGTAGTAGTAGTAGTGGCATGTGATGCAAGAAAGCAAATGTATGAGCTTATGCAGCATCAGCCAAAAAAAAAAAAAAAAAATCACAGCATTCCCTCCAAATGCCTGTCCAGTTCCTCCTTAAATTTATTCAACCTTTCAACTTTTACAACGTCAGATGGAAGTTTGTTCCAGCAATTAACCACCCGCTGGCTAAAGGCAAATTTCCACATCTGTCTTTTCTTAATTTGAATTTATGCCCCCTTAGGTAGGCGCCTCCGTAGCCAGGTGGGAAGGAGCAGCACTGCATAGCACACGCTTCTTGATTAGACCGGGGTTCGAGCCTGTCACCACCAAAAACGGAGGATGCGGAAAAGTCAGGGAATGACCACCGCATATCCCGGAGCGATATGGCCTTAATTGCTAATTCTCCAAATAACAATCGAGGCTGCCCCCTTAGGTTCGTAATCTGAACAAGTGGAAGGATCCCATCAGAATTCAGCGTGCTCAACCCATTCAAGGCCTTATATACCTCAATCAGATCACCGCGCAGGTGCCTGGTCTCCAGCCACTGCAATTTGCAGAACTTAAGCCTCTCTTGGTAAGAGGATCCCTTCATTCCCTTCACCAATCTCGTTGCCCTTCTCTGTACACGCTCAAGTAAATCTACATCCTTCCTAAAATGAGGCCTCCAGACCTGTACGCAGTACTCAAGGCGTGGCCTGACCATTGCCTTATACAGAGGGATAATCACCTCCTTTTCCATGCTAGCAAAATTCCTATATATCATTGACAAAACCCCATGACCTGCCCTGGCAGCCTGTCTGCATTGCTCAGAAAACTTCATATCTGCCTCCACAATTACTCCCAGGTCTTTTTCATTTTCTACCACCTTAAGTGTAGTACCACACAGTTGATACGTTTCTCTGGGGTTACTTCTACCCATATGTAGTACTTTCATTTGTCAAGGTTAAACTTCAGTTGCCACTTCTTAGCCCATATGCCCAAATTATCTAGATCCTGTTGCAGTAGCATACTGCCATTACTGTCATTAACAACCCTGCCAACCTTTGTATCATCTGCAAACTTCGACATTAAGCCTGATATACCTTCATCAATATCATTGATAAATATACAAAATAACAGTGGACCTAACACCGAACCCTGTGGGACTCCACTAATAACATTAGTCCAAGAAGAGCTGCACCCATTGATTACCACCCTCTGTCTTCTAGCACTTAACCATCCTTTTATCCATTATAGCAACTTACCCTTAATACCATTCTGCTCCAATTTGTACAATAGTCTTCCATGCGCAACAGTGTCAAAAGCTTTCCTGAAATCCAAATATATGATATCAAAATTATTTTTCGCATCCAGTTTCATTGTAACCACATCATAATTTCCTATCAAATTTGTCAGACAAGACTTTCCCTTAACAAACCCATGCTGTGTCTGAATTATTGCTGCAGTCTTGTCTATATGATCCTGCAATGCATCTTTAACCAGCGACTCCATTATTTTACCCGGAACAGAATTTAAACTAACTGTTCTGTAATTACTCGATCAACAGAATTTAAACTAACTGTTCTGTGTCACCCTTCGATCCCCCTTTGTGAATTGGGGATACATTTGCACATCTCCAGTCCGTGGGAACCTCCCCTGAGTCCAAGGATGCTCTCATAATTATGGCTAAGGGTTTGCTTAGTTGCTTTGCTGCCTCCTTTAATATAACTGGATAGATCCCATCCACCCCAGGTGCCTTTCTTACGTTTAACTTCAACAATTTTTCTTCCACTTTGCTCTCAGTTATTACAAAATCATTAAGTATCTTGCTACAATTTGATAACCTTCTGCCATTTTCAAACCTTAATAATTCCTCACGTGTGAACGTAGATGCAAAATGCTCATTCAGTTTGTTTGCTATCTGAGCAGGATCAACAACAGTCGAACCATCGATGTCAAGTGGACCAATCAGATTCATCCCCTTCCTTTTAGAGTTTATATAAGTAAAGAAATCCTTGCTGTTTTTCTTAGCATCTTTTGCCAAGGTTTTCTCGTAATCTGCCTTCGTCTGCCGAACCTCCTTTGTGACCTGATTACAGATTAACTTATATCTGCCATAGGCTTCTGAGTCGCTTGATAATTTATATGCATCCCATGCATTTTTCTTCTCTGTTACGAATCTCATTAGTTCATTTGACAACCATTTAGGCCTAAACCTTGAACAATATTTCTTAATAGGTATGAAACTTTTAGTAGCTTCCACGATTAATTCCTTGAATGCTTTCCACTTAGAATTTACTGTTGGTAACATCGTCAGTTTATCCCACTGTACAGAATTTAAAAACTGTCGGAGACCACTGTACTCGCCTTTACGGAAGCAAAACCCCTTTCCTTTACTCCTGATGGTAATTAAATCTTTAAGTAAATCCCACATCAGTACACTGTGATCACTGCCACCTAGTGGTTCTTTTATCTGCAAATTCCTAATACATGAATGATCACTGCTGATAACCAGATCAAGAGTATTACTTTCTCTGGTTGCCTCTCGAACATGCTGCTGCAGAAAACAATCATCCAATAAATCTACAAAAGTCTGACTAGTGTGTGAGTGCCCAATCTACAAGTTCCAGTCAATATCTGGGAAGTTAAAATCCCCCATTATAAGACATTCCGATTTACTAGCCCACTCTATTTCTCTGTACAATTGTTCATTGTACCCATTCAAGTCATTAGGCCTATAACACACTCCTACTCTAATTTTTGCTTTCGCTGTGCTTATGTTACACCAAACTGACCAATAGTGCACTGTTTTTCTTTATTAACAGCATAACACCTCCTCCCTTCCTATCCTGTCTATCCTTTCTGTACACATTGTTCTCCCCAAATTCCAGTTCGGCATTCCTTATATCTGTGTGACACCAAGTCTCTGATATCCCAACAATATCTGCCTTTGATGTCTTGACCAACACTTCAAATTCATCAAATTTATTTACTATACTTCTAGCATTGGTATACATGCAAGTATACATGCACCTATTCTTATTCTTAATTACTCTAACACATCCCATATACCCACCTGTTTCACGATGACTGCCATCCGTCCCTGAAACCTCCAACACGCCCCCTCCAGTTCGCTACTTATTCTAATAGAAGTTGTGCAAGAATCACCTTCGCCTCTGCCTATGGCTACTGTTAAACTATTAGTCCTTGTATCCCCCCAAGCTATCAGTTTTCCGACCCACCCAACACTGCCTCGATAGCATCAGCAAATATTCTTGCACCCTTTCTATTTAACTGTATCCCATCTGTGTAGAAGCAGTCTCTCCTGTTAACAAGTACAGTGCAGGCTGAAAAAAATTCTATCCCTTGAGCCTTGCACAATCTTTCCAGAGCCGAATTAATCGACGAAGCTGTCATCATATACTCCCTCCTATCGTGTCTGGGCAGAATTGCAGACACTTTCAAATTAAACCCTAATTCACGGCTTTTTTTCATCAGTGACCTGTACTTGTTAAGTAATTCTGCCGGTCTCCTACTCTTAATATCATTAGTGCCAACGCGTACAACTATATCACCTTTTGTGCCCCTAAAAGATGATATCTGCTCTACAACGTCATCAACCTTTGCCCCTGGCAGACATACCCTGGTCCTGTTCCACCTATTCTTTTTACAATGGATGTTTCCCGTTTCCCTGACAATAGAGTCACCAACAACTACTAGTTCCTTTGGGACCAGCACAATCTGTCTTGGGGGTTGCCGCTGCGTTGCGTGATGACCAAGTGCAAGCTCTGGCGTTGATCTGGGCAGCTGAGAGCCTGATGGGCCCCTCAATTTAGATCTTTCTAAGGCATCCACCCTGTCCTTCAAACTCTCATATAGGCCCATAACAAGGCTGAGTTGTTGCCTAATTTCCTTACACTCCTTACATCGCGCACACAAAAAGACATCCCCCATGACAATATCATGTTCCGTTCCAGATAGTTCCGCAAACATTTCACAAGTTGCACATTTTTTTAGTCTGTGATGCGTTGGAGAATCGCCCCCCCCCCCTCAGTTCTCCCCCGAGTCACAGCACTCCTGCCACTTTGTGCCCGTTGCTTTGCTGCTCTAGTTTGGGGCATGATATTTTAAATTAATAAGATCAATAAATTAAATTAAATTAAATGTCAATACTACGCTATCTAATAGAAACAGTGAAGCGTAATACTGTTTCTATAATTATACATTAGAGCTACCTAGTTACCTCAATTAAAAATTTGAATTCCCTATCACTATATACAAAAAACAATGCCTGCAATATTCTAACGAAATAACGGTTTTATAAAGTATTACGTATATCTACAAAAACTGTTTATATAAATTAAAATAAAAATAACCAGCGTAATTAGAACTATAAGACTACGTATTAAGTACAATATAAAATAACAATTATGTAAATAAAAAGCAAACACTTATCGTTTTTTTCGGAGCCTGTAACTCGCAGCTGTATTTTCTAAAGAGAGTCAGCGCCCTCTCTTTAGAAAATGTTAATTGGCGCTTTAAAATTCACATTTTTTTAGGTTTCATTTTATATTAAATCAGCGACCACGAATACAGATACTGTGAATAGCGGGGGTTTTACTATACTGTATACAGGTCTGGCGGCCTCATTTTAAGAAGGAGCTAGAGCTGTTGGTACAAGTACAGAGAAATGCAACAAGATTAGTGAATGGAACAAAGGTTGCTCTTACAAAGAAAGGCTTAAATTTTGCAAATTACAGTGTCCGGAGACTAGGTACTTGCGAGGTGATCTGATTAAGGTGTATAAAGCCTTGAATGGTGTGAGCATGCTCAGTGTTGATGGAATTCTTCCTCTTGCTCAGAATAATCACCTGAGAGGGCATAAATTCAAATTGAGGTTGGTTGATTGGGGATTTATTTGGTTCATCAGCATCTAGGGCCATAGTGCACCATCAAATTCAGGAAAGACAGTTGTAGGATAGATGTGCGACAGTTTGCCTTTACCGAGCAGCTTGTTGTTTGCTGGAAAAAACTTCCATCTATTGTTGTAGAAGTTGATAGCTTAAAAAGATTGAAGGCAGAACTAGACAAACATTTGGAGCGGGTGGATGAGTGAAACAAGAAGCGGGTGTGGGTGTTTTTTTTTTTGCTGATGCTATGTAAGCTTGCTTTCTTGCATCATGTGCCAATTGCTAATTAAGTTCTGATGGTTGTTTAATGCTAATAATAATGAAGAAATATAGAATAATAATTGTAGATAATAATAAGGAAATAAAAGAAATAATTATTACCAAATTTAGTAATATTTAAATGAAAATTGACATTTATAAGAATTTGGTGAGAATTTTAAGAATTTTTTTTAAATAATTCATCCTATATGATATAGTAATAAATTGCAGACCATCATTACAGAACAGTAAAAATAAAAATAACCAGTTACTACAAAAAGAATAAATAGTAATTTGCTGCTTACCACCCTCGCTGGTCCCAAAGGAATTAGTAGTTGTTGGTGACTCTATTGTCAGGGAAACGGGAAACATGCTTTGTAAAAAGGATAGGTGGAACAGGACCAGGGTATGTCTGTCAGGTGCAAAGGTTGATAACGTTGTAGAGAGGATATCATCTTTTAAGGGCACAAAAGGTGATATAGTTGTACACGTTGGCATTAATGATATTAAGAGTAGGAGACCAGCGGAATTACTTAACAAGTACAGGTCACTGTTGAAAAAAAGCCGTGAATTAGGGTTGAATTTGAAAAGTGTCTGCAATTCTGCCCAGACACGATAGGAGGGAGTATATGATGAGAGCCCTGTCGATCAATTTGGCCCTGGAAACATTGTGCAAGGCTCAAGGGGTAGAATTTTTTTCAGCCTGGTCTGTGCTTGTTAACAGGAGAGACTGTTCTACAGGGATGGGATACACTTAAATAGAAAGGGTGCAAAATGTTTGCTGATGCTATCAAGGCAGTGTTAGGTGGGTCGGAAAACTGCTAGATTGGAAGGATACAAGGACTAATAGATTAACAGTAGCCACTGGCATTGGTGAAAGTGATTCTTGCACTGCTTCTATTGGAATGAGCCGCAGCCTGGAAAATAAGATGCAGGATATTTCAGAGACTGCTGGGAATCATTGGGGTACAAGTAAACACATGGGTTGTGTTAGGGTAGCTAAGAAAAAGAACAGGTGCATGTATACTTGTATGTACACCAATGCTAGGAGTTTAGTAAATAAATTTGATGAATTTGAGGTATTGCTCAAAACATCAAAGGCAGATATTGTGGGGATTTCAGAGACGTGGTGTGACACAGATATAATGAATGCAGAACTGGAATTTGGGGTGTACAATGTCTACAGAAGGGATAGACAGGATATGAAGGGAGGAGGGGTTATGGTATTAGTTAAGAAATACATAAAATCCAAGGAAGTGAAGCCAGTCGACATTGCTGGACAGAGCAGTGTCGAGTCAGTTTGGTGTGACATAAGCATTGGGAGATCAAAATTGAGAGTAGGAGTGTGCTATAGGCCTAATGACTCTGATGAGTATAATAAGAAAATGTACAGGGAAATAGAATGGGCCAGTAAATCAGAGAGTCTTATAATGGGGGATTTTAATTTCTCAGATATTGACTAGAATTTGGGGGCCGGTCACTCACACACTAGCAAGGCTTTTGTGGATTTATTGGATGATTGTTCTCTACATCGGCATGTTCGGGAGCAAACTAGAGGGAGCAATACTCTTGATTTGATTATCAGTAGTGATTCTTCATGCATTAAGAATCTGCAGGTAAATGAACCACTAGGTCGCAGTGATCACAGTGTGCTGAAGTGGGATTTACTCAAAGAGGTAACTACCATTAGGGGTAAAGAGAAGGGTTATTGCTTTCGTAAAGGCGACTACGATGGACTGAGACAGTATTTAAATTCTATACAGTGGGACCAACTGATGATGTTACCAACAGCAAAGTCAAAATGGGAAGCATTCAAAGAACTTATCTTGGAAGCTACTAGGCTTTACATACCAACTAAGAAATATTGTTCAAGGTTTAGGCCTAAATGTATGTCAGATGAACTAATGAGACATATGGCAGAGAAGAAAAATGCATGGGATACATACAAATTAACACGTGACACAGAAGCCTATTATAGATACAAGTTGATCTGTAACCGAGTTACAAAGGAGGTTAGGCAGGCGAAGGCAGATTACGAGAAATCTTTGGCAAGGGATGCAAATCAAAACAGCAAAGAGTTCTTTACTTATGTAAACTGTAGAAGGAAGGGGATGAATCAGATTGGTCCACATGATATCGATGGGTCAACTGTTGATGATCCTGCTCATGTAGCTAACAAACTAAATGAATATTTTGCATCGACATTCACACATGAGGAGTTATTCAGCGAGGGGAATGCCAGTGGTGTATTCAACTCTGACAGTAAGGTAGAGAATCTTGCAATAACTGAGAGTAAAGTGGAGGAGAAATTGTTGAAGATAAATACAGGAAAGGCACCTGGGGTGGATGGGACCTATCCAGTTATATTAAAGGAAGTAGCAAAGGAAGTAAGCAAACCCTTAGCCATAATTATGAGAGCTTCCTTGGACTCAGGGGAAGTACTCATGGACTGGAGATGTGCAAATGTGACCGCAATTCACAAAGGAGGATCAAAGGGCGATACAAGTAATTATAGACCTGTTAGTTTTACTTCTGTTCCCAGAAAATTAATGGAGGCACTGTTTAAAGAAGCACTGCAGGATCATCTAGATAAGACTTCAGTTATAGCTCAGACACAGCATGGTTTTGTTAAGTGGAAGTCTTGCCTGACGAATTTGATTGAATACTATGATGCAGTCACCAAAGGACTGGATGCCGGGAATAACTTTGATATTATATTCTTGGATCTTAGAAAGGCTTTTGATACTGTTGCACATGGAAGACTGCTGCACAAATTGGAGCAGTGTGGCATTGGAGGCAAATTGCTGCTATGGATAAAGGGGTGGTTGAGGGGGAGAAGACAGAGAGTAGTAATCAATGGACACTGCTCATCGTGGACTAATGTTATTAGTGAAGTCTCTCAGGGTTCAGTATTGGGTCGACTATTGTTTTCTGTATTTATAAATGATGATGGTATATCAAGCTTAATGTCCAAGTTTGCAGACGATACGAAGGTTGGCAGGGTTGTCAAGGACACTACTGACACTATGCTGCTGCAACAGGATCTGGAAAGGGTGAGCACATGGACTGAGAGGTGGCAAATGAAATTTAACATTGACAAATGTAAAGTACTACATATGGGAAACAGCAACTCCAGAGCAACGTATCAACCAGTGTGGTACTACACTGACAGTGGTAGAGAATGAAAGGGACCTTGGGGTGGTTGTGCAGGCAGATATGGAGTTTTCTGAGCAGTGCAGACAGGCTGCAAGAGTAGCTCATGGTGTATTGTCCATGATATATAGGAATTTTTCTAACAGGGATAAGGAGGTGATTATTCTCTTGTATAAGTTCAGGCCACACCTAGAGTACTGTATACAGGTCTGGAGGCCTCATTTCAAGAAGGATGTAGAGATGCTGGAACGAGTACAGAGAAGGGCGAAAAGATTGGTGAATGGAACAAAGGGGTGCTCTTACGAAGAAAGGCTTAAGTTTTGCAAATTGCAGTGTCTGGAGACTAGGCACCAGCGAGGTGATCTGATAGAGGTGTATAAAGCCTTGAATGGTTTGAGCATGCTCAATGCTGATGGGATTCTTCCTCTTGCTCAGAATAATCACCTGAGAGGGCATAAATTCAAATTGAGGAAAGACAGATGTAGGATAGACGTGAGGAAATTTGCCTTTAGCCAGCGGGTGGTTGGTTGGTGGAATAGACTTCCATCCCTTGTCAGGGAAGTTGATAGCCTAAATAAGTTTAAGGCTCAGCTGGACAGGTATTTCGAACGAACAGAGGGGTGAAGTGGAAGTGGTTATTTTTTATTTATTTATTTATTTATTTATTTTTTTTTTTTTTTGGCTGATGCTGCATAAGCTTGCTTTCTTGCATGAAATGCCTCTACTAATGCTAATGCTAATATATAGGAATTTTTCTAGCAGGGATAAGGATGTGAAAATTCCCTTGTATAAGGCAATGGTCAGGTCACACCTAGAATACTGTATACAGGCCTGGAGGTCTCATTTCAAGAAGGATGTAGAGCTGCTGGAACGAGTACAGAGAAGGGCAACAAGATTAGTGAATGGAACAAAGGGGTGCTCTTACGAAGAAAGGCTTAAGTTTTGCAAATTACGGTGTCTGGAGACTAGGCACCAGCGAGGTGATCTGATAGAGTATATATGTATAAAGTATAAAGAGTATATAGAGTATGATGTGTATAAACCTTGAATAGTTTGAGCATGCGCAATGCTGATGGGATTCTTCCTCTTGCTCAGAATAATCACCTGAGAGGGCATAAATTAAAATTGAAGAAAGAAAGACGTGCGGAAATTTGCCTTTAGCCAGCGGGTGGTTGGATGGTGGAACAGACTTCCCTCCCTTGTCGTGGAAGTTGATAGCCTAGGTAAGTTTAAGGCTCAGCTGGACAGGTATTTCGAACGAACAGAGGGGTGAAGTGGAAGTGGTTCTTTTTTTTTTATTTATTTATTTATTTTTTATTTTTATTTTTTATTTTTTTGGCTGATGCTGCATAAGCTTGCTTTCTTGCATCAAATGCCTCTACTAATGCTAATGCTATTCTGTACTGAGTATAACGAATGAATTTTTTTGAGCACATATTACCTATTATACAAGAAGTAGTGACAACAGTGCCCTCTCAGTTCAGATACCTGCATGACAAACTAAATAAATTAAATAAATAATTATTAATTCATAAAACCAAAGAAAGCAGTGCCCCCTATATTTCTTGTAACTTTAAGTCTAACTAATAGAATGAAATTGTAGTGAATGATACACTATAAATTTGAACTTAATTCAGATAATGTCCTATGAAAATAAATAGTTGATTCTCAGTTTTTTTAGAATGACACATAATAAGTCCAATTGAAATGAAATACCTTTAAAAAATATTTTACAAAGTAGAAATGAAATTCCTTTTTGAAAGATGGAATTGAATACTGCCTTAAGAACTAATATAGATACAACTTTTTCAATGAGTGTGAGCTATATGTGACATGCTAGCTGTTGTCTTGCTTGTTTGCTGTTAAATTTAAAGTTTAGCATAAATTGGCTTTGTTTATTATTTGGATCTAGTTAAACAGGCAGATCACAATCAGAAACAGGCTTGGATTGCATATAAACAGAATACTGATATAAAGATTATACAGTGAGTTTTAATCTTCAGTCCTGTTCCAAAAGGTATAATCTGAAGCTAGATGCCTTTTGGAGTGTGATTTTGTTGATTGCCATCCACATTGGGATTCGGGGAAATGATTTGACTGACACCATAGCCAAATTGGTGCTGACTCTGAGTAACCTCCAACACTCCCCTATTATGGACTACCAGGAAGTAATATGAAAGAAATTGGTTTTCCAGTGGCAACATTCTTGATATGGGGAGGCTGTATAAAAATTATACCAGATTAAGCCTATAATTTAACATTTGCAGACTGGTTTGTTCAGAAATTAAGAAATTTGTTTCTAGCTTGACTCCACGTAGAACCCAGTCAACTTACATATTTGTTTCTTTTGAGGACTGATGACTCTCCTATGTTGAGCACTATAATGTCATTTTGCCCATTGAACGTTTTTATTGACTGTACAAATTTTTATTGATGTGCTTCATTCATGTTTAAGTTTTACTGCTTTTTATCATCTTAGTCTTATACACTAAGCCAGATTTTATCCGACTAAGGCAGTAAGAAAAATGATGTTGCAATATCTGGATGCTTGTATTTCTGATGTTTGTTTTAATCCCCATAATTTTAGTGCTTATGGTTTTATTGTACATTGTTATAACAGTCAGCTTCAAGGTTCCAGGCTGTCTTCAAATGAGAGCACATTGAATCTGCAACAGACAAATTCAATGTTAAGTCTGTCACAGACATTCTCTCCATAGCCTAGCTAGGCTTCTAACTGGGTGTCTAAAATGCAGATGGAACTGATATTCAGGTGGCACATAAGGTGGAGTTTTTTTTATGAAAAGTCCAAACACGAGAGGTACTAGAATCTATAGAGCTTAGTACTGTATATGGGCTGAAGGTTGAAAAAGAAAGAAGTTAATTGTTAACATTAGACTTGAACTAGTGTACATTTTTATTTCTAGAAATTCTGTAGATTTTAATTTTCAGGAAATATGTATGAAGGAATGTTGTTCCAGAAAAAGTAAGTTGAATGAATAAACGAGGAAGGAAAAAAGTTGGCTCTGTGAGTTTGAAGCTGGACAGTAAAAGGAATTTGACTTGTTGCAGCACATGTTTGGACTGCTTTGGAAGAGAGAGAGGGAATTATACAAGCCAATTCAGAAAAGCAGTTTCCATTGAAGTAATCAGTATAGAAAAGGCATGCGGCAGAAGCAGATCGTCAATGAGACAGAGTGTGTAGAGACTATTATGGATGAGTCATTAATTAACTTAACTGCTCTTGTCAATTTAATCTAGATGCCTGAGAGAGGTTTTGGGGATAGTGCCCCAGATGTGGGAACAATATTCCATGGTAGGGAGGATTTGTAATTTGTACATAGTGCACAGCTGTTTTGAAGCAAAATAATGCTGAGAGCAAAAGAGAAAACCCAGTTTTTTTAGATGCAGAGGAAGCAATATTTTTGATGTGCTTATGCCATCAGAGATTAGAAGTCAGAGTAATCCCAAATAGACATATATGATCTTGCTAGAAATAAGGGTGTCGTTGAAGATAAGAATAGGAGCAGAACAATTCTTTTTGCAAGGTATAAGACGGAACTGAGTTTTATAAGGAATGAAATCAATTAAGTTTCTTTGTCCCACTGGAGAGTGACCTGGAATTACAACTAAGGAATTGGTTGTGGACATTCGATAAGTTGAGGCTGTTTGTATGGCAAGTGTCTCAAACTGGAAGGGGGAATACAGTGGACTGTCATCAGCAAAACTATATATAGGATTTCCAGTCTATGGAAGAAGGCCATCATTAATTTACAAGAGAAAAACAGGGAGAGAAAGAACTCAACCTTGGGGAACACCAGCATTAGTGGAGAAGTTAGAAGACATAGAGCCATCTAACGTAACTTTTAGTGAGCATTAACATTACTAGAGGCATATGATGCAAGAAAGCAAGCTTATGCAGCAGCAGCCAAAAAAAAAAAATAAATAATAACTGCTCCCATTTCATCCCACCATTCGTTTCAAATACCTGTCCAGCTCAGCCTTAAATTTATTTAGGCTATCAACTTCCACAACAAGGGATGGAAGTCTGTTCCACCATCGAATTACTAAGGGTTTGCTTCCTTCCTTTTCTGCCTCCTTTAATATAACTGGATAGATCCCATCCACCTCGGATGCCTTTTTTATGTTTATCTTCAACAATTTGTCCTCCACTTTTCTCTCAGTTATTACAAAATCATCTAGCTCACTGCCAGAGTTTAATTCACCTCTGGCATTCCCCTCTCTGAATAACTCCTCATGTGTGAACGTAGATGTAAAGTAGTCAGTCGGAGTAGTCAGAGAGAAAACTGGATACCCAAATAGAAAGCACAGTTGGCAAACCATAAGATATAGAAGGCCTTTATGCCAAACACAATCAAAAGTCTATTAGCATTAGTAGAGGCATATGATGCAAGAAAGCAAGCTTTAACAGCATCAGCCAAAAAAAAAAAAAAAAAAAACCTTCCCATTTCACCCATCCATTTCGCTTTAAAATGTCTGTCCAGTGAATTTATTTAAGCTATCCTTGAATTTATTTAAGCTGTCAACTTCTAAACAACAGATGAAAGTTTGTTTCAGCAATCAACCACCCGCTGGCTAAAGGCAAATTTTAGCGCATCTATTCTGCAGCAGTCTTTCCTCAATTTGAATTTATGTCTCCTCACGTGATTAATCTGGGTAAAAGGAAGAATGCCATCAGCATTGAGCTTGCTCAAACCGATCAACACCTTGTACACCTCAATAAGATATTTCAATAATATCTTATTGAGGTGTATGAGGTGTACAATAAGATATTTCAAAGATAGGCTTTGCAGATGCCTAGTCTCCAGAGACACAATTTGCAGAAGTTAAGCCTATCTTTGTAACAGCAAACCTTTGTTCCACTCACTAAACTTGTTGCCCCTCTCTCTACTCGTTCCATCAGCTCTACATCTTTACAAAAATGAGTCCTCCAAACCTGTAGACAGTACTCAAGGTGTGGCCATTTCCTTTTACAAGGGGATAATCACCTTCTTATCCCTGCTTTGGAATGTCAAGAGAAACTGCATGAGTATCGCCAAATGTTTCCATTGAATTTTTCCATAGATGGGCAACATAAGCAAGAATATTACTAGTGGATCAACACCAATGGAATCCATAGTGGCAATCGTTCATCAAATGGAAGGTTTCTAGATAGTTTAAGAGTTGGCGGTTAATTTATTTCTTTAATTTAGAAAGATCAGAAGTAAGTACAAATGCTTGATTGTCCAGTTCCACTTAGTCTGCCAAACCCCCATGTACTTTTTCTCACACAATCCCAGTTATCAGTTGATTCATCCAATAATTATCGATTTATCATCCACTTGACTAGGGCCTCATCCGAATATCAGTTACGTCAGCATTTTAGATTCTGAGGGAGCAAACACAGCAGCTTGGCATACCTGATAGGAAGAATGGCTCTAAAATGGGGTTTGCAGGCAGGCCACTAGATAGTCTGCTGAACAAAACCTGTTGGTAACTCTCTGGGAAGCTTCTGGATCAGCCAGTGTATATTCTCACTAGCTCTACTCTGCAAGATAGTTTGTTTGGTTTTTAGGAGCATTAGCAACTAAGGCCATATTGCTCCGGAATATGCGGTGGTCATTCCCTGACCTTTCCGCATCCTCCGTATTTGGTGGTGACGGGCTCGAACCCCGGTCTAATCAAGAAGTGTGTGCTACGCACTGCTGCTCCTTCCCACCTGGCTACGGAGGCGCCTCTGCAAGATAGTGACTGGAGAGATTCCAATTAGGGTGTATGTGAGGGGCATTGTTGATACCACTTTATGTCAAGGATTACTCCCCACCATTACTATTGAATGCATTATGAATAGTCAAAGTAATAGAACAAACGTATTTGCAAAAGGATACCTAAACCTCCCATACATTTTCTTGTTCATTTCACAAATATACATTGTCTAAGTTCCAACCTCAATGATGTCCATTTCCAATTACAGTCTGCCATGCCGTGTACTTTTTCTGTCAGAATCCTAATTATCAGTTAATTCAACCACTGCTCATCTTGGTTGTCCTAATTATTCACAGTGCGATTCCTTTCGCTTCAAAGGTGGTGCATATGTCCGCTCTGATATAACCTGTCAGACGCTTTGTAATTTGTAATCTCCTCTTTTTGATCTTCTCTAGCTTAAAATCTCTCTACCTCATATGCTCCAATTCATCTGTTGCCTCTATCATTCTCTCAAATCCACTAATCACTCGGCACTTTTTGACTTTCTCCAGTCCAATTTTCTCAACAGTGAGCTAATTTTCCGTGGTGATTTTAATGTTCATAACTCCAGCTGGCTTCCATTTTCTAGACACATGGGCTCAGCTGGTCAAGATACTGAGTCTTTTGCAATTACAAATGACCTCACACAGATTGTTTATTCACCTACAAGAATACCATCTGATTCTAACCACACGGTCAACACTCTTGATCTTTTTCTTACAAACAGCCTTTCTAAGTTCATGTTCAAAGTGAGTGGTCCTCTACATACCTCGGATCACAGCTTGGTGATGGTCTCTTCTCCGATAGAACCTTTCTCTCATGACCCTACTCATCCTCATGTTGTTCAGCATTACAAGACTAGAAAATGAGATGATCTGTAAGATTTATTTTCTTATTTTCCATGCTTGGATTACTGTTTATTCTTTTGAGGATGAACTCCTCTATTGCATACTCAACCTTAAAGTTTTGTCATCTATCTGAACCTTAGTTTTCCAATAAATGTGCTAAAGCTGTTCAAGATAAGAATGTTGCAAATCGCAATTGGCTTGCATCCAAATCTCCAGGTTAATTTTATGCCTACACCAAAGCTTGCCACATTTATAAAGCAATTATTATTAATCAAACTAAACTTGATTTTGAACAGGCTAAGATTAGGAAGCTACTAATCTTAGCCAATAGCAAAGCTACTGGTTGCAACTTTTTCCATCTCCGTTCTCACATCTCTGAAAACCGAATGGTTCTATTGCCACCTCAGCTAATGATAAAGCTGACCTGCTAGCATCTTACTTTTCTTGTAACTCATGTATTTGATGATCTTGGTAAACACCTCCTACCATTCCCAGTATGCTCCATTCAGTGATTCCTGTGGTCTTCCATCAATAGGATGTGAAACGAATGTTGAATCTTGATACCAAGAAAGGACCAGCTCCTGATGGTATTTCTCCACTTGATCTCAAATCCTGTGTTCCTGAGCTTACCCCATTCAGTGCTGCTTTTTTACACTTTCTTATTTAAACCTATGTTTTCTATTCTGCTTGGAAATTTGCTCATATCCACCCATTTCCTAAAAACAGGTGAAAAATCCTACCATTACCCTTACTTCTACTCTTTCTAAACTAAACTAAACTCTTTCTAAACTAATGGAGAAATCCATTAACTGTGATCTCCTGTGCTATCTAGAAAGCTTCAATGTGATCAGTGATTTCCAGTATGGATTCCATCAGTGTCGATCCACTGGTGATATTCTGGCTTATGTTATCCATATGAACAAATTCGATGGAAAAGTTTGGTGATACGTGAACAGTTGTTCTTGACATTTCAGAGGCTTTGATCATGCTTGGCATAAAGGTTACCTAAATAAGCTTAAATCTTATAGTTTGCCAACTGTGCTTTATAATTCGTATTAAGTTCTCTCTCTCTGACTGCTCACTGCAGGTGATAGTGGACAGCTCACTGTCTTCTAACTTCTCCACTAATGCAGGTGTTTCCAAAGGCTTAGTTCTTTTTCCCAGTATTATCCCTTTTTTATATCATTGGCTGGAAATCATATCCATAGTTTGCTGATGATATCACATTGCATTCCATCTTCCAATTCAAGAAACCTTGCCCTGCACCAACAGCTCCAACTTCTTGAATATTCAATGCCAATTCTGTAAGTGCTGATCTCCAAATAGTTCTCCAGTGGGCAAAGATTAGGGATTACCCTGACTTCTGATCTCTCTTGGCATAAGCACATCACATGTATTGCTTCCTCTGTATCTTAAAAAATTGGTTTTCTCTTTTGCTCTCGCCAATATTTTTCTTCCAAAGAGCTACTCACTCTGTACAGATCCCAAATCCACCCTACCACAGATTATTGTTCCCATGTGGGTGGTGCCCCCAAAACGTCTCTCAGGCTTCTAGAAAAGAGGGCTTAGACTAATTAATTAATGACCCATCTCTAACAAGTCTTTCCACTTTCTCTCTCATAATTATTCTGTTTCTGCTGTATGCTTTTCTGTAGATATTGTCTCGTGGGTACTGTTCTTCTGAATTGGCTTCTATAATTTCGTCTCTCTCTCTCTCTCTCTCTCTCTCTCTCTCTCTCTCTCTCTCTCTCTCTCTCTCTCTCTCTCTTCAAACCACTCCAAACACTTGCTGCAGCCTGCCAGTATTCTTTGACTAGCCAACTTCAAACTCACAGAACCAACTTTTCTTCTTCCCCATTTATTCTTTCAACTTTCATTTTCTGAAGCAACCTCTCATACATATTCCTTGAAAAATTGCAATATACAAAACTTGAAGTTTAATGTCAAGTTTCTTCATTCATCTCAACCTTCAACCCATGAACCCTATTAGGTACTATCTATTCTAATACCTCTCATGCTTGGGATTTAATAAAAAAAAAAAAAAAAAGAGAGAGAGAGAGAGAGAGAGAGAGAGAGAGAAAATCTTACGATTTTATTACTTACATTAAATATAGTTAAGGTAGTAAAATATGTTCTTATTTTTACAGTTTGAAGAATTGGTGGAAAATAAAAAAGTAACACTGGATATTGAAAGAAATCGTACTGAACGAATTCAATTAGGAATTATTAATCAGATTTCTCAGGAGTGGTCTTGCCCTCTGGATATTTGCTCTGCAGGAATTTTTACAGAAAATTGCCTGATGTAAGTTTATTCCCATTAATGAAATTTTATAAGTTAAGCTACTGATAAAATGGTACTTTTTTCCCTTTTTGGGAATGGAAACATTATTTTTGGTTGTTGTTTTTCTTTCTTTTGTTGCTGTGTGTAATAAAGTTTCAAAGAGATTGTTTATTTGAATTTCTTGATGTTATTGAATTTGAGTATGCTTGCTGTGTCCAAAGCTGTCCATCAGTGTTTGCCCAAAAATGAAAGAAAAGTATATGCAATAATACTATGTTAAATTTTTTAACAGTGTTATTAAAATAAGGTATTAATCTTGCTTCGAACCAAACAATAAGCTAAAACAATCACAAATTAAACAGTAGAATTCTCCTCTGTTAAAAAAACAAAACAAAAAAACCTTTAGAAATGTGCATTTGAGTGACTTTCTTTTCATCCAGATGCAAATAGTGGACCTCGATTGATATTTTGCAACCCATTTTTCTGTAATTTTATCAACTTGTCAACTATGTCTTTGTAATTTTCACTGTTAATGTTACCAAGAAATCTATTCAGTATCAGGCAGGACAACTGTCAGAGTTTTCAGTGAGCACAAGTCATTTTGTCTTTCAGTTATTATGAATCCAACATCTGTTTAACTTATGGACCAGTAAATATGTCTGAATTTTCACTTTAGCCTCAGAAAATTTTAGAAATAGATTTATGTGTATGAGGATGTCACCTTGAAGATCCACAGTTTTAAAAAAATCATTATCAGTCCAAGTGTGAGATAGTGGAAGCTTCTTAAAACCAAAGTTTTGATTAATACATTGTGCTGGCAGGCTTCAATTCAGTTCTAGCATACAGTTTTTTTTTTTACTTCCTGTAGTGCAAAAGGAGTCTACGCTCCTCAGCATCTCTTCAGTGACACTCAGATTTTTAGACAAGAATATGTGTCCCTATTAGGGATTACCCTGACTTCTAATATCTCTCTCTTCTCTCTCTCTCTCTCTCTCTCTCTCTCTCTCTCTCTCTCTCTCCCCTTCCCTCCTTCCATAAGCACATCAAAATATTGTTTGCTCTGCATCTAAAAATTTGGGTTTTCTCTTTCACCCTGTGATACTTTTCTTCTAATCAACTACTCACTTTGTACAAATCTCAAATCTGCTCTACTATGGAATATTATTCCCACATCTGGAGTGGTGCCTCTAAAATTCTCTCAGGCTTCTAGACCCCCTTCAAAATAGGGCAGTCAAGTTAATTATTGCCCTGTCTCTTACAAAATCTCTCCATTCACTGTTTCATAGATGTTCTGTGTCTGCTGCATGTCTTTTCTGTAGTTATTACTTCCGTGAGCACTTTTACTTTACATTGGTTTCTATAATTATTTCCATGAGTTGAATTGGCCTCTGTGATTCTCCCTCTCTGTACTGCAGCAGCCAGTCAACATCTATTTACTGTCCAACTTGAAATTCACAAAAAAATCTTTAATTCTGCCTCATCCCTTTAGCTTCTGTTTTCTGGAACCAGAAGAAGAAATATCTAATCTTGCCATAGATATGGCAAGATTACATATTTCTTGTTTTATATTTTATAAATGAGTTTAGCAAATCATAATTAATAGAACACTGCCAAAAACATGTTTACATGGCATCTGTTAATGTGAGCATGTTTATTTCATTTTGGCACAAATAATGGAGGGTTAAACTGCAACTCAATAAAATGTATTTATGCTATTTTGTTGTTGTGCAGTTACACAAAGATTCTGTATTTAACAAACTTTAAATGTCTTACAACCAGGTCCATTACCATAATATAATTGATCAGTTTTTGCTGCTTTCAGTTTGCTGTAAAACATTTAAGGCCAACTTCATTTCTCAACTGTCTGGCCTGCACTTACAGAAAGGTTACCAACCCTAATTTAGATGGACACAAATTAGTCAAAAAGGAAATGACATGTATGCAGTTTTAGCATAGAAAGCATTACTGAACTTTATAATTATACAGGCTGAAATATCATAACTCCACTTCTTTTCTTTTTTGAATTCCTTGTCAGAATTAGAAAATTTAATAGGAGTATCAAGACAGCTTCAGGTTTCATGTAATTTAATTTTTTTTCACTTCCTGCTTCACCTACAGATCTTTTCCCTTGAACTGCTCTTACTATTCTTCTTCCATTGCTACGTGATATCCTACCTCATCTTCATTTTCTAGCCACATTTGTACATCGCAAATTAACATCATTTTTGTCACTGTTGCAACACATTTTTACACTACCATCTTTGATTCTGTCTAAATCAATAAGAATATCACCACCATTTAATAGCTTTTTCCATGCCCTTACTGTTATATTCTGCTTTACTTTATTGCAGATTATTGCCCAGTTGAAAATACCACCTTTTACATAAGGAATTTTAATATTGGCCACTGTTTTTTCTTTGCTTGTGTCCTGCTCACTGTCAAAATATTTAAAATAACAAAACATTCATACTCTTTAATTGTGTCCTTCAATACAATACAAATGTTCACAGCTGAGTATGAGTCACTGTTCCATAGATTGTATGAAGGTTATGGTAATGGAAGGTAAGAAAAGGAACTTGATATTGCTATTGTAGCTTGACAAAATTTCAATGGAAGGATATACAGGTTTATTTTCTAATATAAACAATGCCATAATGTTTTCTTTTGCATTTAATTTTTTTTATAACTGGTTTTGCTTCTTTTACTGTGATTGTGAAACTACTCTGAAAATAGTTCAAGACTGTATCATAAAATTTTTCATTTAGGAAAAATCTCCATTCTGCATAAATAAAATACATACATAAAAAAGAAAGTTCAAATTATAGAGGTTCTGAATTAGTGAGGTTTTACTATAGTCTGAATTTCTGGTGACATTTTATTTTCATATACCACTTAGCAGACTTGTTTTTAATAGTTAATAACAAGGCATATTTCTTTTCAAGAAACTGTTAAATAAACATTTGAAATCTTAACTTAAAGTCAATTGATATTGGGAAATTATAGCATTATCTACAATGTATATTTTAAACATTTCTGTTTATGATAATATAAAGATTTATTATAACTAAATCTTTATATTATCATAAACAGAGCCATGTATTTCAGCTGTTATTTCCTTCTCTGAACTACATAATCTAATTTGCAATTTTGTTTAACACTGATATTTTCCACTCTTCAGAAAGAATTTATTTAATTTCAAAACATAGGCAGCATTACTGACTTCATAGTTATACAGGCAGAAATATGATAACTCCAAATCTTTTCTTTTTTGATATTTTTGCCAGTTTACAATTAGTCTATTACCAGTATGTCAAATGAGTTTAAACAATTATTTCTATTTGTATGAACATAAACAGACACAAAATGTTTTGAAAAGAATCTTTTCACTCTCAGTATACAAACTATAGTGAACACAAGCAATGTCAAGTTTTGTAAGCACATGAGTGAAAAGGGTTAAAAGAAGCTGCATGCAAATGCGTGTCCATTTTGAGTTTCCTTTTTTTTTAATGTCTTCATTGATAACTACTGTTGATTTTTATGTCACTATTGCCACACTCAGTTATCAAACAAGTTCCTTGATTGAAATCCACAAATAATTATTTTAAATCATTTAGTCTGTATAAGTTTGTTTCTCATTTTATTAATGTGCAAGTCGGGAAATTTTACTGTCAAGGTGCATCCCATTTTCTTCCCTCATAATTTTTAACATATCAGTAACTGGCTCAATATTTAATGCTCAAATTCTGCAGTGTAAGCTTATATCCAACTTATGAGAAATTGTGGTCTTATATAAATTCTCATAATGGTCTAATGATAGTATATTGAACATCCTTTAAACCATTCAGTATGATTAAATAGCCATCTTACTGCTACTACACTTACCACCACTAAATGTTGCCATTTACAAATGGCAACATTTTACATTGTGGAAATACAAATTTTAGGTTTGTCTGAATAGTGGGTTTTCTGTATTGGCACTACAAAGTGCATGCCAAATCACCATCTGATGAAAGTTTAAAAAAATAAAATAAAATAAAAAGTGAAGTTCAAATGAAATAATTTTAACAAAATAAACAAGATCCTGATGCAAGGTATCATTTAGTCAAATTTTTGTTATCGAAATGTCTTCAGCAACAGGATATAAAAACATTTTAATATATTTTTAATAATAACCCATGTAAATAAAAATTTATTCCATCTTAAAATTAATGAAATGTAATTTAGGTAATTACATTCCTATTAAAACTAAACTAAAACTTATTCTCAAGACATTTTTATTTGTGATAATTACATTCCTGCAGTTTTCCTCACTTGTAAATGTTGTAAATAAGCAATAAAAAATTTTACACATTTAAACAGTTTATAAATTACTACAATATGTATTTTAAATTCCATGTAGGAGGATGATTCGAATGAGAACAAAATTTAAATAAATAACTATTAAACCTGTGGAAAGCAACCTCATTATTTTTCAACATAATCTCCTGTTTTTGCAGTACACAATACAACTTTACATATACAACAATACACATCTTTCATCCTGAAATTAATGCCTGGACAGAGTCAGGGAAGAATTTCTGCAATCTTGAATGGTGTTAGACTTCATGTCAGTACTATAAAGAGAATGGGCATTGTCAAGTTGTAAACAGTGCCCCTTTTGAAATCAGTCTTCAGTGTTTAATCAGATTGCAGGAGTAAGATGGTTCTGAGAATGTTGTGTTATGATGCACTATTGATATTTGTCCCCTTCTTCATGGACTTTCCAAGATAACCATTTTTGTCTGGTTAGTATTACTTTTCCTGTTGATGAAATGACTCAGAATTTATTCATCTTTGGGAAGCTAAAATGATGCCACTCTTTTTTGACTTGGTTACCTTCATCCCCAATCCCTAATGCAGTCTAAAAATTTATCACTTTCATATTCATACCAAATCAGCAATACAGAACATACATAGATTCATCACTGCTTTCATCTGTAATTTGACAAAATCTTGCACAGTCTTTACTGAATCCTAGCTCCTTACTTTTTGAACAATGTGAGGAATAGGTTCAATCCCATATTGTCTTCCTCACTTGCATCATTTAGCTTACTGTATTGGTTTTCATAAGAGAGCCTTCAGCAACAGAAATTACTCTCATGACAATAGAGTTAACCTGGCCAGGTCAGAAATGGATTATTTTAAAATTTTGGACCCATTTGTACACTCTTTTGTGACAAACAGTTTTCATCATACACACTAACCAGTGTACAATGGATTTCAATCAGTTAACTCCTCCTACATTCAAAAATCATATAACTGCTCTAATCTCCATCTTGATACAAATTTTCACACATCGCCATCTTGAATCATTCAGTTTCAGAATACATGTTATGAAAACAGATGACATGCAAAATAATCCTCTAAATGGGGGTTATTTTGCATGTCATCCCCCACAATAAATGCATAGTTGAAAATAATGGTCCACTTTTGCTGTTTTCGTTTGAACTGGCATACCACTTTTGAACAACCGTAAGCTACATGTAAGAAAATAAAAGGATTTCAACCACTTTAATATGTGAACTCATCACTAAACTTGAACAAATTTGTAATCTATGGATGTTTGAATGTTGTTTGTTTGTTTGTCTTTGTCATCCAGATAATATTATTAGCTTAAATACAAATATTAACTGAGTAACTTAAAGCAGACACTAAATATACTGAAAGAATAAGATCAGTTTTCTGATGGGCATATCAAGTAAATTGTTTTACGTACGTAGTAGCTTGTTTTTAGTTTATTTCTCTTAGCTTTACAGGTCCCATATAATGGGACTTGTAACAACAAAATGAAAATAAGTTGAAAATATGAATTTCATTATTTAGAATGAAGTCACTACATCATATCACAGTTGACTTTGTTAATGATATGCTTGATCTCTTATACAAAATAGTTGAATGAATGCTATTTTTATTTTTTATGTCTGCTGTTTCTCTCTTTATTTAGCCAATAGGAAATGATATAAATGTATGCCTGTATTTCACATAAATGTGTGAAGTTTTGTTAGTATCTGATGTAATAATGATGATTTATATTAGTCTTTTAAATCCTGGCAGCTTTAAACAATGTCCAGCCAGAAATATATATTTTAATTGTGTTTGTTATTTAGCCATAAAAACATTCGATAGGTAGATTATTAAAAATAAACTACAGAATTTTGTTCCTAAGAATATTTTATTATCATATCTTATTTTCACATTGTAGTATGAGGTATCATCAAAAAAGTTCCCAAATTGCATTAAACAAAAAAAAAAAAAAAAAAAATAGGTAACATGCTCTCACTCCAGAAGTAGTCTTCCTTGACACAGCAAGTCCAACAATTCTGCCCTATTGAAAGCCTTTTCGGAGTTCCTATTTTGTAATCTTCTGTACATGCTAAGATTTTCCTAGATCTCTGAAATGTGAAATCTGGGCATCTAAATACAGAAGTTCAATTCTGAAAACAAAAAGAAATCACTAGGAGCTAGATTTGAAGACTAAAGCGGGTTAGAGACTATGCCACATTACTCTTTGTAAGAAATTCCCCCACATTCAAACCTGTGGAGCTAGAAAAAAATACTTCCAATAGCTGCAGAATTGCCAGACTCACTGAATGAAGTCTCAAGGAACTACTTTAGGGACAACAGCATATATCTAGTCTTTTTTTTTTTTTTTTTTTTCAGTAGAATTCTGGAACTTCTTGATTATGCTTCGCATATACTTTTTAAATGGACCAAATATCATTTCAGTGAATTCCACACATATCTCTTATTTTTAAGTTTTAATTTCCTAGAATATGTTCATGGAAAAAAATGATTGTAATTAGTGTATAATCCCCATGTCTTTTTATCATTTAGCCTTTTTTTCACATATTTCCTCCAATTTTTTTTATGTATATGAGACATGATCAAAAAGTTCTGAGATGGACTGACTTTGTAACTTGAAATTGTGGCATCATATCAAGTTACAACTACAGTCAGTTCTGCTATAATGTGCATTTTGGCAATGCAAATTTGCTCCAACACAACTGATATATTAGGGAATGCGATTAATGCGATTTTCGCATTGGCTCATGCACGATTTCATTTGCGAGTAACATCAGGTAAATGAAAAACTCAGCACCAAGCTGAACATAGCAACGTGCACAGCAATACATACAAGTTTACAAAGCTTAAAAAATGTCAAATGTGTGAGAGCTATATTTCCCATTTATTGTAGTTGTATTGGTCAGAGACACACTGTTGTCATTTGCCGTATTCACAAGATATTGTAGGCCGACTTGTTTTCAGGAGCTTACATTTTTCAGTTTGAAGAGAAATTTTGTGAGGCATGATAGTGAGCAGAGGATACATTTCTGGAGGTCACTACCATAAAACAAAAACAATTTGCAGTTCCCAGTTTATTGGGCTTTTCTGTTAGTGCAATCTAATTATAGACAGGTAGTAAACTCGGATCTTATTGCATTTGCAATAATACTGATAACTGGAATTCTGTGGGTTATTATGGTGAAATATGCTTCCCCTTCCATGAAATCCTCAACAATATAAAAAAAAATAAACAAATTTTCAGAATCTTCTCTTCATTCATATTTTTAATTTAATAAATTTTCATATTTTTTTTTAATCCCCAAAATTGTTACTGTGTATCTCACTTGTGCAATTAGTGCATGCCGTGATCGTTGTTATTGATTGCTTATCAGTTTTACTGTTTTAAATTTTACAATCAAAAAAAAAAAAAGTCAGTGGACAGAAATAATAATTGGTATGTATATATTAAAACACAGTATAATAAGATATTGTACAGGGAAATAGAGTGGGCCAGTAAATCAGAGAGTCTTATAATGGGGGATTTTAATTTCCCAGATATTGACTGGAATTTGTGGGTTGGTCACTCGCACACTAGCAAGGCTTTTGTGGATTTATTGGATGATTGTTTTCTACATCAGCATGTTCGTGAGGCAACAAGAGGGAGCAATACTCTTGATCTGATTATCGGTAGTGATTCTTCATGCATTAAGAATCTGCAGATAAATGAACCACTAGTGGCAGTGATCACAGTGTGTTGAAGTGGGATTTACTCAAGGAGGTAACTACCATCAGAGGTAAAGGGAAGGGTTTTTGTTTTCGTAAAGGCGACTATGATGGTCTGAGACAGTATTTAAATTCTATACAGTGGGACCAACTGATGATGTTACCAACAGCAAACTCAAAATGGGAAGCATTCAAGGAACTAATCTTGGAGGCTACCAGGCTTTACATACCAACTAAGAAATATTGTTCAAGGTTTAGGCCTAAATGGTTGTCAGATGAACTAATGAGACATGTGGCAGAGAAGAAAAATGCATGGGATACATACAAATTAATGGGTGACATGGAAGCCTATGATAGATATAAGTTGGTCTGTAACCAAGTCACAAAGGAGATTAGGCAGGCAAAGGCAGACTACGAAAAATCCTTGGCAAAGGATGCAAAGAAAAGCAGAAAAGAGTTCTTTACCTATTTAAACTCAAGAAGGAAAGGGATGAATCAGATTGGTCCACTGGATATTGATGGTTCAACAGTTGAGGATCCTGCTCAGGTGGCTAACAATCTAAACGAGTATTTTGCATCTACATTCACGCATGAGGAGTTATTCAGGAAGGAGAATGATGTAGGTAAAGTAAACATTGGCAGTGAGCTGGATGATTTTGTAATAACTGAGAGGAAAGTGGAGGAGAGATTGTTGAGGATAAACATAAAAAAGGCACCTGGGATGGATGGGATCTATCCAGTTATATTAAAGGAGGCAGCAAAGGAAGTAAGCAAACCCCTAGCCATAATTATGAGAGCTTCTTTGGACTCAGTGGAGGTACCCATAGACTGGAGATGTGCAAATGTAACCCCAATTCACAAAGGAGGATCAAAGGCTGACACAAGTAATTATAGACCTGTTAGTTTAACTTCTGTTCCAGGTAAATTAATGGAGGCACTGGTTAAAGAAGCACTGCAGGATCATCTAGACAAGAATTCAGTTATAGCTCAAATGCAGCATGGTTTTGTTAAGGGCAGGTCTTGCCTGACCAATTTGATTGGATACTATGATGTAGTCACAAAAGAACTGAATGCAGGGAATAACTTTGATATTATATATTTGGATCTTAGAAAGGCTTTTGATACTGTTGCACATGGAAGACTGCTGCACAAATTGGAGCAGTGTGGCATTGGAGGCAAATTGCTGCTATGGATAAGGGGATGGTTGAGTGGCAGAAGATAGAGAGTGGTAATCAATGGACACTGCTCATCGTGGACTAATGTTATTAGTGGAGTCCTTCAGTGTTGAGTGTTGGGTCCATTGTTGTTTTCGGTGTTTATGAATGATATTGATGATGGGATATCAAGTTTAATGTCCAAGTTTGCAGATGATACAAAGGTTGGCAGGGTTGTTAAGGACACCACTGACGCTATGCTGCTGCAACAGGATCTGGAAAGGTTGAACAGATGGCCTGAGAGATGGCAAATGAAGTTTAACATTGACAAATGTAAAGTACTACATATGGGAAACAATAACCCCAGAGCAACGTATCAACTCTGCGGTACTACACTGACAGTGGTGGAGAATGAAAAGGACCTGGGGGTAATTGTGCAGGCAGATATGAAGTTCTCTGAGCAGTGCAGACGAGCTGCAAGAGTAGCTCATGGTGTCTTGTCAATGATATACAGGAATTTTTCTAGCAGGGATAAGGAGGTGATTATTCCCTTGTATAAGGCAATGGTTAGGCCACATCTTGAGTACTGTATACAGGTCTGGAGGCCTCATTTCAAGAAGGATGTAGAGCTGCTGGAACGGGTACAGAGAAGGGCAACAAGATTAGTGAATGGAACAAAGGGTTGCTCTTACGAAGAAAGGCTTAAGTTTTGCAAATTACAGAGTCTGGAGACTAGGCGATGGAAGTTTTTTCCAGCAATTAACCACCCAGTGGTTAAAGGCAAATTTCCGCCCGTGTATTCTACAACTGTCATTCCTCAATTATGTCTCCTCAGGTGAGTATTCTGAGCAAGAGGCAGCATTGAGCTTGCTCAAACCATTCAAGGCATTATACACCTCAATCACTCACTCGCAGGTGCTTAGTTTCCAAATGCTGCAATTTGCAGAAGTTAAGCCTTTCTTTGTATAACAGCAGCCCTTTCTTCCACTCACTAAACTCATTGGCCTTCTCTATGCTTGTTCTAGTAGCTCAACATCTTTTGTAAATGAGGCCTCCAGACCTCCAGTATTTAGTACATAAGGTGTGGCCTGACCATTGCCTTTTACAAAGGGATAATCACCTCCTTATATCCCTGCTAGCAAAATTCTTATATATCATTGACAAGCCACCATGAGCTAGTCTTCCAACCTGTCTACACGGCTCAGAAAACTTCATATCTAACTGCACAATTACCCCAAGGTCTTTTTCATTCTCCACCTCCCTTTGTGTAGTAGCACACAGTTCGTACATTTCTCTTTGGTTACTGCTACCCATATGTAGTACTTTGCATTTGTCCATGTTAAACTACAGTTGCCCCTCTCAGCCCATCTGCTCAACTTTTCTAGATCCTGTTGCAGTAACGTACCATGCTTACTGTCTTTAACAACCCTCCAAACTTTGTATCGTCTGCAAACTTGGACTTTAACTCTGATATACCTTCATCAATATCATTGATAAAATGCAGAAAACAACAATGGGCCGAACACAGACCCCTGGGGAACTCCACTAATAACATTCGTTCATGAAGAGCAGTGTGCATTTATTACCACTCTGTCTTCTCCTACTCAACCAACCTTGCCTTTAATCCATTGTAGTAACGTCCACTTAGTCCCATACTGCTCGAACTTGTACAATAGTCTTGCATGTGCAACAGTATCAAAAGCTTTCCTAAAATTCAAGTATATAATATCAAAATTATTTTTTGCATCCACTTACTTTGTGACCACAGCGTAGAATCCAATACAATTGGTCAGACAAAAATTCCCCTTAACAAACCCATGCTGTGTCTGAACTACAAATGCAGTCTTGTCTAGATGATCCTGTAGTGCTTTTAAATGTTATTCCATTATTTTTCCTGGAACAAAAATTAAAGTTAACTGGTCTGTAATTACTGATGTCACCTTTCTATCTCCCGTTCTGAATTGGGGAAACATTTGCACATCTCCAGTCTGTGCGGACCTCTCCTGAATCCAAGGGTGCCTTCATAATCATGGCTAAGGTTTAATTTAACTGGATAGATTCCACCCACCCCAGGTGCCTTCCTTATGTTTAACTTCAGCAATTGCTCCTCCACTCTGCTCTCAGTTATAACAAAATCATTTAACTCACTACCAGAGTTCGATAAATTTCTGGCATTTCCCTTCATGAAAAACTCGTGTGAATGGAGATGCAGTATACTCACTGAGTTTGTCAGCTACCTGAGCAGAATCAAAAACAATCGAACTATCAATATCAAGTGGACAAATCTGGAGATAGAGACCTGTCTCCTCTCTCCCCTGCCTGAGGATTACTTCCTTGAATGATTCCCATTTAGAATTTGCTGTTGGTAACATCATCCATTGGTCTCAATGAATAGAACCAAAAAAATTTGAGTCACCTTTTACGACAGCCAAAACCCTTCCCTTAATCCTGATGGTAGTTACATCTTTAAATAAATCCCACATCCGTATACTGTGATCTCTGCCACCTAATGGTTCCTTTCTCTGTAAATTCTTTCTCTGGACATAATCACTGCTGTACTAGGTGGTAGATGACTCTCATCAACCGGTGAAATACCATCACTTTGCTTATTGGAGGCTTGAAGTGGTGGAACCCATGTTTAGTATCTAGAGCTAAGTTCCAGCCAATCCTACCCTATCTCTTCCATCATGCAGTAAGATTGACTTTTGAGGTTATGATGAACGTCGTGGCGAGATCCAATATTCCTTATATTTCGAGGGTACAGCTCTAAAACGGTGTTCGCAGGTCGGCCGCTAGTTAGTACAGCGGACCGAACCTATTGGTAACTCTAGGAGGCTTACAGATCAGCTAGTGTATAATCTTGCTACCTCTACTCTGCCAGATAGTGACTGGAGGGAGTCCTAGTAGTGTGTATGCGGGGAGCATTGTCGAGGCCACGTTATGTCAAGGATCTGGGTATATTCTTACCACGTGTACACCATATCCAAAAATTTCATTACTTCATACAGCATGTACCACCCACTTTTTCTTACTATTGAATACACCATGAATTGTCAAACTAATAGAGCAAGGTTATCTGCAAAAATATCTAAACCTCCCAAGCACTTCCTAATTCATTTCACAAATATATGTGGTCTCAATTCTAATCTCAGTGATGTCCATTTTCACTTGCAGTCTGCCAAACCCCATGCACTTTTTCTGACAGAATCTCAGTTATCGGTTGATTCAACTACTGCTCATCTCAGATGCCAAAATTATTCGCTGTATGATTCCTTTCGCCTCAAAGGTGATACTTGTGGATATGTCCGTTCTGATATTCCCTGTCAGAGACTTGGCAATTTGGAATCTCCTCTCTTTGATCTTCTCTGGCTTAAAATCTCTCTACCTCATTGTGTCAAATTCATCTGTTGTCTCTACCATTCCCCCAACTCCACTAATCACTTGGAGCTCTTTGACTTCCTCTCTTTGCAACTTGACTTTCTCCAGTCCAACTTTCCTAACAGTGAGGTAATTTTCCTTGGTGATTTTAATGTTCACAACTCCAGCTGGCTTCCGTTTTCTAGTCACACCGAGCCAGCAGGTCGAGATGCTGAGGCTTTTGCAATTACTAATGACCTAGCACAGATTGTTCATTTACCTACAAGAATACCAGACAATCCTAATCATACAGCAAATACGCTTGATTTTTTTCTCACAAACAACTCTTCTAAGTACATGGTCGAAGTGAGAGGTCCTTTAGGCACTTCGGATCACAACTTGGTGATTGTCTCTTCTCCAATGGAACCTTTATCTCATGGCTATTCCCAACCTCGTGTTGTTTGGCATTACAAGAATGCAAAATGGGATGACCTGAGAGACTTCTTTTCCTTGGTCGTATTACTGTTTCAAAACTTCTGATGTCAACATTTGCTCAGATCGTGTCAGTGAAATTATTCTTGCAGGAATGGAATCCTTTATCCCACACACCACTTTAAAATCTTGTCCTTTATCTAAACCTTGGTTTTCCAATAAATATGATAAGGCTGTTCAAGAGAAGAATGTTGCATATCGTAATTGGCTTGTTTCTAATTCTTCAGTTTCATTTTCTGCCTACACCAAAGCTTCCAACAATTGTAAAGCAGTTATTAATCAGTCCAAACTAGAGTTTGAACAGGCTAAGAGTAGAAAACTTGCTTCTTGCCCTAATAGTAGCCGAGCATTCTGGTCTCTTGCCAAAGCTATTGGCCGCAACTTTTGCCCATCTCTGCTTCCACCTCTGTCCAAACCAGATGGTTCTGTTGTCACTTCAGCCAAGGATAAAGCTGACCTGCTAGCATCCCATTTTCTTCCAGCTCATGTATTAATGAACTTGGTAAAACACCTCCCACCATTCCCAACACTCTCCATTCAATGCCTCCTGTGGTCTTCCGTCAAAAGGATATCAGAAGGATTTTGATGAATCTCGATGCTAAGAAAGCTCCAGGTCCCGATGGTATTTCTACACTTGTTCTCAAAACCTGTGCTCCTGAACTTACCCCTATTCTTTGCCACCTTTTTCACTTTCTTATTCCAAGGGTGTTTTTCCTTCTGCTTGGAAATTTGCTCATATCCAACCAGTTCCTAAAAAGGGTGACAAATCCCTCCCATCCAATTATCTTCCCATTGCAATTACTTCTACTCTTTCTAAAGTAATAGAGAAATCAATTAACCGCCAACTCTTAAACTACCTAGAAACCTTCCGTCTGATCAATGATAGCCAATATGGATTCCGTCAGAGTCGATCCACTGGTGATATTCTGGCTTATGTTACCCATTTATGGACTAATTCAATGGAAAGGTTCGGTGAAACACAAGTAGTTGCTCTTGACATCTCAAAGGCTTTTGATCGTGTTTGGCATAAAAAGTCTTCTAAACGAGCTTCCATCTTATGGTTTGCCGACTGTTTTTGTAATTGGTCATCCAGTTTTCTCTCTGATCGCTCACTGAGGGTGATGGTAGATGGCTCTCTGTCTTCTAACTTCTCCACTAATGCCGGTGTCCCCCAAGGTTCAGTTCTTTCCCCCACTCTTTTCCTCTTGTATATCAATGACCTTCTTCCATTGACTGGAAATCCTATCCATAGTTTTGCAGATGATAGCACATTGCATTCCACTTTCCATTTTGAGAAACCTTGCCCTGCTCAATCAGCTTCAACTTCTCGAAAATCTGCTACCAATTCCTTAAATGCCGATCTTCAGGTAATTCTCCAGTGGGGCAATGACAGCTTAGTTGATTTCAACCCTTCTAAAACTCAGTCTTGTCTTATATCTCGCAAAAAAAGATTCTTCTGCTCCTATGCATATCTTTAGTGACACTCCGATTTCTAGGCAAAATGATATATCTCTTTTGGGGATTAACCTGACTTCTAATCTCTCTTGGCACAAGCACATTACAAATATTGCTTCCTCTGCATCTAAAAAACTTGGTTTTCTCTTTCGCACTCAGCGTTACTTTTCTTCCAAACAGCTGCTCACTCTGTATAAATCGCAAATCCGCCCTGCCATGGAATATTGTTCCCACATCTGGGGTGGTGCCCCCAAAACCTCCCTGAGGCTTCTTGATTCCATTCAGAAGAGGGCATTAGGTTAATTAATAATTCATCTCTAACAGAGTCTCTCCACTCGCTTTCTCATAGACTTACTGTTTCTGCTGCATGCCTCTTCTACAGATACTTCCATGGGCACTGTTCTTCTGAATTGCCTTCCATAATTCCCACTCTCTCTTTCAAAACAGTCCGCACACGTGCCGCCACTAGACAACATCCATTTACTGTGCAACTTCAAACCCACAGAACCAACTTTTCATCTTCCTCATTTATTCATTCAACTGCCGTTTTCTGGAACAACCTTCCTTCATACATATTTCCTGAAAATTGCAATCTACCGAAGTTCAAGTCCAATGTCAACAAATATCTTCTTTCGTCTTCTCAACCTCCAACCCAAGTACTATAGGTTCTAATACCTCTCGTGTTTGGAGTTCACATAAAAAAAATAATAATAAAAAAAATCAGGTGAAGAGTGTTACTGCTCCTTTTCCTCTCTAACATGATGCTGCAGAAAACAATCATCCAATAAATCCACGAAAGTCTTGCTAGTGTGTGAGTGACCAACCCAGAAATTGCACTCTATATCTGGGAAATTAAAATCCTCAATTATAAGACACTCTGATTTTCAGGCCCACTCTATTTCTTTGTATAATTGTTCATTGTACTCATCAGAATCGTTAGGCCTATAATAAACTCGTAACCTCATTTTTGCATTCCCAGTGCTTATGTTACAGCAAATTGATTCAACATTCCACTGTCCATCTATGTCAACTGGATGCACTTCCTTAGGTTTTGTGTTTCTTAACTAACAGCATAACCGCTCCTCCATGCCTATCCTGCCTGTCCTTTTTGTACACATTGTATTCCCCAAATTCCAATTCTGCATCCCTTATATCTGAGTGGCACCACGTCTCTGATAACCCAACAATATCTGCATTGGATGTCTTAACCAGCACTTCAAATTCAATCAGTTTATTTACTATACTCCTAGCATTGGTGTACATGCAAGTATACATGCACCTGTTCTTACTCTTAGTTACTGTTTGTTATTGTTGTTAAGGAGGCTTAGATGGGAACAGGTATCCTGTGTATTATCAGACACTCAGCTTAAAACACTGATGGATCCAATATCTCTCTATTACAGAATATTTAGGAGACGTCCAGTTAGCCTGCCTCCCTAAAATACACTCATGCACACCTTCTCCATAGTAAGCCCTGTTACGTCACTTAGGTGGCAACGAATGTGTAGAGTGGTTCTCTTCAAGATGCCTGGTCAGCATGAAGAGGAAAAGACCAAACCCTCCAGCATATGACAGCACGACAAAACAAATGGCCCTCAGTCCCCAGCAGCTTTCACTCCCCCTCTTACGGCAGTGAGATTATCAGAGTGGAAGCAGAGGGTGCTAAGAATCTCTGGGTATGACCAGGCTGCAATGCACGGAAACTGAACTTGGCCTGTTATAACATAAGGTCACTCATCGGTGAAGACAGGATATTAGAGCTGGAAAAGGAATTAGAAAATGTGAATTGGAATATCATCGGTTTGGCGGAAAGAAGAAGAAATGAATCACTTATAAGTTTATCAAGTGGAAATCTCCTGTACACCAATGGAAACAGTGAAAGGAGCTGTACACCGAAATTGAGTCTTCTAGATGAGCAGAAAACCCACTACACTATTATTATGGGGGACTTCAATGCTAAAGTTGGAAAAAGACAAAACAGTGCAGAAAGGGGAACTATAGGAAATTTTGGAATTGGTGAAAGAAATGAAGAGGTGAAAGACTTGTGGAATTTGCAGAATCTCAAGGATTGTCAGTAATGAACACCTTTTTCAAGAAAAGGGTCAACAGAAAGTGGACATGGAATAGTCCAAATGGATTAACAACTAATGAAATCAACTTCATCCTCACTAACAGAAGATATATTGTGAATGATGTTACTGTCCTGAATAAGGTAAATGTTTGAAGTGATCACAGAATGGTAAGATGTACACTTGATATCGATATAAGAAAAGTAGGGAAAAAATCTGACTCGAGTAAATAATACGAATGTCTTTGAGATAACAGAAGAGGAGAAAAGGCAGTATGTACTGGAACTTAACAAGTTTGAGCTTCTGCAGACGGCTCAGGACCAAGATACTGATGAGGAATATTACAACTTCCTGAAAGTGATAAAGCCCAAGAAACATATAGGTAAAAAGAAATCCAAAGGAGAAAAAATTAGTCAAGAAACACTTGTTATGATGAACCGAAGGCAAAAAATGAAGAGCAAGGTAAACACTGACAAGGAGAAAATTGAGTATACTGAGTTATGCAAAGACATTAGAAAGAGACTCAGAGAGGACATAAGAAGATTTAACACAAGAAAAGTGTTAAATGTTGAGGGAAAACAAAGGACTTAAATCAGCAGCCATGAGCAGTAATACAGAAAGACAAATGATACTGAAACTAAAGACTAGTGATGGTGTACTTATAAACAGCAAAGAAGGCATAATTCAAATAGCAGAAGACTACTATAGAGACTTATACAAGGAGCAAGGGAATAATGCCAGCAGTGGGGAAGATGGATTGCAATGTAGCAACACATAATGCATACCCGATATTCTTCCTGATGAGGTAGAACATGCATTGAAGAAAATGAAGAATCAGAAAGCCCCGGGGGAAGATGAAGTTACTGTAGGGTTGTTAAAATTGGGAGGAAGAGACATAACACAAAAACTGGCAAGGCTCTTCACAAAGTGCATTATAAAAGGTGTGACGCCTAAGCAGTGGAATAATGCAATTATAGTTTTGCTGCATAAGAAAAAAATAAATCAGAAATTGGAAGTTATAGACCAATTAGCTTGTTATCCCACAGCTACAAGTTGTTCACAAGGGTCATTACTAACAGATTAGAAAGAATACTTGATGAGAATCAACCGAAAGAGCAAGCTGGCTTTAGGACAGGATTCTCAACTAGGGATCACCTTCACGTAATACCACAGCTAATGGAGAAAGCAAATGAATATAAAACACCACTTTGCCTGGCATTTGTGGATTATGAAAAGGCATTTGACGCCATACAGCATAAAGCAATGTTTCGGGCACTGAAAAGACAAGGCATAGATGCCCCACATGTTATGATTTTGAAGAAAATATATGAGAGTGCTACCTCCTTTATTAGACTAGACAAAGACAGTAGGAAATTTAAAATCGAGAAAGGAGTTCAACAAGGAGACACGATATCTCCGAAGCTGTTTACTGCTGCCCTTGAGGAAGCTTTCAGAAGATTGGACTGGTCGCAGAAAGGAGTCAATGTGAACGGAGAGTACCTAAACCATTTACGATTTGCAGATGGCATTGTGGTCATAAGCCACGATCCCAAAGAATTAGAGGAAAATCTTAATCAGTTATGCACTGTTAGTAAGGATTTTGGACTAAAGATGAATATGGCTAAAACAAAAGTAATGATGCCACAGAAAGGGAAATAATGATTGAAGGAGCAGTAATTGAAAAGGTGGAGTCATATACTTATCTGGGACAAGTTATTAGCTGTAATAATGATAAATGGCTGGAAGTCAAGAGAAGAATAAATTTTGGATGGATAGCATTCAGGAAATATAGTCACATACTGAAGAGCAATATCCCAGTTTGTCTGAAACGTAAAATAATGAACCAATGTATACTCCCCACCATGACTTATGGAAGTGAAACTTGGGCACTCACCAAAAGAATGGAAGAGAAGCTGAGAACTACACAGCGAAGAATGGAACGAATTATATTGGGAATCAGACTGTTAGATAAGAAGAGAAACACATGGATTAGGCAGCAAACTCAAGTAAAGGACATTCTTATCAAAACTAAAGAACTAAAATGGCCTTGGGCAGGACACATATCTCGAAGACAGATGGACTAAGAAAATAACAGAATGGTACCCAAGAGGAGCTAGAAGAAAACCTGGAAGAAAACGCGGAGATGGATAGATGAAAATCATGAGTTTGCGGGTAGTAAATGGATGGCCAGTGCTCAAAACAGAAGGAACTTGAAAGTTGCTGGAGAGGCCTTCATCCTGCAGTAGAATGAAAATGGTTTATGATGATGATGATTGTTGTTATTTGGTTTTTAGGAGCATTAGCAACTAAGGCCATATTGCTCTGGGGATATGCAGTGGTCATTCCCTGACCATACCGTATCCTCCGTATTTGGTGGTCATGGGCTCGAACCCCGGTCTAATCAAGAAGCGTGTGCTGCGCACTGCTGTTCCTGCTCCTCTGTCTATGGAGGGGCCTCCTAGTTACTCTAACACAGCCCGTGTATTTACTTGTTTGATGGCCCCCAAGTGGCTCCTGAAATCCACAGCAACTGGCTTTCCGGGCTGCTGCTCATTCCAATAAAAGTAGTGCAAGAATCATTTCCTCCTCTGCCTGAGGCTACTGTTAATCTATTAGTCTGTGGTGGATCTCCCCCCCCCCCCCAAAGCTACCATTTTTCCAACCTTTCCCTCGAAAGCATCAGTAAATATTCTTGCTCCCCTTCTATTTAAGTTTATCCCATCCCTGTAGAAGCAATCTCTCCTATTAATGAGCACAAACCACTCTGAGAAAAAGTCTTCCCCATGAGCCCTGCACAATCTCTCCAGGACTGAATTGATTGACAAGGCTCTCATCATATACTCCTTCCTATCATGTATGGGCAGGATTGCAGACACTTTCAAATATAACCTTAACTCGTGACTCTTTTTCAGTATTTATCTGTACTTGCCTAAATCTGCAGATCTCCTACACTTAGTGTCATTAGTGCCAACATATAAAACAATATTACCTTTAGTTCACTTAAAAGATATCTGCTGTACAAAGTCATCAAATTTTGATCCTGGCAGACATACCCTGGTTCTATTCTACCTATCCTTTTTGCACAATATATTTCCTGTTTCCCTGACAATTGAGTCAGCAACGGTAACTGCCTCCTGTGGGACCAGTGCATTCTGCCCTGTAGGTTGCTCCTTTGCTGCCTGGTGCATAAGAGTGTGGTCTGGCATTGAGTTGGGCAGCTGACAACTTGATGGGCCACCCATTTTAATTCCTTCGCGAGCATCCAAATGACTCTTCAAGCTCTCATAGAAGCCCATCAGAATGCTGAGTTGGCACCTAGCACACACAAATACATAACCCATGGCGAGATCGTGTCCTGTTTGACAGAGATTCACAAACATGTCGCATTTTGCACATTTTTTTAGACTGTGATGCTTTGGTGAATCGTCCACTGTGGTTCTCCCACAAAGCACAGTACTTTCACTACTCTGTGCAAGTTTCATTTCTGCTTTAGTCTCGGGCATGATTTCCATTTAAATACAATTTAATTAACAATAAAAATTAAATGGATTTATAAATTTAATTGGTTAATTGCCAATACTACACTAAGCCTAACATATTACGCTATCTAGTTGTACCTTATGTCTTAATTTAACAATCAAGTTCATGATATACGTAATGCTATTCCATATCGATACTACACATGGTGGCAGTTTCGAATGGTGCAAGTTTTACCGATACTAAGTAATAACCCAGCAAATCTCTGTCTAAGTTCAAAATAAACTAATTATCGTAACTAGGAATATAAAGCTACTTCTAGAAAATAAATTAATATGCCAACAATTTACTCAATAAAATGGTAAAAGTTTAAGAAAAACATCCCTATTATCTGGAGCCATTAAAAACCGTAAAAAAAATTACTTTATTTACTCATCATCATCATGTTGGTCCGGCTTAGGTCTTTTAAGACCTGTTCTGTTGTAGCTCTTGGAGGTGATCTTGATCTCGCCATCGTTGTCTTGGCTAAACAACATCTCTCTTGCCTGTAGGTTTGTTTATTTGTTATTTGGTTTTTAGGAGCATTAGCAACTATGGCCATATTGCTCCGGGATATGCGGTGGTCATTCCCTGACCTTTCCGCATCCTCCGTATTTGGTTGTGACGGGCTCGAACCCGGGTCTAATCAAGAAGCATGTGCTATGCACTGCTGCTGCTGCTGCTCCTTCCCACCTGGCTACGGAGGCGCCTGTAGGTTTGTAGTTAAAGGCTAATTTTGGGATCCGGTCTGGGTTCATTCTTTCTATGTGGCTGATCCATTTTTCCTGATACCGTTTTATATCATTTACTATGTTATCTACTTTTAATTTCTCACGGATATCTAAATTTCTTTAGTGGTCTAGTCTTGTAAAGCCTAATAATGGTCTTAAAAATCTCATTTGTTCTGCTTCCAGTTTGTGTGCATATTTCTTATTTATGACCCAAGTCTCACAGCTGTAGAAACCAGTTGTAGCTGGTTTTGAAGTGATGTTGTGCAGTCGTAATTTTGTTTCAGTTTTCATTTGTTTTCCAAAGTGGCATTTAATTATTCCATTCATTTTATTATATTTTTGTAGTTTAGTGTGGATGTCTTTCCCTTCATTTGATATTAAATTTCCCAAATAGGTGAAGTCAGATATTTGTTCTATTATTTTATCATCAATAACAGTTTTGACTCTTTGTATGTTTTTTCCACATAATCCCATTGATTTTGTTTTTGCGGTGGAGATTTTTATCTTGTACTTTTTATCTATTTTATTAAGTTCATTTGCTGTTATCTGTAGTTCATCTTCGGATTTTGCAATTATAACTTGATCATCAGCATATAATATAGTTTGGATTTTATTCCTGTTGTTCAACTGTATTCCATTGTTAATTATTTGTTTCCATTCTTTAAGAATTTTATTGATGTAGATATTAAATAAATTTGGTGATAGTCCACATCCTTGTTTCACTCCTTTATTGGTGTTAATTCGGTCTGATAGTTGGCCATTAGAATATTTTATATAGGCTTTGGATCGCTTTCCGGAGTTGTGTTTGGATATTTTCTTCACGTAGAATCTGCCAAAGTTTTTCCCGGTTTATATTGTCATATGCTTTTTCATAATCAATAATGAGCAGAAATGTTGGTAAATTGAATTCTCTTCTTTTCTCCAAAATTTGTTGCACTGAGAAAATGGCATCTATTGTGCTTCTCCCTTTTCTGAACCCACATTGTTCTTCTTCTAAGAATTATACACTGTATTTATTAAGTTTATTCTTTAGTATATTAGAGTATAGCTTTGCAGCAGTTGACAGCAGTGTTATTCCTCTGTAGTTGTTAGGGTTATTTCTGGAGCCTTTTTTGTGTAAATTGATTACTATTCCTATTTCCCAATCTTTGGGTATCTGTTGCTTATGCCATATGATGTTAAATAATTTTATTAGTGCGTTTTTTTTAGTAAGGTGCCCCCATATTTAAATAGTTCTACATTCAAATTGTCTATGCCTGGGCTTTTTCGGTTTTTGGATTTTTGTAATATTAACTCTAGTTCTTCCATTGTTATATTTTTTTATTCATCTTTGGCTATCACAGATTCATCTTCCGATTCCCTAGTGCCTGGGTTATACCATAGTTTGGATTAACGTTGCTTCCATTCTGCTTGGGAGATGGAGTTGGTTTTTATTTGATCATTTGTGTCTCGTAATTTCTTAAAAATTTTAAAACCTCTTCTCTGTGGGCCTGTGATATCACGTTCTAAGGATTTAACAAATTTATCCCAGTCATCTCATCGGATTCTTCTGGTTAGTTTTCTGACTTCTGCTCGAAGCTTTTTATATTTTATGTGTAGATGTAGGTCTTTAGTTTGTAGGAACAGTTTATAGGTATTTTTTTTCTCATTGATTGTTTGTTTCAATTCTTCATTCCAAGTTCTTAGCCAGTTTTTATTTTTTATAGGTTTATACTTTATTTACTAACCAACTAAATTTTCTAACCACTTGGCCTCCTTGTGGCAGTGCTCCAGCCTCCGCATGGCGAGACCGGAATCCTTGGAGGGAATCTTCCTTGATGCCCAGTACAACTCTCTGCTTACGATGATGCATATTCTTGTTGAGTTTGAACATCACTGCTCGCCAAGTCTCATTTAGCTTTCTGCCAAACCTTAAACAACCCGTGATGTTAATCTGATGCAGTTTTTACACATTATTAAACAGATAAAATTATATGATCGTTTTTGACTGTTGTCATATCAGTCATGATGCATGTGTAACATTCATACCATTAATAGGTGCAATATGGCCTAAGTAGCCCTTGCACCAAAAAAAAAAAAACATAAACACAACTACTGTCAAGGTAAAGCACACAATTCATCAGTGAATGTAATATCGATTAACACCCCAATGCTAGAATTCTTTTACAAGGAAGAATAGTCGATCCAAAACATACCATAGAGACAAAAGGTACATATCGGAAAGACATTTGCTTTCATAAAGGTCGTCTCAAGCAGTTTTTAAATTCTGTGGGACCAACTGATTATGGACCCAACAGCAAATTCTAAATGGGAAGTATTCAAAGCTACTACTACACTTTTTATACCAACAAAGAAATATTGTTCAGGATTTAGACTTAAGTAGGTGTCAGATGAGCTATTGACACACATTACAAAGAAGAAAAGTGCATGAGATGTATATAAATTATCAGGTGATACAGAAGCTTAAGGTGGATATAAATTAGTCTGTAATCAAGTCATAAAGGAGGTTAGGCAAGATAAAGCAGATTATGGGAAGTCTGGAAAAGAAAGGAAAGATAAACAGCAAAATGTTCTATGCTTATATTAACAGTAGAAGGAATGGGTTAAACCACATTAGGCCACTTGATATCTATGGGTTAACTGTTGATGAGCCTGCTCAGGTTGTGGACAATTTGAATATGTAATTTGCACCTTCATTCATACATGAGCAATTCTTTAGGGAAGAGGATGCCAGCATTTTATCAAACTCTAACAAGGAGCTAAATGACTTTGCGATAACTGAAATGAAGTGAAAGAGAAATTGTTCAAGATGGACATAAAAAAGGCAGCTGGGGTGGATGGAACTATCCTGTTATATTGAATGGATAGCCATTATTGTGGGGGAGCATCCTTGGAATCACAGTAGTCCCTATGGACTGGAGAACTGCAAATATATGCCCAATTCATAAGGGGGAGGGTAAAAAGCCAAACCTGAGTAATTACACACACCTGTTATCTGAAATTCTGCTCTCCAGGTTAAATAATGGAATTACTGGCTAACAGAGTACTGCACGATCATCTCGACAAACATGCAGTTATACTGCAATCACATGAATTTGTTAAGATGCGGTCATGTCTAACCAATCTATTAGGTTATTATGATGCAGTAACCAAGAAACTGGATGCAAAAAACAATTTTGACATCGTAGGCTATGATTTCAGGAAGGCTCTTTTGATGCTTTTGCACATAAAAGACTGCTGCACAAATTAGAGCAGTGCGGCATTAAGGGCAGGTTACTGCTATGGATAAAGGGATTATTAATTGAAAGAAAATAGAGAGTAGTTATCAGTCAGCACTGCTCTTCCTGAAGTTCCTCAGGGTTCAATGGTGGCCCCATTGTTGTTTTCAATATTTATCTGTTATTGATGAATGTATATCAGGTTTCATATCCAAGTTTAGCAGGGTGGTTACAGTAGCTCACCCAGTCATCAGGGTGAGCTACTGCAACAAAATCTAGGAAAATTGGGTCAATGGGCTGAGAAATGGCAATTGAAGTTTAATGTTGACAAATGCAAGATACTGCATATGGATAGCAATAACCCCAAAGTACAGCAGTGCGTAGCACACTCTTCTTGATTAGACCGAGGTTCGAGCCCGTCACCACCAAATACGGAGGATGCGGAAAGGTCAGGGAATGACCACCGCACCGGAGCAATATGGCCTTAGTTGCTAATGCTCCTAAAAACCAAATAACAACAACCCCAAAGTAACTTTTCAACTGTATGGTACTGCACTCATATAGTAGAGAATGAAAAAGACCTGGGGATAATTTTGCAGTCAGACATTAAATTCTTTGAACAGTGCAGACATCCTGTCAATGATATACAGAAACTTTGCTAGCAAGGATAAGGTGGTGATTATCCCTTTATTAAAGGCCAGGGTTAAGCTGTGCCTTCAGTACCGTATACAGTCTGGTGGCCGCACTTTAGGAAGGATGTAAATCTGCTGGAATGGGTACAGAGAAGTGCAATCAGACTTGCGAAGAGGGCGCTGACTCTCTTTAAAAATTACAGCTGTGAACTACAGGCTCGGAAAGAGCGATAAGTGTTTGCCTTTTCATTTAACTAATTGTTATTTTATATTGTACTTTATATGTAGTCTTATAGTTATTGTTACGCTGGTTATTTTTATTTTTAATTTAGATAAAGAGTTTTTTTGTAGATTACCACTTAATATAGGTAAAACCGTTATTTCGTTCGAATCTTGCAGCCATTGTTTTTGTGTAGGTAGTAGGGAATTAAAATTTTTAATTTTGATAACTAGGCAGCTCTATCGTATAATTATATAGTGTAATACGCATCACTGCATTTGGGATTCTATTAGATAGCGTAGTATTGACAATTAATTAATTAAATTTATTGATCTTATTAATTTAAAATATCATGCCCCAGACTAGAACAGAAAAGCAACTGGCACAAAGTGGCAGGAGTGCAGTGACTTGCGGGAGAACTGGGGTGGGGGCGATTCTCCAATGCATCACAGCCTAAAAGAATGTGCAACTTGTGAAATGTTTGCCGAACTCTCTGGAACAAAACATGATCTAAACAAGGAGGATGTCTTTATGTGTGCCAGGTGCAGACAGTGTCTAGAAATTAGGCATCAACTCAGCGTTCTACTGGGCATCTATGAGAGCTTGAGATGTAGGGTAGATGCCCTCGAAGAAATTAATATGAGGGGCCCATCAAGCTCTCAGTTGCTCAACTCAACGCCAGAGCTCACTCCTGGGCATCAGGCAACACAGTGGCAATCTCCAAGGCAGAATGCAATGGTCCCAAAGGAACTAGTTATTGTTGGTGACTCTATTGCCAGGGAGACGGGGAATATATTGTGTAAAAAGGATACATGGAACAGGACCAGGGTATGCCTGCCAGGGGCAAAAGTTGATGACATTGTAAAGTATATATCATCTTTTAAGGGCACAAAAGGCGATATTGTTATGCACGTTGGCACCATTGACATTAAGAGTAGGAGATCTGCAGATTTACTTAACAAGTACAGGTCAGTGTTGCAAAAAAGGTCGAGAGTCAGGGTTAAATTTGAAAGTGTCTGCAATTCTGCTCAGACACGATAGAAGGGAATACATGATAAGAGCCCTGTTAATCAATTCTGCCCTGGAGGGAATGTGCAAGGCTCAAGGGGTAGAATTTTTTTCAGCGTGGTCTTTGCTTGTTAACAGGAGAGACTGTTCTACAGGGATGGGATACACTTAAATAGAAAGGGTGCAAGAATTTTTGCTGATGCTGTCGAGGCAGTGTTAGGTGGGTGGAGAAAGCTTGGGGGAAAAAGGGATTCACAGACTAAAAGGTAAAAATAGCTGCAGGCAGAGGTGAAGGTGATTCTTGCACAACTTGAATTAGAATAAGTAGCGACCTGGAGCGAGGGGTGCTGGGGGTTTCAGGGACTGATGGCAGTCATCGTGAAACAGGTGGGTATATGGGATGTGTTAGGGTAACTAATAATAACATGTATACTTGCATGTATAGCAATGCTAGAAGTGTAATAAATAAATTTGATGAAGTTGAAGTGTTGGTTAAGACATCAAAGGCAGATATTGTTGGGATAGCAGAGACATGGTTTCACACAGATATAAGGAATGCAGAACTGGAATTTGGGGAGTACAATGTGCACAGAAAGGATAGAAAGGGAGGGGGTGTTATGCTGTTAATTAAGAAAAACATAAAATCAAAAGAAGTGCATCCAGTTGATATAGATGAACGGTTCACTGTTGAGTCAGTTTGGTGTGACCTAAGCACTACGAAAGCAAAAATAAGAGTAGGAGTGTGTTATAGGCCAAATGACTCGAATGAGTACAATGAACAATTGTACAGAGAAATAGAGTGGGCTAGTAAATCAGAATGTCTTATAATAGGGGATTTTAACTTTCCAGATATTAACTGGAACTTGTGGGTTGGTCACTCACACACTAGTAAGACTTTTTGTGGATTTATTGGATGATTGTTTTTTGCAGCAGAATGTTTGAGAGGCAACCAGAGAGGGTAATACTCTTGATCTGGTTATCAGCAGTGATCATTCTTGTATTAAGAATTTGCAGATAAAGGAACCACTAGATGGCAGTGATCACAGTGTACTGATGTGGGATTTATTTAAAGATATAATTACCATCAGGGGTAAAGGAAAGGGTTTTTGCTTCCGTAAAGGTGAGTACAGTGGTCTCAGACAGTTTTTAAATTCTGTACAGTGGGATCAACTGACGATGTTACCAACAGTAAATTCTAAGTGGGAAGCATTCAAGAATTAATCGTGGAAGCTACTAAAAGTTTCATACCTATTAAGAAATTTTGTTCAAGATTTAGGCTTAAATGGTTATCAGATGAACTAATGAGACTCGTGACAGAGAATAAAAATGCATGGGATGCATATAAATTATCAAGCGACTCAGAAGCCTATGGAAGATATAAGCTAGTCTGTAATCAGGTCACAAAGGAGGTTAGGCAGGCGAAGGCAGATTATGAGAAATCTTATGAGAAAAAGATGCTAAGAAAAACAAGGATTTCTTTACTTATATAAACTCTAAAAGGAAGGAGATGAATCTGATTGGTCCATTTGATATCGATGGTTCGACTGTTGATGATCCTGCTCAGATAGCAAACAAACTGAATGAGTATTTTGCATCTACATTCATACATGAGGAGTTATTAAGGTTTGAAAATGGCAGAAGGTTATCAAATTGTAGCAGGGTGCTTAATGATTTTGTAATAACTGAGAGCAAAGTGGAGGAGAAATCGTTGAAGTTAAACATAAGAAAGGCAACTGGGGTGGATGGGATCTATCCGGTTATATTAAAGGAGGCAGCAAAGGAAGTAAGCAAACCCTTAGCCATAATTATGAGAGCATCCTTCGACTCGGGGAAAGTTCCCACAAACTGGAGATGTGCAAATGTATCCCCAATTCACAAAGGGGGGATCGAAGGGTGACACAATTAATTACAGACCAGTTAGTTTAACTTCTGCTCCGAGTAAAATAATGGAGTCACTTGTTAAAGATGCATTGCAGGATCATCTAGACTAGACTGCAGCAATAATTCAGACATAGCATGGGTTTGTTAAGGGAAAGTCTTGTCTGACAAATTTGATAGGATATTATGATGTGGTTACAAAGGAACTGGATGCAAAAAATAATTTTGATATCATATATTTGGATTTCAGGGAAACTTTTGACACTGTTGCGCATGGAAGACTATTGTACAAATTGGAGCAGAATGGTATTAAGGATAAGTTGCTACAATGGATAAAAGGATGGTTGAGTGGGAGAAGACAGAGGATGGTAATTAATGGGTGCTGCTCTTCGTGGACTAATTTTATTAGTGGAGTCCCACAGGATTCGGTGGTGGGTCCTCTGTTGTTTTGTATATTTATCAATGATATTGATGAAGATATATCAGGCTTAATGTCGAAGTTTGCAGATGATACAAAGGTTGGCAGGGTTGTTAATAACAGTAATGGCAGATCCTGCTACTGCAACAGGATCTAGATAATTTGGGCAGATGGGCTAAGAAGTGGCAACTGAAGTTTAACCTTGACAAATGCAAAGTACTGCATATGGGTAGAAGTAACCCCAGAGAAATGTACCAACTGTGTGGTACTACACTTAAGGTGGTAGAAAATGAAAAAGACCTGGGAGAAGTTTTCTGAGCAAAGCAGACAGGCTGCCAAGGCAGGTTATCGGGTTTTGTCAATGATATATAGGAATTTTGCTAGCACGGAAAAGGAGGTGATTGTCCCTTTTATTGGCCAGTCCATGCCTTGAGTACTGCGTACAGGTCTGGAGGCCTCATTTTAGGAAGGATGTAGATTTGCTTTTGCGTGTACAGAGAGGGGCAACAAGATTGGTGAGGGGAATGAAGGGATCCTCTTACCAAGAGAGGCTTAAGTTCTGCAAATTGCAGTGGCTGGAGACTAGGCACCTGTGCAGTGATCTGATTGAGGTGTGTATAAGGCCTTGAATGGGTTGAGCACGCTGAATTCTGATGGGGGGTCCTTCCACTTGTTCAGATTACAAACGTAAGGGGGCATAAATTCAAATTAAGAAAAGACAGATGTAGAATAGTTGTGTGGAAATTTGCCTGTAGCCAGCGGGTGGTTAATTGCTTAAATAAACTTCCATCTGTCGTTGTGCAAATTGATAGGTTAAATAAATTTAAGGAAGACCTGGACAGGCATTTGGAGGGAATGGTGTGATTTTTTTTTTTTTTTCGGCTGATTCTGCATAAACTCATACACTTGCTTTCTTGCATCACATGTCACTACTACTACAAGAAAACAGTGCTCTTAAATAGAATGGCTTCACTGCTGCTAACTGCAGTGTTTCAAGGCTTGGTTGCTGTGGGGGGGATCTGATTGAGGTGTTTAAAGCCTTTAATGGATTGAGTAAGCTGAATGTTAATGGCATTCTTTCACGTGCTGAAACTGCACACATGAGAGGGCATAAATTCAAGTTCAGGAAGGGCCGTTGCTGAATAGATGTGAAGGGTGTGATGAACAGGTAGTTGTTTGTTGGAACAAAGCTTCATCTGCTATTGTGGAAGTGTGTGGGTTGAATAAATTCAAGGGAGAATTAGACAAATTCTAGGAGGGTGAACTGTGTAGTTTTTTTTTTTTTTTTTGCGTATTCTATGTAAGCTTGCTTTCTTGAATCATTTGCTATTACTACTAAAGCTGCTTATTTAATACTATCTATTCTTTCAAAAAGTGTTTGAAGATAACAAGGAAGTTAAGTCACCCAGTTATCATTCGTAGTTAAAATATTAACCATTATTAATCTTCTTCTGGTTGCATAGCTTTTAAAAACATGGATATTAACACATTTACACTATTTTAAGCATCCAAATCTCAGAGTGCTTACATTCATGCAGCTGATCATGACTCTCCATTCTCAAGCGAATGAAAAAGGGTTAGAAGTGGAACGTAGATTTAGATCTGCAAGAATTTCCAGTGTTCCTAATCCACATTCTTTGTTGTCCCAATTGCACCTAGCTCTCTTTCCTTTCACCATCCAGAAATGTTTAGAACACGGAACAGAGTCACCCAAAATGGAAGCGACTCCAAGCAGGAGACATTGATAGAAACCACACAACCCAGACACTCAGAACTATTATTAAAACTCCTTAAGTGGCATGCACTGAAATTCCTTAAGTGGAATTTCAGTGCATGCCACCTCCACATACCATACTGAACTTGTCCAAGGGAGTTATACATGAATGGAACTTATTAAGTGTATCAGAAGAGGAAATAGTCAAGCAATTACAGGAGCAAAAAGTAACACAAGCAAGAAGAATTAAGGTTTGAGCAGAAACTTGGTTGCCAACACATAATATCATTCTCACATTGAGTACTCCAAATATGATAGCCTCAGTCAAAGCCACACATTTACATTGCCATGTTCATTTGTACACCTCAAATCCCAAACATTGTACAGAGGTGATACTTTATGTTCTGAATATGACTGCAGGTCCAGAAACCCCTTAGAAACAGAATACACTGCAACATCTTACTAAGGGTGGATATCGAGCCTATTCAAAATTATGCTCCTTATAGACGATTGGAAAAAAATATATATATACAAGATTTAGAATAAGGTATCATGCCAAGAAGCAAAAAAGAAAGTTAATTAAGCCAAAACATACATATGCCTCCACCGTCCAAAATCAACTGGCTGTAGGAACTCTCTAACAGATGTGTCAATTCCACCCGACACATCAGTTGCAGAATGGGCTCGATCAGTACTGTTAAACCAACATTCATTAAAATTAGTTTAACTTATTATCTGAATTTAGTAGTAGGGAATATCTTAGAGATATTGATTAAGAGTTCAACTAGGGACATTTGGATAAAAATTCTGATTGATACACAAAATGGTGTTGTTAAGGGAAAGTTACGTTTAACTAACCTAGTAAACTGTTTTACAGAATTGCTCAGGAGCTGCATGTAGGGAACAATTTCAACATAGTTCATTTGGATTTTATCAAAACATTTGACGCAGTCCCTCATGAGAGGTTACTGTATAAGCAGGAAGATGGTGGGATTACTGGAAAGATTCTAAGTTGGATTGCTGGGTGGCTGCAGGTTAGAAGGCAGAGGGTTGTGACTAGATTCTTTAGATTGTTATAATGTCAGAAGTGGGATTCCCAATGTATCAGTTCTTGGACCATTCTTGTTTCTGATTTTCATAATTGACATTGAAGAATAGATAGAAGGCATGATGTGAAAATTTGCAGACAACGTAAAGATTGGTAGAGTCATTAATGAACAGTGCTAAGCAACGCTCCTTCAATATGGCTTGAACTTGTTTCAAGAATGGTCAGAAAAGTAGCAGCTGTATTTTAATGCAGTAAAATCTGAGGTCTTACACTTGGAGGATTACAACTCCAAAATAAATTATAGACTTGGTGGGATTAAATTAAAAATAGGAGGGGTAGAACAGGATCTGGGATTATGAGGGTACGATATGGGCAGATGTGAAGTTTTCTGAGCAGTGTAAACAGGTTTCCAGGAATGCATGCTGTATCTTATTGATCATTTATCAAACATTATTCTAGAGATAGAAAGATTATAATTTCACTGTATAGGACTATCGTAAGACAACATTTGGAAGGCCCCGAGTGCCAAGCGATAGTTCCCAAGCAATCTTTCTAGTGCGATTTTCTAGCGTTTTTCCTAGGTCAAATACTAGTGCTTTAATAATCCTCCACCGCTTGCAATGTTATTGCTTCCCTTGCTTAGCAAAGCCACTGCTTTACCGCTAGTAACGTTACTGCTAACACCGCTTACAACGTTACTGCTATCGCTAGCAATGTACTGCTCTACTCTTCTGCTGATCGCTTTGTCGCTGGTTGGCACTGCTTCTGCCTCCACGTGGCGGGGTCGGTAAATGGGAGAAGGAATTCCCTCTTCCAGGGCTAAAAGGAGCAGGGTTGGATTGCGATGCATATCCACTACTATAGCCCACATGCTCCAGACCTGTTAACACTGATTCAGAGCATGATTCGAATTGTCCGAAGAGACTACGGACATGCCAGAACTTCTCATAATGCATTCACTATCCACGCAATCTGTCGGAAAGCTATCGCCTTTTTTAATACAGAAATGTTTAGAATCGGTTGTTGGATCTCCCAAAATGGTTAAACGTCTCCAATCTGGAGACCTTCTAATTGAAGCTTCTAAGCTAAATCACTCAGAAAAATGGTTAAAATTAACAAATTTTAACAATATTCCTGTGTCAATAACAGCCCACACACTCTGATCACCTCTAAAGGAGTTATCAGCGAATGGGACTAAATGTATCTGAAGAAGAGATAGCTTAGCGAACAAAAACTGACTTATGCATGGAGAATTATGACAAAAAAAGATGGCAACTACCAGCCAGGTACATTATTTCGACGTTCAGTACTCCGAATCTCCCATCTTCTGTAAAAGCAGGTTACTTAAACTGCTAGATTTGACCTTACATCCCAAATCCCATTCGCTGCTTTAAGTGCCAGAAGTACTGCCATTCTCAGATGGCATGCCGAGGCGATGCTGTGTGCCCTATTTGTGCCTCCAAGGAGCATTCCCAAAAAAAGAAAGTTAACTAAGCCAAAACATGCATATGCCTCCACCGTCCAAAATCAGCTGGCTGTAGTAACTCTCTAACAGATGTGTCAATTCCCCCCGACACATCAGTTGCAGAATGGGCTCGATCAGTACTGTTAAACCAACATTCATCAAAATAAGTTAAAATTATTAGTCTGACTTTAGTAGTAGGGAATATCTTAGAAATAGTGATTAAGAATGCAGATAGGGACATTTAGATAAAAATTCTGAAGGACACACAAAATGGTGTTGTTGTTAAGGGAAAGTTATGTTTAACTAACCTAGTAAACTATTTTATGAAGTAACTTAGTAAACTATTTTACAGGAGCTGCAATTTGGAAACAATTTCAACATATTTCTTTTGGATTTTATCAAAACATTTGACTCTGTCCCTCATATCCCTCCCAGAAAAGGTTCGACAGGCAAAGGCAGTTTATGAGAAATCACTAGCAAACAGAGCAAAGAGGGGGGATAAAGAATTCTTCACATATATAAAAGCCAAGAAGAGCAGGACAAACCAGATCGGACCTTTATGTAAGGGAAAGGGGATAGTAATAAATACACCAGCTGCCGTTGCAGATGAACTCAACAGTTATTTTGCATCGATATTTACAAATGAAAAGCCTTTTGTGGCAAAGGGAAATTGTGGGAGCGAAGTTAAAAAATATGTAATTAATGATATTGAAATTTCGCAAGATTATTTAATGAAAAAACTTTCGAGCCTACAGACCAGTAAGGCTCCTGGAGTTGATGGAATATACCCTATAATCTTAAGAGAGGCGGCAAGCGAGTGCATTGAACCATTGAGGCTAATTATGCGAGCATCATTAGACTCTGGGGAGATTCCCTTGGATTGGAAAAGTGCAAATGTATCTCCCATACATAAGGGTGGCTCTAAAAGTGAAGTTGGAAATTATCGACCTGTCAGTCTGACTTCAGTAGTAGGGAAAATCATGGAGGCAATGATCAAGGGTGGAATTCAGGATCATTTGGATCGAATTGAAATTCTCAAGGATACTCAGCATGGTTTCGTAAAGGGAAAATCATGTTTAACAAATCTGGTTCGCTATTTCGAAAGGGTCACTCACGAGCTGGATTTAGGGAATAATTTCGACATTGTTTATTTAGATTTCAGCAAAGCTTTTGACTCAGTCCCACATGAGCGGTTGCTTTATAAGTTGGAACAGGTTGGAATCACTGGGAAAATCCTTAGATGGATAGAAGGATGGCTTCAGGGCAGGAGGCAGAGGGTTGTGATAAATGGCTATTCCTCAGATTGGGTTGATGTAAGAAGTGGGGTTCCCCAAGGATCAGTATTAGGACCACTGTTGTTTTTAATTTTCATAAACGACATTGATGAAGGGATAGAGGGCGTGATGTCTAAATTTGCAGATGATGTTAAAATTGGTAGAGTAGTTAATGATCACTGTCAAGCTGAGCTTCTTCAGAGAGACCTAGATAGACTTCAGGAATGGTCAGAAAAATGGCAGCTGTGCTTTAATCCAACAAAGTGTAAGGTATTACACCTGGGAAACAGTAATCCCAAAATAACTTATTCACTTGGTGGAGTTCAACTAAAGCCAGTACTGGAGGAAAGGGACTTGGGTGTTACGATACGGTCAGACATGAAATTCTCTGAGCATTGTAAACAGGTTGCAAGGAAGGCCCATGGTGTCCTATCAATGATCTATCGAACTTTTGCAAGTAGAGATAGGGACGTGATAATCCCATTATATAAGGCTTATGTTAGACCACACTTGGAATACTGTGTTCAAGTATGGAGACCGCACCTGAAGAAAGACATCGAGCTTCTTGAAAGGGTGCAAAGAAGGGTAACTCGCCTGGTGAGATCGGCAAAAGGGCGTCCTTATGAAGAAAGACTTCGAATATGTGGGTTGCAGAGTTTGGAAACTAGACACCTTAGAGGAGATTTGATTGAGGTGTTTAAGGCTCTGAGAGGCATCAGTAAAATGAATGAGGACAAAATTTTCAAGATTACAAATGATGCTAGAACTAGGGGACATAAATTCAAGTTACGGGGGGAAATGTTTAGATTGGATTGCAGGAAGTTCTATTTTAGCCAGCGAGTTATAAATTACTGGAATAAGTTGCCTTCATGGGTGGTAGAGGCCGACAGTTTGGGGAAATTCAAAGGTCATCTGGATAGTACTTTCGGGTAAGGGAAGCACATAGGATGATAGGTTTAATTTCCTTTTTATTTATTTTTTATTTTATTAATTATTATTATTTATTTATTTATTTTTTTTAATTTTTTTTTTTGTTTTTATCATTGTTTTGTTCGGATTTATATTTTTTTTTTATTATTTTTTTTTAATTTATTTATTTATTTATTTTTTTTTTATTTTTTTTTTTTTTGGCTGGTGCAGCATAAGCCATAGGCTTTCTTGCACCATGCGGCCGTTACTAATACTAATACTAATACTAATACTATTTTGTATATGAAAGAGTTCATGCTCCAAGAAGATATTTTCTATTCTAGTCATTGAATTTATGTATTTCTGCTCATTTAGTGTCTTAATTTCTAAAATTAAGACACTAAAAATACCCCCAGGTGGGTGTTTATAGTTTCCAGCTATTGCAATTTACTGAAAGCAGAAATATCTATCCTACTTCGTAGAAGTGGTCTCTACCTTTAAATTTATTCCCTAAGGTGGCAGGAAGTAGAGTGATTGTAATATTCCTGTAGCTTTGAAAGCTGGCCAAAGTCATTATTTTTGTGTACAACAATGTAGAGGACAACAACAAACTGTAAAGGAAGCCATCCTGCATTTTCTAAAGCATGTGACCTTTGGAAAACAAGAAAAAAAAATCCAGAAGCATAAAGTCACATACCCTGAAGCAAGAAAGCAAATAAATGCTAACCATGCATATGCATTGGTCACCAAAAACAGCCGCTCAGCTGCAATCCAAACAGATGTCTCCATAGAACCAAATATTTTCTTTGCCACCTGAGCCAATACTGTGCTAACTTACAATAAGAAAACTACAGTCAATGAGATCAGCAACACTCCGATCATTATCCCAACTGATGCTATCTCAACCTTGCCCGAAACAACAAAGTCAGCTACTATTGAAAACCAGAAGAAAGTGAAACCACGCATTAGCAACATGAAAATGGAGGTTCAGTCACAGGATGAAGACACAGTACTAGAGTTACGTGCTAATGATAGCATGGATACAGGATGTCCAACCTTTCCCAGAAATGAAAAATCAAAACTAATTTTTCATTTCTGGGCAATAAAAAACAGTCAGATCAGTTAAATCCAACCAATGAATAAATTCCTTCAATGGAACCATAGAGGTTTATGCAGTAATATAGATGACTTCATTGATTTACTCATACAAACTAAAGCAATAGGTGTATGTTTACAGGAAACCTTTTTATCACCAAAAGTTTCTCTGAAAATTTAAAATTATACTATGTTTATGCGAGACAAAAATTCTGACACTCCTGCTCGTGATGGTGTGGCTATTCTTATCAAAAATACCATACCGTCAAGACATCTCCAACTACAAACCTTAGAAGTTGTAGCGGTTCAGATAGCAATGGGAATATCGTTAACCCTTGCATCCATTTTTATTCCACTGAATTATCCTTGGTCCCAGGCTGAACTTGACAATCTTTTCACACAACTGCCACCTCCAGTCTGTTTACTCAGTGATTTCAACGGTCACCATCCATTGTGGGGATCTGTCACCATGGATAGGAGAGGCCAATTAATAGAAATATTCCAGGATAACCATAACCTGACTCTGTTGAATTCTGGCTCTCCGACTACCTACAGGTATTACATCATCCATAGACTTATCCATATGTTCAGCCTCTCTTTTTCTATGCACGGAATGGTTAGTGCTAAATGATCCATTCCACATTGACCATTTTCCTATTATCAGTTCAATTCAAACACAGACAGTGTCATGTCCTAAAGGCTGTACTTCTTGGAACTTTCATAAAGCAGACTGGAAAAACTATTCAACTTGTGTCTTACTTGACAACCTATATATACAACAAAAACATATTGATGATGAAACTGATCACAATTCAAGCCATATATTATCTGCAGCAGAAATTTCCATTCCAAAATCTGATCAGCTCAAGCGTGTACACCAAAATCAGTGGTGGAATGAAGAATGCTCCCAAGCGAAACAAGAAAAAAAACCATGCCTGGAACCAGTATCACAAATTTCCAAATACCGCCAACCTAATTATGTACAAAAAACTCAGAGCCAAAGCAAGGTTTTTTTTCCATATAACCAGCTGTTTGCTCTATCTGAGCTGAGAGAATCTTTGAACAAATCTCCGAACAGCGCAGCAGGAACAGACAGCATTCACTACAGTATGCTGAAGCATCTGTGCGAAGCCAATCTCTACTTACTATTATTCTTTTATAACCGTATCTTCCATGACAGAGGATATGTAAAATACATATCCTCTGTCATGGCGTCATTCCTATATTTGTGCTATTCCAAAACCAGGCAAAGATCCTTCTCTAGTTCAGAATTACAATATCATCGACAAGCTGTTTGGGTAAAATCTTTGAAAGGATGGTGCATAAGAGGCTCACCTGGATATACTCAGGAGACAACATCTAGTGATGTTGTCTCCTGAGTATTCATAAAAGTGATGTTGTCTCCTGGGTATTCATTCTGGGTATTCATAAAACATTTGACACCACATGGCATCATGATATTATTAAAGAAATGCATCAGTTGGGGCTGAAAGGCCATCTCCCTTTAATAATTCAAAACTTTTCAAAATTGCATACATTTCGAGTCTGATATAAAAACATGCTGTCAACAGCTCACATTCAAGAAGAGGGGTGCCCAACAGGATTCCATATTCAGTCCGACCCTATTTGCGATTAGGGTCAACAATATTTTGGAAGAACTTCCAAAAACGATTGAATGCTGACGATGTATGCTGACAATCTCATCATATCCTGCCAATCTCAAAGCATGAATACTATTGAAAGACAGCTACAAATTGCTTTAACGAGAATTCAGTCCTATACCTTATGCAATGGATATCATCTCGCTGACCAGAAAACCACTACCACTCATTTCTGAAAACTTTGGTCACTTCATCCTGATCCAGAGCTAAAGATAAATAACATGCCAGTTCCTTTTGCTCACACTGTCTATTTCCTTGGCCTGATACTAAACAGGAAACTGAACTTTCAAGCACATGTGGCCTACCTTCGAACTATCTCCTTGAAGAAATTAAACATCCTCCGATGTGTGTCATCCATGTCATGGGACGCTGATCGTCATACCCTCATCCATCTTTACAGAGCTCTCATCAGGTCTCGCTTGGACTATGGCTCTCCAGTATATGATTCTGCAAGGAAAAGTACTTTAGAACAATTAAATACTATCCAGCACAGTGCTTTGAGAGTGCTAGAGGCTTTCAGAACCTCCCCAGTTCAGAGTCTTTACATCGAAGCCCATGAACCTCCCTTACATTTTTGCAGAAAAACATTACTTCGGATGTGTGTACACTACTGAATGCAACTCATTTTACAACAGTAAACCTAATGAAAACTGACCCTTTCCGCTTAGATTTAAGGAACTCGCTCAATCATGGAATATAGAAATCGGTAATATATTTCAGGACAGGAGACCACCAGATCCACCCTGAACAAATATCTGTGCAATATATGATGACTACTTTTGTATATATTAAGTGCAATAGGATCATTAATACACAGCCATTTCTGAATAAACAGAATATTTATAAAGCGCCATCATTTTAAGTTATATCTCATATTGTGAATACCTTCACAACGAGTTGCCATGATATTGCACTACTTCGAATAAGTAACGCTTCACCTAAGGAGAAGACTAATGTTACTTATTCTCAGATAGGTACAACCACCCAGATGGCACCATTTCAGGGCTATTTTGTATATGTGTGGGATAATAACTCGACTATCCACTTGTCCCTATTAGACTTAGAAAAGCAAAAAAGGTAGAGGGAAAGTAATAGTAGGAGTAGAAGAGGAAAAGAAACGGTGTAGAAAAATGAAAGGGACAGTAACTCCTTCAACTCACACCACTCAAAAACTCATAAACTCCTCGAATAGGCAACGCTCCCCCAGTGGAGAAGGCTGTTGTTACCTATTTTTGGAAACTCCGGACATCATCGGGCTCTCCCTGGTGCCGTTTCAGGGCTATTTGGCCCTTCTTCGGTGGGTGGGTAGGTACCCAAGTGATGCAATGATGGCAAAACATATATGAAGTATAACTCCACAATATGAGAGACGCCTGATGGTGTATTTAGATGTATTTAGACTAAGATGCATTTAGGGCCAAAGCCTCAAGCTGCGAGCAAATTTAGACTATTTATATATTAAGTGCAATAGCATCATTAATACACAGCCATTTCTGAATAAACAGAATATTTATAAAGCGGCATAGTTTTAAGTTATATCTCATATTGTGAATACCTCATATTATAAATATTCTGTTTATTTAGAAATGACTGTGTATTAATGATGCTATTGCACTTAATATATACATAGTCTAAATTTGCTCGCAGCTTCAGACTTTAGCCCTAAATGCATCTTAGTTTTATGATGACTACTTTCAATGGTGGGGAAAGAACATCCTGTTTCCTTCAGTATCATACAGTTACATGCAACTTACACTCTTTCTAATTCAAATGCATGTGAAATCTGTACAGATGGATCAAAAACTGAGACCCAAGTAGGTGCTGCAGCAATCTTCTCGTCATTCAACACTTCTGTCTCATTGCCAGTAGAATGCAGTATCTTCACTGCTGAGCTCTATGCTATAAACTTAGCTCTGGATCACATTATTGAACATCTAATTCCATCTGCTTTAATATACACTGACTCACTCAGTGCTGTCTCTGCCATAAATACTAATGCCAACTCCTCTCACCCTGTAATAAAACAAATCCATTCTAAATTACATGTGTGTAACGAGTCAAACCAAACTGTGACATACTGCTGGATCCCAGGGCATTCTGGGCTAGCAGGAAATGAAAAAGCAGATCTTGCAGCCAAACAACCAGATACTTCTATTTTACAGAATTGTCAAGTTCCGTATACCGATTTCAAACTCATCATCTGTAAAGCATGTTACAATACATGGTCAATAATCTGGAGAGGTTATCCAGGAAACAAATAAGTCCAGAACCAAAGCTATGGCTGTCCAACTTCCTGAAAAGCAGATGAGAATAAACAATTTTAGGAAGACTAAGGATTGGGCATACGCACATCACTCACCTGTATCTATTAACCAATGACAGTTCTCCCCAATGTACATCATGTCAAGCACAACTGACCATTCGCCATTTGTTAGTGGACTGTCCCCACTTTCAAAACATCCGCTTAAACACCTTTAAATCAATTGCTAATACACAGTCATCAATAAATTTATTGCAGATTCTTGGAGATGATCCTAATAAAGAAGAACTATTTACTTTTCTAAATCGTATAGAAATATATCATAAAATATAATTATATTAACAAAGCTGATATTTCATATTCACCATCAGAAAGATACAATATTCCCCTGGTAGCCTATGTGTCGTCAAATTCAACAACAACCACCACATTTGGAATACTGTCTCCAGGTATGGAGACCTCATCTGAAAAAAGACATTGGCTTCTTGAAAGGTTTAAAGATGGGCAATTTACTTGGTGAAATTGGTGACCATATGAGGAAGATACTTTGGAATCTTACCTCAGTTTCACAGTCTCTTGTTTGCCAAGTGCCTCCGATGGGACCTGATTAAGATTCAAGCTGTGAGAGGGGTTAGTAAAATGATCGAAGGTGGAATTTTCGCTGTTATAAAGAATTCCAGAACTTGAGGCCATTAATTCAAATTACAAAGGAGGAAGTTTAGACTAGATTGTAGGAAGTTTTCTTTTAGCCAGTGAACATTGATTACTGGAAGTTAATTACAAGTCTCTGCAGGTAGTTGAAGCTGATAGTTCGAAGAAATTCAGAGGTCAACAGGATAGTGACCTACATGGGGAGGAAAATGCATAATTTGGTGTTTCTAATTTTTTTTTTTTTTTTTTTAAGCAGTGCATCAAAAGCCACTAGCTTTGGATGCACTGCCAATAAAAAAAAGATGCTGTGGCTTCTAAAATCACCTGATACATTGAAACAAAGTAAAAACTATACAACTTAGACTTTTGGAGTCAAATCCAATTAGGTTGGAAATGCACAATAATGCCAACAAAGATGAAATGGTGCTTGATCTGCAAACCTAAGAGGATGTGGAGATGGGATGTCATATTCACCATAATACAGATACAACAGATAGCAAAAATTCTGGACACTCCAATTTTCCTAGAAAAGAAAGGACTAAATATGACAGTAACTATCAAAAAAGTAATAAAACTCAGACAGAACCATTTTCTTCTACCAAAACTAAGTAATACAGTGCACCATTCAGTAGAACTGCAGAGGTTCACATAGTAATACTTAGCATTAGTAGAGGCATATGATGCAAGAAAGCAAGCTTATGCAGCATCAGCCAAAAAAAAAACACTTCCATTTCACGCCTCAATTCGTTCGAAATACCTGTCCAGCTGAGCCTTAAATTTATTTAGGCTATCAACTTCCACAACAAGGGATGGAAGTCTGTTCCACCAACCAACTACCCGCTGGCTAAAGGCAAATTTCCGCACATCTATCCTACATCTGTCTTTCCTCAATCTGAATTTATGCTCTCTCGTGTGATTATACTGAGCAAGAGGAAAAATCCCATCGGCATCGCCGGTGCTCTGATAGAGGTGTATAAAGCCTTGAATGGTTTGATCATGCTCAATGCCTACTTAAGGTTATTGATGATCTGATTACTCAATGCAGGCCCTGGATGCCAAGAGTTCCGTGGGCAAGCAATTCTAGTGTGTCTCTGAAAGCATTTTCTAAAAAGAGCATTTAAGCAAACATTTTCTATTTTTAGTTTCAAACACCATTTTCTTGATTTCTATATCAGAGTAGCTCTCTCGCACTACAAGAAGTAGGCAGAAGGCCAGAAAGGAAAACCACCTTTCTGTTTCTATTTCTATCAGTACTAACTTACTAACTCAGCCGCTTGATCACCTGATGGCACAGCTCCTGCCTCCCCGTGGCGTGGCCAGAAACCTGGGTGGTAAAGCAAACCCCCAGGGCCAAAATAAGCAAAATATGGATTACAACAACATTCCACTGATTCAGAAAGCAAATCCAAATTCAGTGGATTTGCACCAACCCGATGATGACACAACCAACAGAAAGAGACTGAAGACGGATGCTTCCAAAGTAGAACATTCAAGTTTCCTGATCTTGCAGCCTTTAACGAATCAGGCCTTAGGCAACTATCGCCATTTCTCATACAGAAGTGTCTGGAAAGTGTAGCAGGTTCCCCGAAAATGGTGAGACATCTTTAATCTGGCAACTTACTGGTTGAGACCACCAGCTCCAAACTCTCTGAGTCCCTTCTTAATCTCACCACATTCAGTGGAACTCCAGTCAAGGTATCACCACATGCTACACTCAGTACTTCCAAAGGTGTCATGGGAAGTGGACCTAATGAATGTCTCAGAGGAGGAAATTATAAATTAATTACAAGATCAGAAGGTCACACAAGTAAGAAGAATTATTGTGAAGAAAGATGGTGAACTTATCGCAACTTGCAGCATCATACTGACATTTAGTTCACCAAACCTACCTTCATCGGTGAAAGACGGGTATCTGAACTGCCACATTTGCCCTTTTATTCCAAATCCATTAAGATGTTATAAATGTCAGAAATTCGGAAACTCCCAAACGGTCTGTTCAGGTGATACTGTATGCCCTAACTGCGGCTCGAAGGAGCATGCTGAAGCTGATTTTAAATCACAGTCCTCATTGTTGGATCCCAGGCCACACTGGGATATCAGGGAATGAAAAAGCGGATCATGCAGCAAAACAATCATCCAACATAGCATTGACAGATTACTATGTTCCATATTATTATTATTAACCATATGGTACAAGGAAGCCTGAGGCTTATGCTGCACCAGCCAAAATATATCAACTACAGATCCTATATCAGACATGTATGTAAGGAGCGGTGGACACTCCTATGGCAAGCTCAACTGCTTCAAATGAAATCTGAACCACAGTTATGGGCTTCCAGTTTCCATGTAAATAGAAAGGAAGAATTCCTCCTATCCAGAGCGGGAATCGGTCACAGTCACTTCACCCATCTTTATCTACTCACAGGAGACAATTCTCCGAAGTGTACGCACTATAGCTCTTTTCTCACAAATTATACGCTATACACTGATGCCTGAAAAGCCTCATTCAGTATTCTATGAAATCTTCAAGAACCTTTAACACTTCATCATATTATAGGCAATGATGCAAATCTTCCAGAATTTTTCTGCTTCTTAAAAGGGATACAGCTATATGATCGGCTCTGACATGATTCTATAATCACTATTTCTGAACTCCATACCGTTGATAGGCACAATATAGCCCTAGTAGCCCTTGTGCCAGAAATAATAATACCAATACCTCAATGCAATCCTGTGGCTATTTGCTTGCAAGTGACAAACTTATCTCCACAAGTTACTCCCACAATCAAAAATTGCAGGTTGAATTTCTGTCTTTTTTTAGCATTAGCATTAGTAGAGGCATACTATGCAAGAAAGCAAGCTTATGCAGCATCAACCAAAAAAAAAAAAAAAAAAAAAAAAACCCTCTCCCATTTCATCCCTCCATTTGTTTCAAATTCCTGTCCAGCTCAGCCTTAAATTTATTTAGGCTGAGCTTCCACAACAAAAGATGGGAAAAAATGAGGCCTCCAGACCTGTACACAGCACTCTAGGTGTGGCCTGACCATTGCCTTGTATAACGGGATTATCTCCTCCCTGTCCCTGCTAGCAAATTTTTGATATACTAAAAACAAATTCGACCTACTCTGTACACAGAGGGTTGACAACGTAATACCTTTCATTGAATCATATCTGTAGTGCTAAAAATCTTGAACAACATATAGCCCAAATAGCAACTCCTTTCTCTTCATTAGGTAACTTTAATTCACATTAAAATCATTGAATCACTCCTAGATCAACACAAACTTTGAACTTATTAAATAAAGTATCAAATACTCATGTACATTTCCAAACAAGATCTTTCACAACTGTTGACCTAATAATAAGCTCTCCTGTTTCCATGTGTACAGTGGACATTGCTAAATGACCACTTGATAGCGATCGTTTTCTGGTTGTATAAATTGCGAACAACATATACAGAACAAAGGAAAAGATGTAAGCTCTCCAAAGCAGATTGGAAAACTTTCTCAACTACTGTCGCCTGAACAATCACATCATCCAGACAGAATCAACAACTGCAGCCAGAAACAGCAGCTGCTAAGGCAGTACTAGAATTGTGAAATCAGAAATGCAATCATAATAACCATTGGTGGAATGATTCATATAATAAAGCAAAACAAGAAATGAATAAAGCATGGAACATTTTTGATACATATCTGACAACCCAAAACCTGAAACAAAAAAGACACCAAGACAAGGCAAATAAGATGAACACCAAATAAATACTCGTGCGTATGCTTTGCTTTGGGTATTACCAAGGGATTTTTTCCATATTAATCTGGTATCTGCACATACCAGATTAATATGGAAAAAATCCACTACTTAAATGTTAAATATGCCTCAACATTCTTCCCAATTTTCAATTTGAATAGGTAGATATATAGCAAATGTTGCTTCAAAAACTTCTATAAAATATCGACAGCAACTGCATATGAACCATCTTTTCAAAACACTAAAACCTTAGCAGAATGATATAAGAATAAACTTTAACACATTTACTTTTTTGGGGACAATCAGCCTTTCACAGTATATTAGCTGAGTTGAGTGAAACAGCATTGAATCTCTGTTGATTTTTTATAATCAGATATTGTCCAAAAATTCGTATCTTCAACCCTGGTGGTATCAATTGTTTTAGCCTTCCCAAATCCTGAAAAGATCAATCAGATTGACATAATTATAGTGCAATCTCTCTCTCTCTCTCTCTCTCAAAGTGCCTAGCAAGGTATTAGAAAAAATGATACATGATCAGCTCACATGGTTTCTTGAAACTAAATTTATGAACAAAAACCAGTATGTTTCAGACCAAACCAATTTACATTCGACATGGTTAAAGCAGAGTCAAATATCCATTTGCATTTGTTAGAAAGGAACCTCTATATCTAGTCATGGTGAGTCTTGACACGGAAAGTGCTTTTGACACTACATAGAGATTTGTTATGCTTCAAGTCCTTTGTGCTACTGGACTCTGTGGAAAATTGCCCTCTCTTATGCAAAGTTATTATTATACTGAATCTTCCATTTTTGCTATTGGAATGCTTTAGTTCTATTGTTTTTACAAGAAGGTGTTGTTCCACATGATTATGTACTTAGTGCAACACTGTTTTCACTCCATATAAATAATATGCAGGATATACTAGATCCAAATAGAATAGAGACATTTGTATTCAAATGATCTGGCTATCTCATACCATTCACAGAACCATTGAGAAACTACTTCAGATTATGATTAACAGAATAGCACTTTGGATGAAATGTAATCGTTATAGCATATTAGAACAGAAATTGACCATAATTCACTATTGTAAAAAATGATATACAACCCAAACTCAGGTTGAATGCCCAATTCATTCGAGTCACAAGTGCTATCCACTTCTTAGGATTAAATCGTAGACAGCAAACTTTCCATTTCTAGACCTACTGTATTTATGAACCATTTGTATGAAAAAAAAAAATTACACATTCTTAGAAATCTCTGCAGTGGTGTGGATTAGTGTGCCCTATTATATTTATATCATGCCTTAATAAGATCAGATTTTCATAATGACATGCAGATTTAGCTGCCAAAACTGTAATAACCACTATTTCTCTTTCTTTCATTACACCAGTCTCAGATTACAAGTTTATTATTAAGCAGGTATATATAGAAAAAATGGCAATAAATCTCGGAAAACCAAGCCAACAAGTTATTCCATATAAAGAAAGTCTTAAAATAACGGAAATCCAACATTTGAGATTGAAATTGACAAGAAGTGGAGTAAATGGAGAAGAGGTAAGTGGGTGTGACCCACTTACCTCTTCTCCATTTACTCCACTGATCCTCCAGAATGCCCAACCTGAAATAAACAGCACACAAATCAAGATATATTTATGACTTCCCTACATATCAGAGATCAACAGGCTACCTGTTCCACTTTAAGCACACCTCTCACTTTATTCCAATTAGTGGATACACTGAATGTAGCCAAAATGTTTATCTACTGCAAATGGGTCATTGCTATATAGTCAAACACCTTTTGGGAAAACATGTATAATTTTTCACCATAGTTCAAGTGAATTATGAACCAGTTACCCTTGCACTGTTAAGACCAAACAAAAAACAATAATCACAATAAAATATCTCCTTCTTCATTGTCCCACAATCAAGCTGCTTGACTCAAAAATATGGATGTTTTAATCCTGCACGTGAAGTCATTAAAAGTGAGTTACAATCTCACTGATAGATCTGACCTGTGATGTACTGTGCCTTTTTTAAATAGGTTCATAAAGCATTTCTGAAATATCCTCTCCCTAGATAAGAATGACAATATCCGGATAATTCTGTGACAGGCACAAGTTAGCCTTAGTTGCCCATGCACCATAAACCTCCCATTAAAAGAAACAAAAGTATTGCTAATGTGGCCTAACCATGGCTTTATACAACAGGATAATACAACAGGGAAATTTTCCCTGCTAGAAAATTTCCTATATGCTATTCACAAAACTAGTTGCTTGTACTGCTCAGAGAATGTTATCTCAGACTGTACAGTTATAGCCTAGATCCTTTTCCTGCTTCATTATCATGAGTTTGAAGGCAGAAAACTCAAGTTAATGGAAAATTCATCATGTGGTGGTACCAAATGATGAATTTTCCATTCATCATTCTTGATGTGATGACATCACAGGTGTCAAATTTTTCTGTCAGTGATTGCAAATGATTCATAATTAATGAGATGGCTTCCTTATAATCTGTCTGAATCTATCACAATGAAAATCAGAGTGTATTTTGATTTTTCCACTTGAAACAAGGTTCTCCAACTGCAAGGTTCCCTCCCCCCACTTCTCTCAAACATTTGAAGTTATTCTTCGATATAAGAACTATGTCAGTGGAGGATAGAATGTGTTCTTTTCGGTCCTATATGCTGGTGTTCAAATTATTTAGTGCTGATAAATACTTAAAAAAATTTTGAAAAATTCACTATATTATTTCTTTGAAGAAAAGTAGTTCCTATTCCAGCTCAGATACCGTTGTTAAAACTTTCCCTCTTAAAAAAAGCCATCTCACTTTGGTGTGTGTGTATGTGTGTGTGTGTGTGTGTGTGTGTGTGTGTGTGAGCGAGCGAGCGAGCAGAATCACCTGGTCTTTTTGCTTATTTGCACACATCTTTGCAAACATGTGGGTTTATGTAAGGGGGCATTGCTTTATAAACTTGACCATGTTCACAGTTATATCAAGGACGTTCTTTAAATCCTCCCCCAATAGATTTTAAAGAATAATTACTTTGGTGGAAGCAGGGGATCATTATGATATCGGGGCTTTGTAGTTTGGCGACTGTAACAAAGTCTTTTAATGAGCCGATCATTTTAGGAGCATGATCAGTGAAAATTCCATGGCGATTTTTGAATCCTGGCTCCACGACGAACCGCAGGATTCTATATAAGGAAAACAAGATTCTTCAGAAATTGTCTTGACGTGGTATTTTCTGCAGTTCTTTACAACCACAAAAATTTTTCATTATTTCACTTTCGTTTTACAAATGAATGTTAATCTTTATTTGTTATGTCTGTTGACTTAGTGAGCAAAGTTAATATCTTTTTATTATTTCAGACAAGAACATCTTCATATAACTTTGGTTTATCAGCCACACCCCATTCTAACAGAAGCAATAGAAAATCTGAAACTTTGTCGCTTTTAGCCAATTTTTTGTGTCGTTTCCATTTATTTTACGAGAAGAATTTACTAGTCTTTCAGCAATAGTGTGACTTTTCAATTTAGTCTGCAACTTGTCCTGTACATAGCTTGATCCTTGAGCCAGTTCGGTGGTAGTTATTTTCCTCCCGAAACCGTTACATTCTTTGCCCCATGAATCCAGAAACTGTTTTGAGTTTTAGAAGGGTTGAAATCAACTAGGTTGTCTCTGCCTCACTGGAGAATTACCTGAAGATCGGCATTTAAGGAATTGGTAGCAGGTTTCTCAAAATGGAAAGTGGAATGCAATTCTTATATTTCACCGAACCTTTCCATTGAATTAGTCCATAAATGAGTAACATAAGCCAGAATATCACCAGTGGATCGACATTGACGGAATCCATACTGGCGATCATTGATCAGTCAAAAGGTTTCTAGGTAGTTTAAGAGTTGGTGGTGAATTGATTTCTCCATTACTTTAGAAAGAGTAGAAGTAATTGCAATAGGACGATAATTGGATGGGAGGGATTTGTCACCCTTTTTAGGAACTGGCTGGATATGAGCAAATTTCCAAGCAGAAGGAAAAACACCTTTGGAATAAGAAAGTGAAAATAGGCGGCAAAGAATAGGAGTAAGTTCAGGAGCACAGGTTTTGAGAACAAGTGTAGAAATACCATCGGGACCTGGAGCTTTCTTACCATCAAGATTCACCAAAATCCTTCTGACATCCTTTTGACGGAAGACCACAGGAAGCTTTGAATGGAGCGTGTTGGGAATGGTGTCAGGTGTTTTACCAAGATCAGTAATTCATGAGTTGGAAGAAAAATGGGATGCTAGCAGGTCAGCTTTATCCTTGGCTGAAGTGACAACAGAACCATCTGGTTTGGACAGAGGTGGGAGCAGAGATGGGCAAAAGTTGCTGCCAATAGCTTTGACAAGAGACCAGAATGCTCAACTACCATTGGGGCAAGAAGCAAGTTTTCTACTCTTAGCCTGTTCAAACTCTAGTTTGGACTGATTAATAACTGCTTTACAATTGTTGCGAGCCTCAGCATCTCGACCAGCTGGGTCGGTGTGACTGGAAAATGGAAGCCAGTTGGAATTATGAATGTTAAAATCACCAAGGAAAATTACCTCACTGTTAGGAACATTGGACTGGAGGAAGTCAAGGAGCGCCAAGTGATTAGTGGAGTTGGGAGAACGGTAGATACAACATATGAATTTGACCCAATGAGACAGAGAGATTTTAAGCCAGATAAGATCAAAGAGAGGAGATTCCAAATTGCCAAGTCTCTGACAGCAAATATCAGAACAGACATATGCACAAGTATCACCTTTGAGTAGAGGTAGTAAGATTATACACTAGCTGATCCGGAAGCCTCCTAGAGAGTTACCAATAGGTTTGGTCCAGTGTACTAATTAGCGGCCATCCTGCGAATACCGTTTTAGAGCTGTACCCTCGAAATATAAGGAATATTGGATCTCGCCGCAATGTTCATCCTAACCTCAAAGGTTCAATCATACTGCATGATGGAAGAGATAAGGAAGGGTTGACCGGAACTTAGCTCTAGAGAATAAAAATGGGTTCCACCACTTCAAGCCTCCAATAAGCAAAATGGTGGTATTGTGCCGGTTGTGAGAGTCATCTACCCTCCAACGTCGACTACTTCCCAGAAAATCTAGTTAAGTGTTAGCAGGGTAAGAGGTTTCACTAGGACATTAAAGACAAGGAGAAGAGGTACTAGAGGAGGTTATTTTATTTATTTTTGGTTTTTTTTAGGAGCATTAGCAACTAAGGCCATATTGCTCTGGGATATGCGGTGGTCATTGCCTGACCTTTTGGCATCCTCCGTATTTGGTGGTGACGGGCTCGAACCCCGGTCTAATCAAGAAGCGTGTGCTACACACTGCTGCTCCTTCCCACCTGGCTACGGAGGCACCACTAGAGGAGGTATGATAATTTGAGGAACTTAAGCCTTTCTTGGTAAGAGGACTCCTTTGTTCCCCTTGCCAATCTGGTAGCCCCCTGTATTCGCTCATGCAACTCTACATCCTTCCTAAAATGAAGCCTCAAGACCAGTACGCAGTATTCAAGGCGTGGTCTGACCATTGCCTTATACTAAGGGATAATCACATCATTTTTCCTATTAGCAAAATTTCTGTATATCATTGATAAAAGCACACGACCTGCACTGCTTAGAAAACTTGATATCTGACTGCACAATTACTCACACGTCATTTTCTACCACCCAAGTGTAGTACCACACAGTTGGTACATTTCCCTGGGGTTACTTTTACCCATTTTCAGTACATTGTACTTTTCATTTGTCAACGTTAAACTTCAGTTCCCACTTCTTAGCCCATCTAGTTAAGCCCAAAAAGTTAGCCCAACTTTTCTAGATCTTGTTGCAGTAGCACACTGCCATTACTACCATTAACAACCCTGCCAACCTTAGTATCATAGGCAAACTGGGATATTTAGCCTGATATACCTTAATTAATATCATTGATAAATATACAAAATAACAGTGGGCCCAACATCGAACCCTGGGGGACTCCACTAATAACATTAGTCCACAAAGAGCAACATCTATTGCTTACAACTCTCTGCCTTCTCCCTCTCAACCACCCTTTTATCCATTGTAGCAACTTACACTTAATACCATACTGCTCCAGTTTATACAGTGCCTCCGTAGCCAGGTGGGAAGGAGCAGCAGTGTGTAGCACACGCTTCTTGATTAGACTGGGGTTCGAGCCCGTCACCACCAAATACGGAGGATGCAGAAAGGTCACAGAATGACCACCGCTTATTCCCGGAGCAATATGGCCTTAGTTGCTAATGCTCCTAAAAACCAAAACACAACAAACAAGAACTCTAATTTATACAGTTGTCTTCCATTTGTGATCAGTATCAAAAGCTTTCCTGAAATCCAAGTATATGATATCAAAATAATTTTTTGCATCCAGTTCCTTTGTAACCGTATCATACTATCCAACAAATATGTCAGACAAGACTTTCCCTTAACAAACCCATTCTTTGTCTGAATTATTACTGCAGTCCTGTCTAGATGATCTTGCTGTTCCTCTTTAACTAGTGACTCCATTATTTTGCTTGGAACAGAAGTTAAACTAACTGATCTGTAAATACTCCTGTCACCCTTTGTTCCCCCTTTGTGAATTAGGGATGCACATCTTCATTCCTTAGGGTCCTCCCCTGTAACCAAGGATCCTCTCATAATTATAGCTAAAGGATTGGTTACTTAGTTTTCTACCTCCCTTAATAAAATTAGATAAATCCCATCCATCCCAAGTGCATTTTTTTAGTTTAACTTCATCAATTTCTCTTCCATTTTCCCCTAATTTTTTGCAAAATTATTTAGCGTCCTGTTAGAGTTTGTTTAACTTCTGGCATCTACTTCCCTAAAGAATTTGTCATGTGTAGATGCAACATATTCATTCAGATTGTTGGCAATTGGAGCAGGATCATCAAGTGTCGAAATTACGATATCAGGTGTAGACCAATTTGATTCATCCACTTCCTTCTAGAGTTTACATAAGCAAAGTTTTTTTTTTTTTTCTCATAAAAAATTTCTCATAATGTTCCTTTGCTTGCCTAGCATTCTTTGTGACTTTATTACAGACTAGCTTATATCTACTATAAGAATCTGGATCAGATGTTAATTTATATTAGACGCTATAGGAGGGAGTATATGATGAGAGCCCTGTCGATCAATTCGGCCGTGGAAAAATTGTGAAAGGCTCAAGGGGTAAAATTTTTTTCAGATTGGTCTGTACTTGTTAACAGGAGAGACTGCTTCTACAGGGATGGGATACACTTAAATAGAAAGGGGTGCAAGAATATTTGCTGATGCGATCGATGCAGTGTTAGGTCGGTCAGAAAACTGCTAGCTTGGGGGATACAAAGACTAAAAGATTAACAGGGCAGAGGTGAAAGTGATTCTTGCACTGCTTCTATTGGAATGAGCAGCAGTCTGAAAAATAAGATGCAGGATATTTCAGAGACTGCTGGGAATCATTGGGGTACAAGTAAACACATGGGCTGTGTTAGGGTAGCTAAGAAAAAGAACAGGTGCATGTATACTTGCGTGTACACCAGTGCCTAGGAGTTTGGTAAATAAATTTGATGAATTTGAGGTATTGCTCAAAGCATCAAAGGCGGATTTTGTTGGGATATCAGAGACGTGGTGTCACACAGATATAAGTAATGCAGAACTGGAATTTGGGGAGTACAACATCTACAAAAAGGATAGACAGGATAGGAAGGGAGGAGGGGTTATGTGATTAGTTAAGAAACACACAAAATCCAAGGAAGTGAAGCCAGTCGACATTGCGGGACAGTGCAGTGTCGAGTCAGTTTAGTGTGACATAAGCATTGGGAGATCAAAATTGAGAGTAGGAGTGTGCGATAGGCCTAATGACTCTGATGAGTATAATAAGAAACTGTACAGGGAAATAGATTCGGCCAGTAAATCAGAGAGTCTTATAATGGGGGATTTAATTTCCCAGATATTGACTGGAATTTGTGGATTGGTCACTCACACACTAGCAAGACTTTTGTGGATTTATTGGATGATTGTTTTCTAAATCAGCATGTTCGGGAGGCAAGTAGAGGGAGCAATACTCTTGATTTGATTATCAGTAGTGATTCTTCATGCATTAAGAATCTGCAGATACAGGAACCACTAGGTGGCAGTGATCACAGTGTGCTGAAGTGGGATTTACTCATGGAGGTAACTACCATCAAGGGTAAAGGGAAGGGTTATTGCTTTCGTAAAGGCGACTACGATGGTCTGAGACAGTATTTAAATTCCCAACTGAGGATGTTACCAACAGCTAATTCAAAGTGGCAAGTATTCTAAGAACTTATCTTGGAAGCTACTAGGCTTTACATACCAACTAAGAAATATTGTTCAAGGTTTAGGCCTAAATGGATGTCAGATGAACGGATGAGTCATATGGCACAGAAGAAAAATGCATGGGATACATACAAATTAACATGTGACACAGAAGCCTACGATAAATATAAGTTGATCTGTAACCAAGTTACAAAGGAGGTTAGGCAGGCGAAGGCAGATTACAAGAAATCTTTGGAAAGGGATGCAAAGAAAAACAGCAAAGAGTTCTTTTCTTATGTAAACTCTAGAAGGAAGGGGATGAATCAGATTGGTCCACTTGATATCGATGGTTCAACTGTTGATGATCCTGCTCAGGTAGCTAACAAACTAAATCAATATTTTGCATCTACATTCACACATGAGGAGGTATTCAGGAAGGGGAATGCCATAGATGAAGTAAAAACTGGCAGTGAGCTAGATGATCTTGAAATAATTGAGAGTAAAGTGGAGGAGAAATTGTTGAAGATAAATACAAGAAAGGCACCGGTGGTGGATGGGATCTATCCAGTTGTATTAAAGGAGGCGGCAAAGAAAGTAAGCAATCCATTAGCCATAATTATGAGAGCTTCCTTGGACTCAGGGAAGGGGCCCACAGACTGGAGATGTGCAAATGTAACCCCAATTCACAAAGGAGGATCAAAGGCTGACACAAGTAATTATAGACCTGTGAGTTTAACTTCTGTTCCAGGAAAATTAATGGAGGCACTGGTTAAAGAAGCACTGCAGGATCATCTTGACAAGAATTCAGTTATAACTCAGACACAGCATGGTTTTGTTAAGGGAATGTCTTGCCTGACCAATTTGATTGGATACTATGATGTAGTCACAAAAGAATTGGAAACAGGGAATAACTTTAGTGACAAATGGGCCTGGAGTACTGGGGTCCATAGTTTAACAAATAGATATTTATTGTATACCCAGTATAAAATGAAATATAAGTACAATTTCAGTTCAGTAGCTTTCGGAACTCGTGTCCCTTTATCAACTAACAAATTTGAATACATTACAAGCAAAGTGTGGCACGTTACTCATTCGTCATTGTTGTAGCACGGACGTGTGCTGCCTTGCGCCAGTGATCATCCATCAATAAAACGGTTGTCTCCAGGATTGGATGTATACGCATGCCTTTCTGGCGATTTAATGCCTTAGGGTTGTTTATTATGTTTAGTGACTCTAGCCATAGGCGGTGGCAAAAGTGTCGCGCGTGGTCCACTATCTCAAAGTCGCGCTTGGGGTCAAGATCGTGGTTGGTAGCCCAAAAATTTTCTGCAAGCGCGGACTGGTCAGTTTCGGCAAGCCGGATTGCTCTGTCGTGTTCCGTGAGGCGATCCTGGAGACGTCTCGATGTCTCACCTACGTAGCAACTGTTACAGGCCCTACAGGTGATACGGTACACTACATTGCTGCGTAAGACAGGTGTGACAGGGGTCTTCACACTGGAGACAAGTGAACGTAGGTTCCTACCTGGTAATTGCACACATTTGATGTTGTAACTTCTCAGGATCTTCGAGATACGTCCTGACACTCCTGGATAGTACGGAATGTAGGCGGATGATATGCCGACTTGCTTCGGAGGTCTTGGGTTGGAAGTAAGTTCTTGTGCCTGTAACAAGCATCTGTTTAGTACATGGGATGGATAACCGCATCTGGTTAGGTCCGCCTTCACACGGGAGATCTCGTTACGTCTAATTGTGTCGGTGCTGGAATGGCTCCAGGCCCTGGAGAACAGGGTGCGGGCAGTGCTATTGAGATGGCTTGGAGCGTGGCCGGAGCGTTGTAACAGTCTGGACTTGTTGTAGTCAGCGTTCCTGATTTCACGGTGGAGATGGGATATCCATAAATTTAATGTGCGTAGGCTGAAGTTAAAGCAGGCACGATCCATATGAGAGTTATGGAACGGGGCTTTGTATCGGAAAACTTTAGGTATAATTCGATTGCTTTTGCATCTGTGGGCGAAGCGTAAATGTTGCCTGTAGCGAGCTATTGAGAGGAAGCACTTTTGCAACTGTGCACAATCGTTGTAGGTATTATGGCCATAAAGTGATCGAATAGTGACAAATGGGCCTGAAGTACTGGGGTCCATAGTTTAACAAATAGATATTTATTGGCATGCGTATACATCCAATCCTGGAGACAACCGTTTTATTGATGGTTGATCACTGGCTCAAGGCAGCACACGTCCGTGCTACAACAATGACGAATGAGTAACGTGCCACACTTTGCTTGTAATGTATTCAAATTTGTCAGTTGATAAAGGGACACGAGTTCCGAAAGCTACTGAACTGAAATTGTACTTATATTTCATTTTATACTGGGTATACAATAAATATCTATTTGTTAAACTATGGACCCCAGTACTCCAGGCCCATTTGTCACTATTCGATCACTTTATGGCCATAATACATACAACGATTGTGCACAGTTGCAAAAGTGCTTCCTCTCAATAGCTCGCTACAGGCAACATTTACGCTTCGCCCACAGATGCAAAAGCAATCGAATTATACCTAAAGGGTTCCGATACAAAGCCCCGTTCCATAACTCTCATATGGATCGTGCCTGCTTTAACTTCAGCCTACGCACATTAAATTTATGGATATCCCATCTCCACCGTGAAATCAGGAACGCTGACTACAACAAGTCCAGACTGTTACAACATCTACAAGGTAAGGTCTCGCCTATTGTATTTACAAACCTTATACATACCATCTGCCATCGGGCTAGTCAGACCTCGGATACCTACCGTTTACGCCAACAGCGCAAGTTCATGAACTTGAGCATAGAAACTAACTCCTTAAAGACGAACACTCGTTCAGACGACACGACTTCTTTCGTCTTGAATCTAAGTAACAAACAACTGTCCAACGAGCAGCTGAGTTTTTTATCAAACGGTATGAAATTCGCCGTTATACCATCGAAACCTCCCATCACACAGCTCGCTATGGGTATAGAAGCCAGTATTACCAACCTTCCCGAAGAAACTGCCAACGAGATCCGATTCAAGACTGCCGCAGTCCTCCGCAACACTCGAAAAACGTGCTCAAACCTCAACCACCGCCAACGTGCCGCCCTGTCATCTATAAGAAAAGACAACTCCATCGTTGTACTTCCTGCGGATAAAGGGCGCCGGACTGTTGTGCTGGACCGATCAGCCTACCGAGAGAAAGCCTTGGCCCTATTACTCGATCCTAACGTATATGAACCTCTACCTGATCCTCCCGTTAAAGTCTTGAAACGTCTGGAAGCAAATGTTAATAAACTTGTCCACGCATGGCTTAAAGATAAGATCCCGACCGCGACTCACCATCTTCTGCATGCTACTGGCTGCCAACTACCGCAATTCTACGGATTACCAAAGATCCATAAACCGGGTATTTCTCTCAGACCTATAGTGTCTTGCTGCAGTGCCCCAACGTATGAACTGTCCAAACTCATCGCGAGCCTCCTCTCGCCTCTTATAGGTAATACATCTCACACCGTTAAAAACAGCAGTGAATTCATTAACACCATTAAGGACATTTCAATCCCTGATAACTCTATCATGGCATCATTTGACGTGGTTTCTTTATTCACCTCGATTCCCGTCCAACAGGCCGTGCACTGCGCCAGAAGGCTCCTTGAGAGCGACTTAAGCCTCCAATCCAGGACGTCACTATCCACTGATGACATCTGTACCGCCCTCAACCTATGCCTCTCTAGCAGCATCTTCACCTTTGAAGACTCACTCTACAAACAAGTACATGACACTGCTATGGGTGCCCCTGTCAGTTCCATAGTAGCTAACATCGCCATGGAAGATCTGGAGAAGCAGATACACCAGAACCCACCTACACCTATTACAACGTGGTGTAGATACGTCGACGATATTTTTACCATAATACCACGTGGTTCTGAAACGGTACTACTAGAATACCTCAACTCTCTATCCAATTTCATCAAGTTTACCGTAGAATCAGAGGTGGACGGTTCGCTCCCGTTTCTGGACGTGCTAGTGCATCGCGTAGGCCCATATCTAGAGACCTCAGTATACCGCAAACCCGTGTGGTGCGGTCAATTCACCAACTACGGGTCCGGCCACGCTCCAAGCCATCTCAATAGCACTGCCCGCACCCTGTTCTCCAGGGCCTGGAGCCATTCCAGCACCGACACAATTAGACGTAACGAGATCTCCCGTGTGAAGGCGGACCTAACCAGATGCGGTTATCCATCCCATGTACTAAACAGATGCTTGTTACAGGCACAAGAACTTACTTCCAACCCAAGACCTCCGAAGCAAGTCGGCATATCATCCGCCTACATTCCGTACTATCCAGGAGTGTCAGGACGTATCTCGAAGATCCTGAGAAGTTACAACATCAAATGTGTGCAATTACCAGGTAGGAACCTACGTTCACTTGTCTCCAGTGTGAAGACCCCTGTCACACCTGTCTTACGCAGCAATGTAGTGTACCGTATCACCTGTAGGGCCTGTAACAGTTGCTACGTAGGTGAGACATCGAGACGTCTCCAGGATCGCCTCACGGAACACGACAGAGCAATCCGGCTTGCCGAAACTGACCAGTCCGCGCTTGCAGAAAATTTTTGGGCTACCAACCACGATCTTGACCCCAAGCGCGACTTTGAGATAGTGGACCACGCGCGACACTTTTGCCACCGCCTATGGCTAGAGTCACTAAACATAATAAACAACCCTAAGGCATTAAATCGCCAGAAAGGCATGCGTATACATCCAATCCTGGAGACAACCGTTTTATTGATGGATGATCACTGGCGCAAGGCAGCACACGTCCGTGCTACAACAATGACGAATGAGTAACGTGCCACACTTTGCTTGTAATGTATTCAAATTTGTCAGTTGATAAAGGGACACGAGTTCCGAAAGCTACTGAACTGAAATTGTACTTATATTTCATTTTATACTGGGTATACAATAAATATCTATTTGTTAGGGAATAACTTTGATATTATATATTTGGATCTTAGAAAGGCTTTTGATACTGTTGCACATGGAAGACTGCTGCACAAATTGGAGCGGTGTGGCATTGGTGGCAAATTGTTGCTATGGATAAAGGGATGGTTGAGTGGCAGAAGACAGAGAGTGGAAATCAATGGACAATGCTCATCATGGACTAATGTTATTAGTGGAGTCCCTCAGGGTTCTGTGTTGGGTCCATTGTTGTTTTCTGTATTTATAAATAATATTGATGATGATATATGAAGCTTAATGTCCAAGTTTGCAGACGATTCAAAGGTTGGCAGGGTTGTTAAGGAAACTACTGACGCTATGCTGCTGCAACAGGATCTGGAAAGGTTGAGCAGATTGGCTGAGAGGTGGCAAATGAAGTTTAACATTGACAAATGTAATGTACTACATATGGGAAACAGCAACCCCAGAGCAATGTATCAACTCTGTGGTACTACACTGACAGTGGTAGAGAATGAAAAGGACCTGGGGGTAATTGTGCACGCGGATATGAAGTTCTCTGAGCAGTGCAGACGGGCTGCAAGAGTAGCTCATGGTGTCTTATCAATGATATACAGGAATTTTTCTTGCAGGGATAGGGAGGTGATTATTCCCTTGTATAAGGCAATGGTCAGGCCACACCTTGACTACTGTATACAGGTCTCGAGGCCTCATTTCAAGAAGGATGTAGAGCTGCTGGAACGAGTACAAAGAAGGGCAAAAAGGTTAGTGAACGGAACGAAGGGTTGCTCTTACAAAGAAAGGCTTAAATTTTGCAAATTATAGTGTCTGGAGACTAGGCACCTGCGAGGTGATCTGATAGAAGTATACAAAGCCTTGAATGGCTTGAACATGCTCAGTGCTGATGGGATACTGCCTCTTGCTCAGAATAATCACCTGAGAGGGCATAAATTCAAATTTAGGAAAGATAGATGTGCAGAAATTTGCCTTTAGCCAGCGGGTAGTTGGTTGGTGGAACAGACTTCCATCCCTTGTTGTGGAAGTGGATAGCGTAAATAAATTTAAGGTTCAGCTGGACAGGTATTTCGAACAAACGGAGGGGTGAAGTGGAAGGTGTTTTTTTTTTTTTTTTTTTTGGCTGATGCTGCATAAGCTTGCTTTCTTGCATCATATGCCTCTACTAATGCTAATATGCATCCCATGCATTTTCTTCTCTGCCACGTGTTTCGTTAGGTCATCTGACATCCATTTAGGCCTAAACCTTGAATAGTATTTTTTAATTGGTATGAAAAGCCTAGTAGCTTCCACGATTAATTCATTGAATGCTTCCCACTTAGAATTTGCTTTTGGTAACATCATCAGATGTTCCCACTGTAGTCATTCTTCTAAAAGATTGAAATTAAAAGAGAGACTTCACAAACAAACTGGTAACAGATAGATTGGCAAAAGACTAGAAACAAGAATTCTCAATAGCTGTTGGCAGGAAAAAGGAATTCTCAGACCTTATCCTACAGATACAGACACTACTTCTTGGAAGTATTCCTTGCAGTGCTCTTTTTGTTTCATTCAGGGGAGGGTTCATCTTTCCGTCTACTGGTGGTTTTTTTTTTATTTTTTATTTTTTTTATTTTTTTTATATATGTATATATATATATATATACATATGAAACCCGAAATGTTGACAAGTTAAAAGAACATACTTGTTGACATTAGACTTTTATCTCAATTATAATTTTCAGGAATACATATGAAGGGATTTTGTTCCAAAGCCAACTTTGAAGAATATTTCCCATGGTATTATCTATAATAAAGGTATATAGCAGAAACAGGAAGTCTGAGACAGAGAATGGAGAGATGGGTCATTAATTAACCTGACTGTCCTCTTCTGAATGGAGTCTAAAAGTCTGAGAACAGTTATGGGAACACAGCCCTAGAAATGGGAACAATATTCCATGGAAGGCTTGGTTTGAGATATCTATTGAGTGATTAGTTGTTTAGAAGAAAAGTAATATTGAGAGCAAAAGAGAAAGATGCAATTTTTAGATGCAGAGGAAGCAATATTTGTGACATGCTTAAGCCAATACACATTAGAGGTCAGACTCATCCCAAATAGAGATATATGGATAATTTGCAATGGTAATTTTCTACTGAAAATTATGCACGGAAATCAGCTTGTACAGCATCAGCCAAAAAAGAAAATAAACTACCCATTTCACCTATCAATTCCCTTTAGTTCTTCCTTAAATTTATTTTATTTTTATTATTGTTTTTATAAAGAACCTAAGCACGACAGGTAATAAAACCTATAGTACTTAGTACTATACATGGATTGAAGGTGAGAAGATAAAAGAAAGTACTACAGAAAGAATAGCTCTTTAGAAGAAAAGTAACACCAAGAGCAAAACAGAAATGTGCAATTTTTAGATTCAGAGGAAGCAGTATTTGTGATGTTCTTAAGCCAGTAGAGTTTAAAGTCAAAGTCATCCCTAATAAAGATACTCATATGTAGATAATTAGCATCTGTTGTAGTAGTAGCAAGTGATGCAAGACAGCAAGCTTAACTGCATCAGCCAAAAAAAGAAAGCAAACTTCCCTTTTCACCTATCGATTCCCAACTATGGCACTTGGTCTAGTTTGCCTTGATTTTTTTTTTTATTTAGAGATAATAGAAACTATGGCACTTAGTACCGTGCATGGGTTGAAGATGAGGAGATGAAAGCAGATTCTTGTATTAGTATAATGGCATATGATGCAAGAAAGCAAGCTTATACTGCATCAGGGAAAAAAAAAAAAAAAAACTTCCGAATTCATCTATTCATTCCTTCCAATAGTTGTCTAGTTCTTCTTTGAATTTATTTACACTATGAACTTTCACAACCACAGATAGAAGTTTGTTCCAGCAATCAACTATCCTCTATTCTGCATGATCCTTCCTCAACTTGAATTTGCCTTCTCTTGTACTTAATGTGTGCAACAAGAAGAATTCCATCAGCATTGAGCTTGTTTAAACCGTTTAAAGCCTTAAACCTCAGTCAGATCACCTTGCAGATTACTAGTCTCCAGATTCTGCAATATACAGAACTGAAGCCTTTCTTGTTAAGAGCACCCATTTGTTCCCCTCACCAATCTCAGTGCCCTTCTCTTTACTCATTTCAGCAGCTCTACATCCTTCATGAAATGGAACCTCCAGACCTGTAAGAATACTTAAGATGTGGCCTCACAATTGCATTCTACAATAGTATAATCACCTCCTTATCCCTGCCCCAGTAATGCTGCTTGTACTCCTGACTAGCATCACTGGAATTTAATGCCTATAGTCTAGCAGCCTAGGTTCCAGGATAACATCACAGGAACCCTGCGTGTTTGCCACATGCTGCGACCTGTGGAAAATCAGAGAGGGGGCCCTGCTTCGACAAGATAGGTGGTCCTGAATGACCCCGCTAGGATTAATCGGCTAGTTGGTTTGCCTGCAGTGGTAAACCCTGCTAATGCCTCTACCCTCATGGTCTGAAGGACATGATTCTGGCTGGTGATTGTGTGGGTATGGTGCCTGGGTTATACCTGGCATCCCACTCTTGTGCACATTTATTGCTTGCCAAGTAGTGGGCATCTCTTTGGGCTCTGTGGTGGTTGGAGTGCCTGAGCACTGAACTAAAATAAAAATCACTATGAATCCTGATAATCTAAATTTTTCTTCTAGAGCCACAACACAGTCTCTAACAGACGTCATCAATATGACTGCAGAAACCACCTCTTCAGCAAAGAAGCCCAGAAAACAATATCTGGTCCAACACCTTGATACCCGATAATTCATTCCACTGGATAGAAGCCTATTGGGAAAATGTCACCCTTCTTTATTCAGAAGGGTTTGGAAGGGCTGGCAGCTTCCCTAAATCTGTAAAATGGCAGCCTTCTGGGGATATACTCGTTGAAACAAAGTGTGATAAACATCCAAACAGCTCTTCTGTGTCAAATTTATTGGGGGAATGCCAATAACAGTAACACATTCTTGGAAAGGTTCGTGGATATCTGCAGGGATTTATTCTTGGACCCTTGTTTTGGAATTTTGTTCTCAACCAATGGTTGCTAAAAGTTTTCCAAAATTATTCATCAGTTGCATCAGATGATTTAGTTCTTCTTTTTTATGGAAATTCATGCCATTCTTTAGTAGAAAATGTGATTTCTGTTCTTCAACAACTTTTAGATTACTAAATGCTTAACAATACTACTCACTGTTTCTCACAGTAAAACTTGTATGATGGTCTTTAGCATTAGCAGAGGTATACAACGCAAAAAAGCAAGCTTATGCAGCATTAGCCAAAATAAAAAAAAATAATAAAAAAAAAAAACCCTCATCAATTATTTATGTAATCAACTACCTGCTGGCTAAAGGCAAATTTCTGCACATCTATTCTACAACTGTCTTTCCTAAATTTGAATTTGTGCCTCCTCAGGTTCTTAATCTGAACAAGAGGAAGAATCCCATCAGCATTCAGCTTGCTCGACCCATTCAAGGCCTTATACACCCCAATCAGATCACCTGACATGTGCCTACTCTCTAGGTACATGAGGTACAAGAGGCAAGTAATACTGCACTTATAGTACCAGCTACATCTCCTTCTCCTCCCCGAGTGATTGCTTCTACATCGAATAATCGAAGCTTACATTTAAAAAAGAACATCCAAGAAACATCTATGGATACAACTGACTCGTCCAGACAGGAAGAACCGATCTTTGAAATATATGCAGAAGAAGAAATAGACACCAGTCGACCATTCTTCTTAAAAAAAGACAAACCAAAACCTGAACGTCACAAGCCAGTCACATCAAAAAAACAGTCAGATACAGCTTCATCTACTAAACACCAGTAATGTCTTATATACTACAATGGAATTGTAGAGGATTTCTTAGCAACCTTAGTGATATTCAAGTCTTAATTAACCACTATTCTCCAGTTGGTTTCTGTCTACAAGAAACATATCTAATGCCTCAAATTTCTACCAACATAAAGAACTATTCTATCTATTGACAAGATCGTAATACTTCAAATGCGGCCTGGAGCATGGCCATTTTGATCAGTATGAAGATCTCTACCAAACAAATTATTTTGCAAACTGAAGTTCTTGCTGTATGTTTGATAAACCCAGATTGCATCAACACTAGTATCATCTATCTCCCACCAAGTCATACCTTCTCTTACCAAGATCTTTAAAATCTTCTAATGCAGTTGTCTGTCTCTTTGGGGATTTCAATGGCCACCACCCCTTATGGGGATCAACTAAATTAGATAGACCCGTCCAACTAACCCCGGGGGCTCACATCTGGTGAGTATGGGCTTGGCACACCCAGGATCCTGAGCTGGATATCATCATTCTTCTCTTTCTTGGTGATTCCCTTCTACTTTTGACTCTCTCTCTCTCTCTCTCTCTCTCTCTCTCTCTCTCTCAGGGTAACTTGGGAATTTTTTTTTCCTGGTGCAGCATAAGCCTCAGGCTTCCTTGCACCATATGGCTATTAATAATGATAATGATAATTTATAAATGATAATGATAATTTATAAATTTATAAATGATATTGATGATGGTTTATCAAGCTTAATGTCCAAGTTTGCAGACGATACAAAGGTTGGCAGGGTTGTCAAGGACACTACTGACACTATGCTGTTGCAACAGGATCTGGAAAGGTTGAGCAGATGGGCTGAGAGGTGGCAAATGAAGTTTAACATTGACAAATGTAAAGTACTACACATGGGAAACAGCAACCCCAGAGCAACGTATCAACTCTGTGGTACTACACTGACAGTGGTAGAGAATGAAAGGGACTTGGGGGTGGTTGTGCAGGCAGATATGAAGTTCTCTGAGCAGTGCAGACGGGCTGCAAGAGTAGCTCATGGAGTATTGTCAATGATATACAGGAATTTTTCCAGCAGGGATAAGGAGGTGATTATTCCCTTGTATAAGGCAATGCTCAGGCCACACCTAGAGTACTGTATACAGGTCTGGAGGCCTCATTTCAAGAAGGATGTAGAGCTGCTGGAACGAGTACAGAGAAGGACAACAAGATTAGTGAATGGAACAAAGGGGTGCTCTTACGAAGAAAGGCTTAAGTTTTGCAAATTACAGTGTTTGGAGACTAGGCACCAGCGAGGTGATCTGATAGAGGTGTATAAAGCCTTGAATGGTTTGAGCATGCTCAATGCTGATGGGATTCTTCCTCTAGCTCAGAATAATCACCTGAGAGGGCATAAATTCAAATTGAGGAAAGACAGATGTAGGATAGACGTGCGGAAATTTGCCTTTAGCCAGCGGGTGGTTGGTTGGTGGAACAGACTTCCATCCCTTTTAGTGGAGGTTGATAGCCTAAATAAGTTTAAGGCTCAGCTGGACAGGTATTTTGAACGAACAGAGGGGTGAAGTGGATGTGGGTTTTTTTTTTTTTTTTGGCTGATGCTGCATAAGCTTGCTTTCTTGCATTAAATGCCTCCACTAATGCTAATGCTAATAATGAACTAATTGAAACCTTTTTGGATAAGCAAAACCTTACTGTTCTTAATACTGGTGCATACAATTACTAACTGGACAAACTTCTACAATTGATCTGTCAATATTCTCTCCAATTCTGTTTCCAGTCATGGAATGGTCTGCTCTGGATGATCCCATGGAAAGTGACCATTTTCCAATCGTTCGTGAGCTGCTCACTACCCAACTACCATTATCGCAACCCTGTAGGGAATGGAAATTCTCTCAAGCCAACTGGGTCATATTTCAAGCAGCTATCAGTCTCAATGAGAAATTTATACGAACACAGCCGATAGATGAAGCCACAGGTTATATCACATCACATACCTATTATCTGCAGCTAAATGCTCAATTCCTTTTTTGAATCCCCCTTCCCAACGGCACCATAATTACTGGTGGAATCAAGAATGCACAAAAACAAAAGTTAAAAAATAAAGCGTGGAATTCTTTTCGTTGATCTCCAACCAGAATTGATCTTATTAACTATAAGAAGCTAAGGGCGAAAGCAATTCTCACAGAGACAAGCCAAAAAGAATTCCTGGATTTGGTTTGCCTCTACCGTAAACAAAAACACTAATTCCAGGTTAATATGGAAGAAAATTAGGCAGATTTACAGCAAATTTCCAACCACCCCTTCCCCAATTCTTTTGTGGAATGGACAAGAGCTCTGTGCTCCTGAGGACATTGAAAATGCCTTGGGCACAACCTTTGCCCAAGTTTCAGCGATCCATCAACTTTCGAACCTCTGTACTCCTTCCATATAATCAGCCACTTCAATATTACATGCTACTACTACATGCTATCAAAACAACATGTAATAGTGCCTATGGGCCAGATTGGAATATTATATCATGTTACAACATCTTGAATTAAAAAAAATTTAAATATTGTTGGTCTTTTATAACCAAATCTTTCTTGAAAACCTTTACCCCCACCTCTTGGCACCATGCCACAGTTCTGGCCTCTTTGAAACCTAGAAAAGATTCTACCAGTCCATACAGTTACAGATCAATTTCCCTCTCCAGTTGCCTTGGCAAATTACTTGAAAAAATAATCCATAATCGACTTGTTTGGATCATAGAAATGCAACATCTTATGAATAATAATCAGCATGGATTTCACCAGAACAGGTCCTCCATAGATCTCATGATCAAAGCTGAGTCTGCAATTTGTAATGCCTTTGTAAAAATTGAACATCTTGTTATGGTTTCCATAGACATAGAGAAGGCATTTGACACTACCTGGCATCATGGCATTCTCAGTGACCTCCATGCTCTTGGTCTACGAGGCGACCTGCCTGTATTCATCAGGAAGTTCCTTCAGAATCGTTCATTCCAAGTTCGATACCACAACTCACTTTCTATAACATTTTTACAGAATGAAGGAGTACCTCAAGGGTCTGTACTGAGTGCAGCCCTTTTTGCCCTTAGAATCGATTTCATCACAAAAGAACTTCCAAATATTGTTGAGACCTACCTTTACGCTGACGATCTCTCTATTTCTTGCCATTCTCAGCACATGAGATCCATTGAATGGCAATTGCAGATATCTTTGAATAAAGTCCAAAAGTGGGCAGTGTGCAATGGCTGTCGTCTGTTACAGCAGAAAACCATTGCAGTTCACTTTTGCAATCAACATAAATTGCATACAGATCCTGAACTTCAGATATCAAACTAGGCACCTTCGTAGCCAGATGGGAAGGAGCAGCAGTGCGTAGCACACGTTCTTGATTAAACCGGGGTTCGAACCCGTCCCCACCAAATACGGAAGATGCAGAAAGGTCAGGGAATGACCACCGCATATCCCGGAGCAATATGGCCTTAGTTGCTAATACTCCTAAAAACCAAATAACTAACAAACTAACAATATCAGATATCAAACTCTACCATTTCAGTGACTGACAAGGTCAGATGCTTGGGATTAATCCTTGACAGGAAGTTAAATTTCTTTGAGCACATTAAATTTGTGCGTACTACGTACCTCAAAAAGCTGAATATACTAAAAGCTTTATCTGCCCTTATTGAATTAATGCAGAGTTGAAATGTTCCTGTTTTCAACACCCGCTTTGGACTCCTCCTCCTCAGTTATCTTTTGATACTTATCTTCACAAGTGGGGAAAGAATGTCTACCGACGCTCAGTGTGAAACAACACCATGCAAGCCACATTCAGCAATACGCTGATTTTTTGCCAATGTATACTGATGGCCCCAAATCACATTCAGCCGTTGGAGCAGCGGCAGTATTTCCCTCTACTATCATTTTGGCTGCCCTTCTAACCAAGTATAGCAGCTTCTCTGCAGAACTTTATGCAATAAAATTAGCTTTAGACAACCGGACTCTCTGCCTATCTTTAAAATACATTGTATACGTGGGCTCTCTCAGCTCAATTATAGCAATGCAAAACTCCTCATTCAAGGTTCACCCTGTGTTAAATCAAATCAGTGACCTTTTACTGGCTCCTATCACATTTGAGGATAGAGGGGAACTAACTTGCTGATCCAACGCTAAAAATCCATCAACTTTTGATTTAACTTCCATCTATGTTCCAACCTCTGACTACAGTCACATCATACAAACAGTATGTCTCGCGCAGTGGAAAGTGCTATGGCACACCCAAACCAGTAATAAACTCTCCCAATTGAAACATGATCCAAAGCATTGGCACTTTAGCACCAAAACAGAGTGAAGAGAAGAAGTGGTACTTGCCCGGGCACGAATCGGACATACATATCTGATCCACATCCGTCTACTCACAGGCAAAGATCCTCCTCAGTGTCCATACTGTTCAGAAAATTTAACAGTCAAACATATTCTGATTGACTGCCCTCACTATCAACAGGCTCAAAACAAAACGTGCGGGATACTCTGATGATATACTACCACAGTAAACCTTCTAGCCTTTTAACGTGCGCAAACCAAAGGACGTACGTTATACTGCTGTCAGATTAAAATCTAATCGTGGATATGTTTCATATCCTCTATTACCCAGATGACCAGTGCTAATGTGGTCTGAGAAAAAATCCGGATAATGAAGGGAAAATGTACTGCACACACCACATCGGTTCTGGAATATAATGGATGTAATATTGATGATTCTACTGCAATAGCAAATGCTCTTGGGGAAATCTTTTTTATAACATCTCAGTAACATCATCTTACTTCCCAGAGTTTCTGGTCCTTCCTTTAACATAATAGAGTTTCCACCAAAATAATGGACTATTTACCATCCACAAGGGGTGCCGCCGTAGCTAGGTGGGCAGGAGCAGCAGTGCGTAGCACACGCTTCTTGTTTGGCCGGGGTTCGAGCCCGTGACCACCAAATACGGAGTATGCAGAAAGGTCAGGGAATGACCACTGCATATCCCCGGAGCAATATGGCCTCAGTTGCTAATGCTCCTAAAAAAAAACAAAAAAAAAAAAAAAAAACACCCAAATAACAAAACAAATAACCATCTACAAGCTGAAAACAGCACTAGCCCTTATGAAGGCTACTGCTGTTGGACCAGATGACATGTTATGAAATGATCAAACATTTTTCACCAAAATCTGCGGAACTTCTGCTCTTTCTGTTCAACAGAATATTCCTTGAAAAACAGTTAATGGACACCTGGCACAAGGCAACTATTCTTGATTTTGCGAAGCTAGGAAAGGATCCGAAATCTCCGAAAAACTATCTTCCTATTGCTGAAGATGCTTGTGCAAAATATTGGAAAGAATGGCCAGCACTTGTCTCTTATCTAACTTAGAATCGAATGACCTTCTCTCCTGCTTTCAGTGTAGCTTCTGAAGGAACAGGTCCACTATGGACCACTTAATTAGACTGGAAACATCTATTTGATGTTTCTGGTCTAATTAAGCTTTCCTAAAAAGAGAACACTTGGTGTCCATCTTCTTTGACATGGAAAAGCATACAACACAACTTGGAGATTTGGTATTTTAAAAGAGCTATATAACCTTGGTCTAAGAGGTCACCTTCCTGTTGTTATTGTAAACTTCTTTTCCTGCCATAATTTCCAAGTTTGAGTAGGATCCACCCCTTTGCAACATTTTTGCCAAGAGGAGGGGGATACTCTAAGGATCTGTAAGGAAAAGTGTTACACTTTTTCGCCCTTAAAGTAAACTCCATTACAGAACAACTTTCTCCAATGATAAAGAATGCACACTATGTTGATGACTTCAGCATATTTACTCAATCATGCAACATGAGGGTGATTGAGAGACAATTGCAACAAGCCATTGCTGCCTTAACTCTTGGGCTATGACTAATGGTTTCAAGTTCTCATCAGAGGAGACCATTCACATACATTTTTGTCGCAAGCATAATCTTCACCCCAAACCTGAATTACGACTTGGATAAAGAACCATTCCAGTAGTAGCGGACACAAAATTATTCTTGGGAAATCATACTTGACAAAAATCTGACTTTCCTCCAACACATTTGTCAGCTAGCTATGCACAAATTGCATGAGAGGGCTGAACATTCTCCACACTCTCTCTTCTATTCCTTTGAGTGCAGACCAATGCAGTTTACTCCATCTTGTACTGTACAGTTGTATGCTCAAAATTAATTTTTGGGTCTCAGGTATATTCTTCCGCCAGAAATAGTGCACTTTGTTGGCTTAGCCCCATTGTCCATCAGGCCATTGGTATTGCTACTGGTTCATCAGGAACGTCACCTGTCTGAAGTCTGTATGTCGAAGAAAATGAACCATCTTTGTTACTTCGATGAAAATGATAGTCTCTACAGTATGCCTTTAAGCTGAACTCCCTGCCAGACCACCCTACGTGGACATCCGTTTTTGAACCACGCTGGGAAAATCTTTATAACACATGTTGGAATACCGACCAACGATCCGGTATTTGTGTCCAAGAGTTACTCAAATAGCTTAACTTAATTGTAGACAAGGTAGCTTAACTTAGTGGTAGACAATCACCAAAGCAGCTGCTTCCACTCTGGCATGCTCTAACTCCAGCATGTGACTTCTCCTTTAAAAACTGGATGAAGTTAGATTCATCGACTGCTGTCTACCCTCAGCTCTGTGCACAACACCGAACGGTACACTCTGACTTCCTGTCTGTGTGCCTTGACGGCTCGAAGTAAGAATCATGTGCAGGATCTGCAGATGTCTTTTCTGACTGTAGGATATCTGAGCAGATTCTCCCTGAATGCAGCATATACACCACAGAACTGCATGCTATAGGGTTATTAGCCTTGGATCACATAACATCCTGCCAACACCATTGTGTTATTATGTATACCAATTCATTGAGCACAGGCTCAATGAATGTATACTGATAGAGCTAAAGGCTCTATCAGTGATGAGAAACATCAATCATCCAACCCTCTCCCGGATTCAGCAGATAATATGCTCTCTCACTTATGAAGGCAGATTCAATCTCTGCGTCTGCTAGATCCCCAGCCATATCAGCAATACAAGAAACGATTTGCAAATCAGCAGTCAGGATGAATAATCTTAGCCTTTCAGCCCCAGACAAATAATCCACAATAAGATTTATTTGCAGTGGCAAGACTCGTTACTTGGGCAGGTAACAAACAAACTCTATCAGATTAAGCATATAATAAAACCGTGGCTGTCTAGTCTGCACAGGAATTGTAAAGAAGTTGTTGTTCTTGCTCAGCTCCACATAGGACATAGGCCGAACACATTCTTTTCTGCTGAGGGCTGATGACCCTTCTGTGTGCAAGCAATGTGACACTGTTTAATCTATTAAGCATGTTTTAATAGACTGTCCAAATTTTTTGAAGTGCATATATTGTTGCATTTAACCATCTGACTCAATCAGTCAGATTTTATCTGACAATGACTGTGTCAATAGTTTTTAATTTTTTACATGCTATCAGTATGTATAGATGTACTGTACATAAAATAGGAAATTTAATTTTACTCCGATATTGCCTTTTACTTATTGATGTATATACATAAATAAAATTTTGACGAGGCAACCTTTTCAGCGGTTACCAAAATCTTTTTTTTTCTTTTTTTTTTGTAAATTTAAATTCTTCCGGGTGCATTATAACCTTTGAGGTTTTTATGCCATTAAATTTTAAAAAAATCATCATCATTATTAATTTATCCCTGCTAGCAAAATTCTTGAATATCATTGACTGAACCAAATCAGCTGACCTGGTAGCCCATCTGCACTGACTAGAGAAATTTTTATCTGCAAAATTACCTTCAGACCTTTCTCTTTTTCCACTAACCTGAGTGTGGTAGCACACAGCTGGAATTTTATTCTAGGGTTACTGCTCTCTTTGATATGCAGTACTTTGAATTTGTCACTGGTAAACTTCAGTTGCCATCTTTCAGCACATTTGCCTAACTTTTCTAGATCCTATTTTAGTTGCATGCTGTCATTAACCACCCTGCCAACCTTTCTATTATCTGCAAACTTGGACATTAAGCCTGATATGCCTTTGTTAATATCATTCATAAATATAGAAAACAACAACAATGGGCTCAACACCGAGAAACCCTTGGTGCAGGCTCAACCCCATGGGGACACCACTGATAATGTTAGTCCACCTCATGGTGCAATGGCCATTGATTACCACTGTCTGTCTTTTCACTCAGTTATCCTTTATCTATAATAGCAACTTACCACCAATGCTGCACTGCTCCAGATTGTACAGCAGTATTTTATGTGCAACATTAAAAAACTAGATCACAAATCATTTTCTTCAGATTATTTGTCAGAATATCTTTCTTCTGAAAAAAAAGAGCAACTTTTTGAAATTTCTTGTGACAGAAATTTAGTGAATTATTTCAAAAACAACACTTTAATCAACTTTTGTATTAAGCATAAAAAAGATTTTAAAAAAATTAATTCCATTTTGTTTGGCATTAGCATTAGTTGAGGCATATGATGCAAGAAAGCAAGCTTCTACAGCATCAGCCAAAAAAAAAAAAAAAAAAACCTCTTCCCATCCGATCACTCCAAAAGTTTGCCTAGTTCAGCCTTAAATTTATTATTTAAGCTATTGACTTCCACAACAACAGATGGAAATCTGTTCCAGTAATCAACTACCCGCTGGCTAAAGGCAAACCACAACTATCTTTCATCAATTTGAATCTATGCCCCCTCAGGTTATTAGTCTGAGCAAGTAGAACTATCCCATGAGCATTGAGCCTGTTCAATCCATTCAAGGCCTTATACACCTCAATAAGATCACCTTGCAGGTGCATAGTCTCCAGATGCTGCAACTTGCAGAACTATATCTTTCATCAATTTGAATCTATGCCCCCTCAGGTTATTAGTCTGAGCAAGTAGAACTATCCCATGAGCATTGAGCCTGTTCAATCCATTCAAGGCCTTATAGACCTCAATAAGATCACCTTGCAGGTGCCTAGTCTCCAGATGCTGCAACTTGCAGAACTTAAGCCTTTCTTCCTAACACCCGTTCTGCTCTACATCCTTCGTAAAATGAGGCCTCCAGACCTGTGTGCAGTACTCAAGGTGTGGCCTGACCATTGCCTTATACAAAGGGATAATCACCTCCTTGTCTCTGCTAGCAAAATTCTTATATATCATTGACAAAATTCCATGATCTGCTCTGACAGGCCATCTGCACTGCTGAGAGAACTTCATATCTGACTGCAAAATTGGCCCCCATTCTTTTTCATTCCCTGAGTGTAGTACCACACGGTATGTTGAACGGTTCAACATCCTGGACAAAGTTCAACATCCTGGACACGGTATGTCCAGGATGTTGAACTTTGACCTCCAAAAATTATTCAGGGTGACAGCATTTTCACCAGAGGTCGCTGCAAAACAGCAACTTGCAAACAATTTCTTGGCTTGGATTTTCTTGAAGTTTGCTATCATTTGCTGGTCCATTGGTTGAAGAAGAGGAATGGTGTTGAGTGGCAAAAATGTGATTTGGTATTAGTAGAGGCATATGAATGTTAACCCCTCCCCCTCTCTTCAGGGTACGTCTGCTGCATCTATTATGCAATCAGTTAGGACAATAATCTGAACCCTCGGAAATCAGGGGTTTTAAGGACCCCAGATCTCTACAGCTGCAGATCGCATTGTGTTTTTAATGGAAACATCGCTTAGCATCTTTCCATCCTGCAAAATACATTTTCTTTATTTGTTTACCCTGGCATAGTTTAAGATGCTGACAGAGAGAATGTGACATGAGAATAACACTTAACAACATTTATTATAAGCAAAAAGGCCATGTATACCGTCTACTTTCTCACAATAATAGTACGAGTAAAGTGTGTATCAATTCTAAATGCAACGATATGCTAACAGTAGGACATAGCATTACAACATTCAATGGTCTTGCGATTTCATGCGATTGTACATTTTAACTTTCTAAACAAATTCTGTCCCTTACTTCTAACATCCTCTAAAAAATACTAGGACTTAAACTATGATACACGTTATTGACTTAATTCTAGTTTCCACATATAAAGAGAATAAGAAAGGAAGCACTGGGTTTAAAGTATATTTGGCTGTTTCACACACGTTCATTTATACGTAAGGATAGTGTGCTTACCAGGTTAAGTTGGTTTGACCTGGAGCTGGTTACATGGCTTCCTTCTATAGTGGAGTGGACTGTGGTCATCTCTAGCCATCCCAATTCTATCTCTTCAGCCAGACTGGATGGTGAAGGCAGCTACTGAAAAGGCTTGAGCGAGAAGCCAGTGGTGATTTCGGCAGTGGCGGTGACCAGCATTGATGACTGTAGGGATCCATTATACAACGTTGAACCTACAGCAACAAAAACTAAGATGGTGATCTTTCAGCATCCATAAGAACGATGGATGCTGAAAGATCATTTTCATGTTCTGCATTTGGGCCCTTTTATATTCGTGCCCTCCTTTGTCTTCTAGAGCCAAATTTTCTCATTGGCCAATAGAAGTCACACGTTTCCTGTCCAAGACAGTCCAGGGATGACTCGTACCCCCACATGGGTCCCCTTGTCTCTGCGTGTTTTACTTAGCGTCCTGGTGTCAGAGACACTTAAGGTGGTAGAAAATGAAAAAGACCTGGGAGTAATTGTGCAGTCAGATATGAAGTTTTCTGAGCAATGCAGACAGGCTGCCAGGGCAGGTCATGGGGTTTTGTCAATGATATATAGGAATTTTGCTAGCAGGGAAAAGGAGGTGATTATCCCTCTGTATAAGGCAATGGTCAGGCCATGCCTTGAGTACTGCGTACAGGTCTGGAGGCCTCATTTTAGGAAGGATGTAGATTTACTTGAGCGTGTACAGAGAAGGGCAACAAGATTGGTGAGGGGAATGAAGGGATCCTCTTACCAAGAGAGACTTAAGTTCTGCAAATTGCAGTGGCTGGAGACTAGGCACCTGCGCGGTGATCTGATTGAGGTGTATAAGGCCTTGAATGGGTTGAGCACGCTGAATTCTGATGGGATCCTTCCACTTGTTCAGATTACGAACCTGAGGGGGCATAAATTCAAATTAAGAAAAGACAGATGTAGATTAGATGTGCGGAAATTTGCCTTTAGCCAGCGGGTGGTTAATTGCTGGAACAAACTTCCATCTGTCGTTGTGGAAGTTGATAGGTTGAATAAATTTAAGGAGGAACTGGACAGGCATTTGGAGGGAATGGTGTGATTTTTTTTTTTTTTGGCTGATGCTGCATAAGCTCATACACTTGCTTTCTTGCATCAAATGCTAGTGGTACTACTACATTAATAAAAATGCCCACCTACTCTCTTTTTCTCATGCTGGCTTCCCTTCTTGCCCATGACTTCTGTTCTGTTACCCCGGCCATAAAATCCCCTATGTATTGTGAGAAGCTACGACTCTTGCATTCCTTTCCCTTTACACATTAATTAATTCATTTCTAGATCTTGAAGGTACAAAGAAAAAGGCTTAAGTTCTGCAAATTGCAGGGCCTGAAAAAGTAGACACCTGTAAGGTGATCTGATTGATGTGTATATGGCCTTGAATGGGATCAGCAAACTGAATGCTAATGGAATTCTTGCTCTTACTAAGATTAAGGATCTAAGGGGGCACAGATTGAAATTGAGGAAAGACAGTTGTAGAATAGATGTGCGGAAATCTGCCTTTAGACAGCGGGTAGTTAATTGTTGGAACAGACTTCCATCTTTTGTTGTGGAAGTTGGTAGCCTAAATAAATTTAAGGCTGAGCTGGACCAGCTTTGGAACGATTGGAGGGGTAAAATTGGGAGGGTTTTTTATATTTTTTTCTGGCTGATGCTGCATGAGCTTGCTTTCTTGCATCGTGTTAGCCAGAGAATGTTTACTTTCCCTGGATTTATAACCTATCCATACTAATATTCAGTTATCTATATTGTAACAACATTGAAGCCTGTATCAATATTGACACAGGCTTCAACATGAAGCCTGTGTCGCATAACTATTGGGTATTTAGTGCCAGTTGAAAGAATAGAGAGAATATTCCCATTGTAGCTAGACAAAGTGTGTATCCCATGGAACATGAAAACCTCTCACTCTAACTAAGTAATATGAATTTCTCTCAATACCTAATAAGGAATGAGGCAAAGTCTCTCTAAGAGCACCCCTTTCTTCCCCCCACCAGTCATGTTGCCCTTCTTTGTACTCATTCTAGTAACCCTACATCCTTCATAAAATGAGGCCTTCAGACCTGCAAACAGTACACTGGTGTGGCCTGACCATTGCCTTGTACAACGGGATAATCACCTCCCTGTTCCTGCTAGCAAAATTCCTATATATCACTGGCAAGACTCCATGACCTGCCGTGGCAGCTCGTCTGTACTGCTCAGTGAACTTCATATTTGACTGCACAATTCTATCCAGGTCTTTTTCACCTTCCACTTCCTTGAGTTTAGGGAAATGTACACATTAACATTGAGGTTTAACATTGACAAATGAAAAGCACTGCCTACGGGTAGTAGTAATCCAAGAGTAACGTATCAACTATGTGGTACTATGTTCAGGGTAGTAGAGAAAGAAGACTTGGGGATAATTGTGCAGGCAGATATGAAGTTTTCTGAGCAGTGCAGACAGCCTGCAACAGAAGCTCATGGTGTCTTTATAATTAGCACATGATGCAAGAAAGCAAGCTTATATAGCATCAGCCAAAAAAAAAAAAACCCACACCCCCTTCTCATTTCTTTCATCCACCCGCTCCAAATGTATCTCTAGATCTGATTTGAATCTGTTTAAGCTATCCACTTCTACAACGACAGATGGAAGTTTGTTCCAGCAATCAACCACCCGCAGGCTAAAGGCAAACGTCCCCACATCCATCCTACAACTGTCTTTCCTCAATTTTAATTTATGCTCTCTCAGGCGATTATACTGAGAAAGAGGAAGAATCCCATCAGCATTGAGCATGCTGAAACCATTCAACGCTTTATACACCTCAATCAGATCACCTTGCAGGTGCCTGGTCTTCAGACACTGTAATTTGCAAAACTTAAGCCTTTCTTCATAAGAGCAACCCTTTGTTCCATTCGCTAATCTTGTTGCCCTTCTCTGTACTCGTTCCATGTTGCCCTTCTCTGTACTCGTTCCAACAGCTCTACATCCTTCTTAAAATGAGGCCTCCAGACCTGTATACAGTACTCAAGGTGTGGCCTGACCATCGCCTTATACAAGGGGATAATCACCTCCTTATCCCTGCTAGAAAAATTCCTGTATGTCATTGACAAGACACCATGAGCTACTCTTGCAGACCGTCTGAACTGCTCAGAAAACTTCATATCTGCTTGAACAAGTACCCCCAGGTTCTTTTCACTGTTTACCTCTGTCAGTGTAGTACCACACAGTTGATATGTTACTCTTAGGTTACTGCTTCCCATATGCTGTACTTTACATTTGTCAATGTTAAACTTCAGTTGCCACCTCTCAGCCCGTCTACTCTACTTTTCTAGATCCTGTTGCTGCAGCGTACTGTCATTAGTGTCATTAACAACCCTGCCGACCTTCGTATCATCTGCAAACTTGGACATTAAGCCTGATGTATACCATCATCAATATCATTATTGAATACAGAAAACAACAGTGGATCCAAAACTGAACCCTGGGGAACTCCACTAATAACATTAGTCCACGAAGAGCAGTGTCCATTGATTACCACTCTCTGTCTTCTCCCACTTAACCATCATCCCTTTATCTATAGCAGCAATTTTCCTCCAATGCCACACTGCTCTAATTTGTGCAGCAGTCTTCCATGTGCAACAATATCAAAAGCCTTTCTAAGATCTAAATATATGATATCAAAATTATTCTTTCCATCCAGTTCCTTTGTGACTACATCATAGTATCCAATCAAATTGGTCAGACAAGACTTTCCCTTAACAAACCCATGCTGTGTACGAGCTATGGCTGAAGTCTTGTCTAGATGATCCTGCAATGGTTCTTTAACCAGTGCCTCCATTAATTTCCCTCGAACAGAAACAACAGTTGAACTTGCTAGTGTGCGAGTGACCAACCCACAAATTCCAGTCAATATCTGGGAAATTAAAATCCCCCATTATAAGACTCTCTGATTTACTGGCCCACTCTATTTCCCTGTACAATATCTTATTATACTCATCAGAGTCATTGGGCCTATAGCACACTCCTACTCTCAATTTTGATTTCCCTATGCTTATGTCACACCAAACTGACTCGATGTCGACTGGCTTCATTTCCTTGGACTTTGTGTTTCTTAACTAATAGCATAACCCCTCCTCCCCTCCTGTCCTGTCTATCCTTTCTATACACATTGTATTCCCCAAATTCCAGTTCCGCATTACTTATATCTGTGTGACACCACGTGTCTGATATCCCAACAATATCTGACTTTGATGTTTTGAGCAATACCTCAAATTCATCAAATTTATTTACCAAACTCCTAGCATTGGTGTACACGCAGGTATACATGCACCTGTTTCTATTCTTAGCTACCCTAACACAACCCATGTGTTTACTTGTACCGCAATGACTCCCAGCAGTCTCTGAAATATCCTGCATCTTGTTTTTCAGGCTTCTGCTCATTTCAATAGAAGCAGTGCAAGAATCACTTCCACCTCTGCCAGTGGCTACTGTTAATCTATTAGTCCTTGTATCCCCCCCAACTTGCAGTTTTCCGACCCACCTAACACTGCCTCGACAGCATCAGCAAAAATTCTTGCACCCTTTCTATTTAAGTGTATCCCATCCCTGTAGAAGCAATCTCTCCTGTTAACAAGTACAGTCCAGGCTGAAAAAAATTCTACCCCTTGAGCCTTGCACAATCCCTCCAGGGCCGAATTGATCGACAAGGCTCTCATCATATACTCCCTCCTATCGTGTCTGGGCAGAATTGCAGACACTTTCAAATTCAACCCTAATTCACGGCTTTTTTCAACAGTGACCTGTACTTGCTAAGTAATTCTGCCGGTCTCCTACTCTTAATATCATTAGTGCCAACGTGTACAACTATATCACCTTTTGTGCCCTTAAAAGATGATATCCGCTCTACAACGTCATCAACCTTTGCCCCTGGCAGACATACCCTGGTCCTATTCCACCTATCCTTTTTACAAAGCATGTTCCCCGTTTCCCTGACAATAGAGTCACCAACAACTACTAGTTCCTGTGGGACCAGCGCATTCTGCCTAGGGGGCTGCCTCTGTGTTGCCTGATGACCAAGTGCAAGCTCTGGCGTTGATGTGGGCAGCTGAGAGCTTGATGGGCCCCTCAATTTATTTCCTTCGAGGGCATCCACCCTGTCCTTCAAGCTCTCATAAAGGCCCATAACAACGCTGAGTTGTCGCCTGATTTCCTTGCACTCCTTACATCGTGCACACACAAAGACATCCCCCTTGGCAGTATCATGTCCCGTACCCGACTGCTCCGCAAACATCAAGCAAACAGTGCATTTTAAAAGACTGTGATTCAGAGGGCAACTGCCCCCCTCAGTTCTCCCCTGAACCACAGCACTCCCATTAGCTTGAGCCTTTTGCTTTGCTGCTCTGGTCAGAGTCATGATTCCGATTTAATTCATTAAAATTTCAAAACAAAAATTAAATCCTTAAGTTATATCCCAAAACAGTTATAACGCTATATTTATTTTTTCGGTATCTAGTGTTTTCTACGAGTTCCCTTTATACAACTTCCGTATCACGTGTACCACTATAGTTATGTATTAATTATTTGTTACGTTTAAGTCGTTATATATATATAGAGTTAAAAATACAATTTAATCGACAATAAAGTTTATCAAGATTAATAGATTTACTGATTAATTGACAATATTATATTATGCACTATACTACACTAAGCTTATGCTATCGTGTAAAAATGGCGGGAATTCTCGAACGGTACTTCTACGGACTCGTAAGTATTGATTAGCTTCCAAATCTCGCTATCTCAATTTAGAATAAACTAAGGATCCTGACTAGGTCTATAATCTACTTATAGAAGATAATTTGATATAACAATTGGTTAATAAATCGACTAAATTTGGTTAAAAAAAAAGACCTCTCGTTCAATTTGTAACACGTGGATTTGATACCGTTACCGATACTAAGTAATACCTACAAAATCTCTGTCTAAGTTAAACTTTAAACTAAGTATCGTAACTAGGAATATAAAGCTACTCTAGAAACTAAGTTAATATGACAATTTAAGCAAATAAATCAGGAAAAACTTCTCTGTTCCAAGAGCTTCAAGGAGCTTCGTCCACAGGCTAACCTCGTTCCCAGATTTTGATGATCTTGAACCATCAGTATCATGTTGGCCAATCTGATTCATCCCCTTTCTTCTAGAGTTTACAGAAGTAAAGAACTCTTTGCTGTAAAATAAAGAATTCTTTGGATCCTTTGCCAAAGATTTCTTGTAATTTGCCTTTTCCTGCCTAACCTCTGTTGTGTCTTGGTTACAGACCAGCTTATATCTATCATAGGCTTCAGTGTCACCTGTAAATTTATATGTATCCCATGCATTTTTTCTCTGTCTAATTAGTTCATCTGACATCCATTTAGGCCAAAATCTTGAACAGTATTTCTTAGTTGGTATGAAAAGCCTAGTAGCTCCCAAGATTATTTCTTTGAATGCTTCCCATTTTGAATTTGCTGTTGGTAACATCATCAGTTGGACACACCATATAGAATTTATATACTGACTCAGACCACCATAGTCACCTTTACAAAAGCAAAAACCCTTCCCTTTACCCCTGATGTAGTTACCTCTTTGAATAAATCCCACATCAGCACATTGTAATCGCTGCTACCTAGTGGTTCCCTTATCTGCAGATTCTTAATGCATGAAGAATCACTACTGATAATCCGATCAAGAATATTACTCCCTCTAGTTGCCTCCTTAACATGCTGCTGTAGAAAAAAATTATCCAATAAAGCCTTGCTAGTGTGTGAGTGACCAACCCACAAATTCCAGTCAATCTGGAAAATTAAAAGCCATATTATAAGACACTTTGGTTTACTAGGCCACTCTTATTTCTCTGCACAATTGCTCATTATACTCATCAGATTCATTAGGTTTATAACACACACCTGCTCTCATTTTTCTTTTCCCATTGTTTGTCACACAAAACAGACTCAACATTGCATTGTCCACCAACATTTGATCGGATGCACTTACTTAGATTTTGTGTGTTTCCTAACTAACAGCATAACCCTTCCTCCCTTCCTGTCCTGTCTATCCTTTCTGTACACATTGTACTCCCCAAATTCCAATTCTGCACTGCTTATGTCTGTGTGATGCCTCTGATATCCCAACAGTATTTGCCTTTGATGTCTTGACTAACACTTCAAGCTCATCAAATTTATTAACTATACTCCTAGCATTGGTGTACATACACCTGTTTTTACTCTTAGTTATCTTAACACATCTCATGTATTTACTTGTTTCACTATGACTCCTAGCTGTCCTAGAAATCCCCATTGGCATGCTTTCCAGGCTGCTGCTCAATTCCATTTCAAGAATCACCTTTGACAGCGGCTACTGTTAATCTATTAGTCCGTGTATCCCCCCCAAGTTGCAGTTTTCCGACCCACTTAACTCTGATTCGATAGCATCAGAAAATATTCTTGCACTCTTTCTATTTAAGCATATCCCATCCCTGTAGAAGCAGTGTCTCCTGTTAGTATTAGTATTAGTAATGGCCGCATGGTACAAGAAAGCCTATGGCTTATGGTGCACCAGCCAAAAAAAAAAAAAAAAAAAAAAAAACTCGAAACCCGAATAAAACAATGATATAAAAAAAATAATAATAATAATAATTAATAAAAGAAAAGGAAATTAAACCTATCATCTTATGCGCTTCCCTGACCCGAAGGTACTATCCAGATGACCTTTCAATTTCCACAAACTGTCAGCCTCTACCACCCATATAGGCAGCTTATTCCAGTAATTTATAACTCGGTGGCTAAAATAAAACTTCCTGCAGTCCAATCTAAACATTTCCCCCCTTAACTTGAATTTATGTCCCCTAGTTCTAGCATCATTTATAATCTTGAAAATTTCATCCTCATTCATTTTACTGATGCCTTCCAGAGCCTTAGACACCTCAATCAAATCTCCTCTAAGTTGTCTAGTTTCCAAACTCTGCAACCCACATATTCAAAGTCTTTCTTCATAAGGAAGCCCTTTTGCCGATCTCACCAGGCGAGTTACCTGTCTTTGCACCCTTTCAAGGAGCTCGATGTCTTTTTTTAGGTGCGGTCTCCATACTTGAACACAGTATTCTAAGTGAGGTCTAACAAAAGCCTTATATAATGGGATTATCACGTCCCTATCTCTACTTGCAAAAGTTCAATAGATCATCGATAGGACACCATGGGCCTTCCTTGCAACCTGTTTACAATGCTCAGAGAATTTCATGTCTGACCGTATCGTAACACCCAAGTCCCTTTCCTCCAGTACTGGGTTTAGTTGAACATCACCAAGTGAATAAGTTATTTTGGGATTACTGTTTCCCAGGTGTAATACCTTACTCTTTGTTGGATTAAAGCACAGCTGCCAGTTTTCTGACCATTCCTGAAGTCTATCTAGGTCTCTCTGAAGAAGCTCAGCTTGACAGTGATCATTAACTACTCTACCAATTTTAACATCAACTGCCCTTTATCCCTTCATCGATGTCGTTTATGAAAATTAAAAACAACAGTGGTCCTAATACTGATCCTTGGGGAACCCCACTTCTTACATCAACCCAATCTGAGGAATAGCTGTTAACAAGCACAGACCAGGCTGAGAAAAATTCTACCCCTTGAGCCTTGCACAATCTCTCCAGGGCTGAATTAGTCAATAAGACTCTCAACATATACTTCCTTCTATCGTGTCTTGGCAGAATTGCAGACACTTTCAAATTCAACCCTGACTCACAGCTTTTTTTCAACATTGACCTGTACTTGTTAAGTAATTCCGCCAGTCTTAATATCATTAGTGCCAACTTGTACAACATCACCCTTTGCGCCTTTAAAAGATGATGTCTGCTCTACAGCGTCATCAACCTTTGCCCCTGGCAGACACACTCTGGTCTTGTTCCACCTATCCTTTTTGCACAATATGTTCTCCGTTTACCTGAGAATAGTGCCACTGACAACAACTAGTTCCTTTGGCACCACCACATTCTGCCTTGGTGGTTGCAGCTGTTTTGTGTGATGTTCAAGTGCAAGCTCTGGCATTGATGTGGGCAGCTGATAGCTTGATGGACCACTCGTTTTAAATCTTTCGGGGACATCCACCCTGTCCTTCAAGCTCTTATGTCTTGTCAATGATGTAGAGGAATTTTTCTAGCTTCCCCCTGTATGAGGCCACACCTTGAGTACTGTATACAGCTCTGGAGACCTCATTTTAGGAAAGATGTAGAGCTGCTGGAACAAGTACAGAGATGTGCAGTGAGATTAGTGAATGGCCTTGAATGGTTTGAGCGAGCTCTATGCTGATAGGATTCTTCTTCCTCTCCAGATTAGTCACCTGAGGGGACATAAATTCAAATTGAGGAAAGACAGTTGTATAATAGATGTGCAGAAATTTGCCTTTAGCTAGTGAGTTGTTGATTGCTGGAACAAACTTGCGTTCATTGTTGTAGATGTTGACAGGTTAAATTAATTCAAAGCAGAACTAGAGAAACATTTGGAGTGAATGGATGGGTGAAATGGGATGGTTTTTTTTTTTTTTTTTCTTCTTCTCCTTTGATGCTATATAAGCTTGCTTTCTTGCATCATATAAGTCACAAAGGTGTTTATTCAAGTTAAGATTATGAATAGTCATATTTAAGATTAATCAGTTTAAGATTATGAATATGAATTTTAGAATGAATTTAAGATTAAAGATTAAGAATTAATCTTATAATTATTAAAGATTAATAATTTAAGATTAAGAATAAAGATTATGAATTTAAGATTATGAATCTCTGACAACAAAAACTTTATTTTTTTACTAAATGAGAGTTGTTCTATTCTGCTTGGTTGGTAAAAAATTGAATAAATATTTTATATATGTTTATATATGTGTGTATGTATATATATTTTTTTCTGCTTTTATTTTTCATTAGGATGATTGTGAATTACAACAAGAAACCTAAATATGAAAACCTAAAAAAATTTGGAATATCATGGTTTTACCATACTGTAATAGTGGCTGATAAAATCCTAGCTTCAAGGGAAGTTTATTTGCCAATTAAAAACTTCTTAGAATCATGTTTAGATACCTTAGGAATGGTAAGTAAGGATTAGATTTCAATGATTTAAATATATTGTGAGATACTCACAAAAATGCTTCTTAATGGATTTTTTCACATGGTTCAATATCTTTTGCATTTACCTAATTAATGCAGATTGATCTTTATATAGAATTGTAGGGGGGGAAATGAAATTTTTTGCTGGTAGATATTCATGGATGAATGGCTGGTTACATAAAGTAAATTTACATTTTAGAAACCGAATTGGACACCTTATAGCATTCTGTACTATAAAGGTCTGGTACTTTTGCTTATTCCTAATTTTCCAAGTAATATTTTTTTTGTATTTTGTTATTCTTTCTGATAGTTTTTTTTTATTTTATTTTTAACAATACCTTCGATTTATTATTTTTCCATTTGGTAGTACCACAGTATTTTGCCTCTAAGGCCATGCATAGTAGCAGGGCATCGGTTTGCTTATTACTACTTTGAAATGCATGCTATTAATTTGTTTTCCACAAATTGAAAAATAATAAAACATTGTATCTTCATTGAAAGTTATGTTCTTGTTTTAAATTTTTTTTTTAGGGTTGAGGGGAGGAGTATTGCTTTTAATTTTTAATGGTGGCACTCATTCCGAGGTTGCACCAGATTAACTGGAAACCACATGTGGAGTTCAGGTTGCTTAGCATTGATACAAAACAGATTTGTTCATATTTTTATGAAATTGCTTACAATATTTTCTAATTCCAGCTACCATTCATTTCCATGGCCAAACAGTTCTTTTGCTTAAATTTTTTTTTTTTTTTTTTTTTGCAACGCTGATATTTTTTTCTCTTCTCTGGCAGTGATATTTTTTTTTCTTTTTAAGTTGTTCTTGTTCTATATACTTGAAAGTGCTAAAAGGTGAGCGCAGAAAACGGAAAGAATCTTTTTCTTTAATTTTAAATATTTATGACAATTACTACTCGTTTCTTTGACCATTCATTGGTTTAATTTATTTTCTTATTTTCAGTGCTGCTGCCTTACTGTGCCACCAGAAACATAGAAGGTTAAGGCAAACTCCCCTTTACCCAGGGGCCCAAACAGAGCAACAGCAGACTCTTATGTATTGTATAACTTGAGTTGCTGTGCCTGGTGTGTTGTGAAATTAAAAAGCCAGTTTTATAGTCCTGATTTGAAATCTTGACTGCTGGGATTCATCATGGAACAAGTAAATGTATGGGTCATGTTAGGCTAATTGAGACTATGAACAGGTGCATGTATACTAAAGCTAGGAGTATATCAAATATATTTGATGCATTTGAGGTGCTGGTGAAAACATTGAAGGATAATGATGTTGGGATAGCAGAGACATTGAGTCACACAGAGATAAGGAATGCAGTTTTGGAATTTGGGGAGTACAGTGCGCAAAGAAACAATAGACAGGATTGGAAGAGTTGAGGGATTATGCTGTTTGTTAAGAAACACACAATATCTAAGGCAGTGAATCCATTTGACATGGATGGACCGTGCAATGTTGAGTCAGTTCGAAGTGACATAAACACTGGGAAAGCAAAAGTGAGGCTAGGAGAGTGATATAGGCCTAATTACTGTGAGGAGTGCAATAAACAACTGCACACAGAAATAGAGTATGCTAGTAAATCAGAATGTCTTATTACTGGGAATTTTAAATTCCCACAATGAAACTGGAACTTGTGGCTTGGTCACTCGCAAACTAGCAAGACTCTTTAGGATTTATTGTATGGTTGTTTTCTGCAACATGTTCGAGAGGCAACGAGAAGGAGTAATACTCTTGATCTGATTACACAACTCAACACCTGAAATGCCCAATCTTGAATAATTTTATACAGCTGAACAGGAAAATCATATTAATTTTTCAAAAAATTTTTCGAATTACAATAGGGGTCTCATATTAGCAAGTTACTCTTAGGTAACAACTATGGCTCTCGGCAAAACACATGGCAACACCTCAGTTTCAGTACCACCACGCTCTTATAACACTTCTTATCTAAGGAAGTGCAATAGATGAAATAGAAATAGAAATAGATGGACAGTGCCATGGTAAGTCAGTTGGGTGGGACATAATCACTGGGAAAGCAAAAATGAGAGTACGAGTGTGTTCTAGGCCTAATGACTCTAATGAGTACAATGAACAGTTGTACAGAGAAATAGAATGGGCCAGAAAATCAGATTGTGTTATAACGGGGGATTTTAACTTTGCAGATATTGACTTGAACTTGTGGATTGGTCACTCGCACTCTAGCAAGACCTTTATGGTTTTATAGGATGATTGTTTTCTGCAGCAGCATGTTTGAGAGGCAACCAGAGAGGGTAGTACTCTTGATCTGGTTATCACCACTGATTATTCGTGTATAAAGAACTTGCAGATAAAGAAACACTAGGTGTACTGATGTGGGATTTACTTAAAGATATAATTACCGTCAAGGAAGGGTTTTTGCTTCCGTAAAGTATCCTCAGTGGTCTTTGCTTCAGTATTCTCAGACAGTGTTTAAATTCTGTACAGTGTGACAAACTGATAGTGTTACCAACAACAAATTCTAAGTGGGAACGTGGAAGCTATTAGGCTTTTCATACCAATCTAGAAATATTGTTCATTAGGCCGAAATGGATGTAGTAGTAGTAGTAGCAGTAATGAAGGCATGTGATGCATGAAAGCAAGCATATGAGCTGATGTAGCATCAGCCAAAAAAAAAAAAAAAAAAACCATATCCATTCCCTCTAAAAGTTCGTCCAGTTCCTCCTTGAATTTATTTGAGACATCAACTTCCACAACGACAGGTGGAAGTTTGTAGCAATTAACTACCCGCTGGCAAATGATAAATTTCCACACATCTATTTTACAACTCTCTTTCCTCAATTTGAATTTATGCCACTTCAGGTTCATAAGTTTACCCCCAGGGGCTCACATCTGGGGGGTATGGACTTGTCACACCCAGGGTCCTGAGCTGGATATTATCATTCTTCTTGGTGATTTCCTTCTGATTCTTGCTCTCTCTCAGGGTAATTCAGAAATTTTTTTTTTTTAGCTGTTAGCATAAGCCGTTGCAGCATTAGCTGTTGCAGCATAATAATGATAATAAGTAATTTGAGCAAGCGTACGAATCATCCCATCAGAACTCAGTGTGCTCAACCCATTCAAGGCCTTATGCACTTCAATCAGATCACCTCGCAAGTGCCTCGTCTCCAGCCGCTGAAATTTACAGAACTTAAGTCTATCTTGGTAAGAGGACCCCTTTGTTCTCCTCAGCCCTGGGCGCCAAGCAAATCTTGAGGCCAAGCAATCTTTACTGCGACTTCTACTGCGATTACATTAGAGAGATAAGTTTTTCCTTTTGGGTTCAGACATTTTTCTCCCATTATTCTAATATATAATTAGAGTTTTTTTTTTTTTTTCTTAAAGCATAAGGAAGAAGTTTCCAGAAAGGAAAGTAACCCTTTCTTAATTTTTCTGTTTACTAACCTTCTATACAGCTAAACTGCTTTACTCCCTTGGTGGCACTACTCCTGATTCCTTTGTCAGGGCTGGACCTAGGTGAAAAGACACCACCTAGGACTTAAAGGAGTTTAAAATGGACCAAACCAACAACACAAGATTGGAGAAAGTTAACTCCAATAAATCTGATGACTCAAAACTGAACATGTCTCAGGCTAAGAGAATGAAAATCAACAGCTCTCAGCTTACTGTTCCTTTCTTTTTGGTGATACATTCGTTATCAACACAAACGCGTTGGGAAATTATCTCCATTCTTAATTCAGAAGACTGTAGATTCTACAGTTGGATCACCGAAAATGATAAAATGATTACAATCAGGTGATCTCTAAATAGAATCCTCACTAACTCATCAATCTGAGAAATTTTAAAAACAAAGACCTTTGCGGGACTACCAATTGAAGTTACCCCACATAATTCCCTGAATACATCGAACGGTGTTATTACCAAATGGAACTTTTTGACTGTTTCAGAGGAAGAATTACTGCCCGAGCTAACAGAACAACAAGTGATACATGTTAGAAGGATGATGATGAAGAAAGATGGCATTCTCACTCCAACCTGATCAGTTACTCTCACCTTTAACAATCCTTCTCTTCCCCATTCAGTTAAAGCAGGATACTTAAATTGCAAAATCCGGCCATATATACTGAATCCAATAAGGAGTTACCACTGTCAGCAATACGCACGCTCTCAGACGACATGTCAGAGTGATCCCATCTGTCCTCTCAGTGAATTGAAAGAACACAATCAAGCAAACTGCAGCTCCTCTACACCACTCTGTTCAAACTCTCATGGAAATCACCCTGCATTTTCGAAGACATGCAAAATGTGGATATTGGGAAAACAAAATAGAAAATTAAGTCTCTTATCCGGAACTAAGAAAACAGATACTTGCAACCAAACCTTCAAGTTCCTGTGCTTCAGCAGTGAAAGAACACCAAACTATAGCCACTCAAACAGAGATGGTAATACCTCCAAATCAAATGATAGACTGGAGTAAAGTAATATCAATGACAAAAACAACTTCACAAGAAACATCCAGTGCTAAAGAGCAGGATATTTCTGTAATTTCTTCAATTTTATCTAATAAACAGTGTAAACAAAAGCAAACAAACGTAGACAAAATGGATACTTGAACTTCACCTGCAGAAGATATTGATACACCTCGTCCTAATTTTCCAAAGAAAAACAGACCCCAAAATGATAAACGAAAAAAGCAGTCAGATTCAACAAGTAGTTTCGAGACCTAAATAACAAAGTATATTGTTATACAATGGATCTGCCATGGTTTATGTGCAAAATTGGAGGAAATAAAATATATTATTCAGCAGTATAAACTGGTCTACATTTGCCTTTAGGAGACCCATTTAACACTTCAATCTTCACCCACATTTCAAAACTATACACTTTTCCGGAGAGACAGAAATGATGATAGAACTGCCAAATGAGGGGTGGCAATTTTGGTGAATACTAATATACCTGCCGGGTGGGTAAAGTGCCTGCCTGGCAACCCAAAGTTTGCGGGTTTGAATCCCGCCTCGGGCTTGGATCAGAGTAAATGCAAAAACTTCTTTGAGAGGTGCATTATGGCCACAGAAGTCAATGCACCAATAACTAACAAAAAATAAATAAAAAAAAACCTAATATACCAGCTAAGCAAATAATATTAAAAACCAACTTAGTAACTGTTAGAATAGCCATTGGAATTTCTTTCACAATTCATCCCTTTATCTTCCACCAAATCTTCCTCTCTCCAGATTGGAATTAAATGATATTTCTATGCAGCTTCAACCTCCCTATTGCCTCATGGGAGATATGAATGCCCATCATCATCATCTGCGGGGATCTTCTCACACGGACATTAGAGGTAACATGATCGAAACTTTCCTAGATGATCATCAACTGAATTTCCCGAATAGCAGATCTCACACTTATATCAGTTTGGCTGCAGATATTACTTCTGCAATACGCTTAACAGTATGTTCTCCATCAATTTATCCCAATGTAGAATGGTTTGTATTAAATGATCCTTACAACAGTGATTATTTTCCAATAGTATGTTCCATACAGACACAATTGACTCTTACAGAAGAAACCAGAACAGTAATGGAATTTTATAAAATCTGATTGGAGTAAATATATGCAATTAATCAAGCTGGATAAGCAATTAATAGAAACCCTGCCAATAAATTATGCTGTCATAGGTATCAATAACCATGTGTTAGACGCTTCAAAAGCAACAAAACCTCAAATGAATAAGGCAAAACAGGCTCAGTACAACTCTTGGTTGAATGCAGAAAATGCGACGCTAAAAACAAAACAAAATTGTTCATGGAATGAATTTCGGAAAAATCCAACTACAGTCAATTTGATTGCATATAAAAAAAGCCAAAGCTGAAGCGAGAAAAATTCAGAGAAAGGCAAAGAAAAATTCTAGGATCATGTTTGCTTCCACACTTACTAGGAACTCAAGTCCTGGTTTGGTTTGAAAAAAAATTCAGGTTTTGAGTGGAAGATATCCAAACATACAATCTCGAATCTTGGAAAGAGCAGGATGTTTCTACAACAGACGAGATATAAGAAATTCTGGTTGAATCTTTTGCTTCCTCATCTGCAGTTACAAGCTACGGCACTGATTTTCAAAAATATAACATGCAAGCTAAACAGAGCAAGTTAAATTTCTGTACGACTACATTTCATTCATATAATCTACCATTCATAAAAGAGGATTGCTTACAGCTACTACAAATTTGCCTTATAGCGCACCAGGTCCCAATGGCATTTATTATACTATGATACAACACCTAAACTCTGATTTTCTGGATATTCTGCTAGCTCTGTATAATAGAATTTTTCCAAACAACCTACATCCATCCATATGGTGGCATGCAATTGTCCTTACATTTCCCAAACCTGGAAAAGATCCTTCCTATACATACAATTATTACCCTGTTTCACTGACCAGCTGCTAAGGGAAAATTCTTGAATGAATGCTGCCCAACAGCCTTACGTGGTTGTTGGAAACAGAGAATGTTTTATAACCCCACCAATTTTGATTCAGGAAGAATGGATCGACACTTGATCTACATGTAAAAGTTGAAACAAATATTAGAAACTCATTTATAAGAAAACAACATATGATGATGGTAAATCTAGATCTTGAAGAAGCTTTTGATATAACATGGAGATGCGGAATCCTACGAGATCTATTTCAGTTAGGATACAGAGGACAATTTCCCCAATTTTTAGAAAAATTCTTTACAGACAGAAAATTTCAGGTACAATATAGAGGCTGTTTATCTACAATATGTATACAACAGGAAGGAGTCCCTCACGGCTTAGTATTAAGTGCAACCCTGTTTGCCCTGCAGGGGAACACTATTACAAAAGTTATACCACCTTCACTGAAAATATATATGTACGCAGATGATCTTTCCATTTCATTTCAATCGCCCAACGTGAACACAATTGAACCACAGCTCCAATTATCCATAAACAAAATAGAAGCATGGACTAAAAATAATGGATATAGAATATTTTAGAAAAAATTCAGTTGTTATACACTTCAGTAAATTGCGTGATCTTCATTCTAAACCAGTTTTATACTTAAATATAATTTCTCTACCTTTTGTTCGAAATTTCACTTTCTTAGGCTTAACATTAGATAGAAAACTAAAATTTCATGGACATATATTAAGATTTTGAACTAGCTGCCTCTCAAAACAGCATCTTGCGTACAGTATCTTAAATGGCCTGGGGAACCGAGAGGTTCACATTGCTACATTTTTATAAAACTTTGATTAGACCTCGTTTAGTTTATGGATCTCCTGTATATGCTTCAGCAAGAAGGAGCATGTTACATTGACTAGATACCATTTACCATAATGCCCTCCACATAGCTCTTGTAGCCTTTAGAACTTCACCAATTTATGGCTTGTATGCAGATACATCAGAACCCCTGCTGCACCTTCAATGAGATTACCTACTGTGCATGTATTTGGCAAAAATATACAGTAAACCATCACATCCAAATTGCTCCATTATTCACAATCCACTATGGACGAGTAATTAGGATTGCAAGCCACATGAAAATACACCAGTAGGACTGCATGTCAGACACTTATCTAGAGTTTCGGAAGTTCATTTCCAGCACATTTCTGCAGTAGATATAAATTCTGAACCTCCTTGGATGCCAACTGTGCCTTTGTCCATATCATGTCTTACAAACAGGAAGAAAAAAGAGATCTCTCCAATCATTTTACAGAATCTATTTTTTGAAAATAGAAACAGTGATCAGATTTACATGGATGGATCAAAATAAAACAGCTCAGTAGGTGCCGCAGTAGTTTTATTGGAATATACGATATCTGTCTCCTTGCCTCATGTTTACAGTATTTTCACAGCAGAATTATATGCTATTAAACTAGCAGTGGATAATATTACGAAACACCAGCTTCTACCTGCTCTAATCTATTTTGACTCCCTTAATGCAGTAGAAGTTTTGCAAAACAAGTTTCTATCAGTAGAATTCCCAGTCATGTTGGAATCCCAGAAAATGCAGACCAAGCTGCAAAAAATCCAGACCTTAACATACAAGGTAAATTTCAATTAGTATCATTCACAGATTATAGGGATGTATTTCATACCAAATATACTTCCATTTGGAAACAACTTTGGAAGGGCCAACCATGCAATAAACTCCACAGAATAAAAAAATTATATATGTTCATGGCATTCTAGCTCACATACAAATAGACGGGAAGAAGTTATATTGACAAGACTGTGTATTGGGCATACCTTCCTCACCCACAAACATTTACTTCTAAGAGAAGATCCCCTGCTTTGCTCTGTCTCTCAGATACAACTTACATGAGGGACATCTTGATTGATTGTTCATCGTAATCAGCCATTAGTACCATCTCATACTGATCATAAGCAAACTTGCAAGCTCCTCTAACTCTCTTTCTTTTTTTCAGTGACAAAGCAAACCTAAGTGAGCTCTTTATATAGATTAAACATCTTGGAATAATAAATACACTTGGATATGCATAAATCACTAAAATGAAATAGTGACTCTGACAGACACGTATTGGCCATAATTGCCCTTGTGTCGTAAAACCTGCATAACAACAACCGTCGTTCCCCTAACCAATCTTGTTGCCCTTCTCTGTACGCACACAAGCAACTCAACATGCTTTTTAAAATGAGGCCTCCAGACCTGTACGCAGTACTTGAGGTGTTTGTCTGACCTCGAGTTCCTCTGGCATTCTCCTCACTGAATAACTCCTGATGTGTGCATGTTGATGAAAAATATTCATTTAGTTTGTTAGCTACCTGAGCAGGATCATCAACAGTTGAACCATCGATATCAAGTGGACCAATCTGATTCATCCCCTTCCTTCTAGAGTTTACATAAGTAAAGAACTCTTTGCTGTTTTTCTTTGCATCCTTTGCCAAAGATTTCTCGTAATCTGCCTTCGCCTGCCTAACCTCCTTTGTAACTTGGTTACAGATCAACTTATATCTATCATAGGCTTCTGTGTCGCGTGTTAATTTATATGTATCCCATGCATTTTTCTTCTCTGCCATATGTCTCATTAGTTCATCTGACATCCATTTAGGCCTAAACCTTGAACAATATTTCTTAGTTGGTATGTAAAGCCTAGTAGCTTCCAAGATAAGTTCTTTGAATGCTTCCCATTTTGAATTTGCTGTTGGTAACATCATTAGTTGGTCCCACTGTATAGAATTTCAATACTGTCTCAGACCATCGTAGTCGCCTTTACAAAAGCAATAACCCTTCCCTTTACCCCTGATGGTAGTTACCTCTTTGAGTAAATCCCACTTCAGCACACTGATCACTACCACCTAGTGGTTCCTTTATCTGCAGATTCTTAATGCATGAAGAATCACTACTGATAATCAAATCAAGAGTATTACTCCCTCTAGTTGCCTCCCGAACATGCTGATGTAGAAAACAATCATCCAATAAATCCACAAAAGCCTTGCTAGTGTGTGAGTGACCAACCCACAAATTCTAGTCAATATCTGGGAAATTAAAATCCCCCATTATAAGACTCTCTGATTTACTGGCCCACTCTATTTCTCTGTACACTTTCTTATTATACTCATCAGAGTCATTAGGCCTATAGCACACTCCTACTCTCGATTTTGATCTCCCAATGCTTATGTCACACCAAACTGACTCGACACTCACTGTCCAGCAATGTCGACTGGCTTCACTTCATTGGATTTTATGTGTTTCTTAACTAATAGCATAACCCCTCCTCCCTTCCTATCTTGTCTATCCTTTCTTTAGACGTTATACTCCCCAAATTCCAGTTCTGCATTCCTTATATCTGTGTGACACTACATCTCTGATATCCCAACAATATCCACCTTTGATGCTTTGAGCAATACCTCAAATTCATCAAATTTATTTACCAAACTCCTAGCATTGGTGTACACGCAAGTATACATGCACCTGTTCCTATTCTTAGCTACCCTAACACAACCCATGTGTTTACTTGTATCGCAATTACTCCCAGCAATCTCTGAAATATCCTGCATCTTGTTTACCAGACTTCTGCTCATTCCAATAGAAGCAGTGCAAGAATCACTTTCACCTCTGCCAGTGGCTACTGTTAATCTTTTAGTCTTTGTTTCCCCCAAGCTAGCAGTTTACTGACCGACCCAACACTGCATCGATAGCATCAGCAAATATTCTTGCACCCCTTTCTATTTAAGTGTATCCCATCCCTATAGAAGCAGTCTCTCCTGTTAACAAGTACAGACGAGGCTGAAAAAAATTCTGCCCCTTGAGCCTTGCACAATCTTTTCATGGCAGAATTGATTGACAAGGCTCTCATCATATACTCCCTCCTATCGTGTCTGGGCAGAATTGCAGACACTTTTAAATTCAACCCTAATGCATGGCTTTTTTCCAGCAGTGACCTGTACTTGTTAAGTTAAATATAAGAAAGGCACCTGGGGTGGATCGGATCTATCTAGTTATATTAAAGGAGGCAGCAAAGGAAGTAAGCAAACCATTAGCCATAATTATGAGAGCCTTGGACTCAGGGAAGGTCCCCACGGACTGGAAATGTGCAAATGTATCCCCAATTCACAAAGGGAGATCAGTGGGTGACACAAATAATTACAGACCAGTTAGTTTAACTTCTGTTCCTGGTAAAATAATGGAGTCACTGGTTAAAGAGGCATTGCAGGATCATCTAGACAAGGCTGCACAATAATTCAGACAGCATGGGTTTGTTAAGGGAAAGTCTTGTTGGACAAATTTGATAGAATATTATGATGTGGTTACAAAGGAACTTGGATTTGAATAGAAAACTGCTGTACAAATTGGTGCAGAATGGTAAGCTGCTACGATGGATAAAGGGTAAGCTGCTACGATGGATAAAAGGTGTTCGTTCGGTGTTGGGTTCACTGTTGTTTTGTATATTTATCAATGATATTGATGGAGGTATATCAGGCTTAGTGTCCGAAGTTTTCAGATGATACAAAGGTTGGCATGGTTGTTAATGACAGTAATGGCCGTGTGCTACTGCAACAGGATCTAGAAAATTGGGTAGATGGGCTGAGAAGTGGCAACTGAAATTTAACCTTGACAAACGCAAAGTACTGCATATGGGTAGAAGTAACCCCAGAGAAACGTACCAACTGTGTGGTATTACACTTAAGGTGGTAGAAAATGAAAAATACCTGTGTAGTAATTTTGCAGTCAAATATGAAGTTTTCTGAGCAATGCAGACAGGCTGCCAGGGCAGGTCATGGCGTTTTGTCAATGATATATAGGAATTTTGCTGGCAGGAGGTGATTGTCCCTCTGTATAAGGCAATGGTCAGGCCATGCCTTGAGTACTACGTACAGGTCTTAAGGCCTCATTTTAGGATGGATGTAGATTTTCTTGAGCCTGTACAGAGAAGGGCAACAAGATTAGTGAGGGGAATGAAGGGATCCTCTTACCAAGAGAGACTAAAGTTCTGCAGATTGCAGTGGCTGGAGACTAGGCACCTGTGCGGTGATCTGGTTAAGGTGTATAAGGCCTTGAATGGGTTGAACACGCTGAATTCTGATGGGATTCTTCCACTTGTTCAGATTACGAACCTAAGGGGACATAAATTCAAATGAAGGAAAGACGGATGTAAAATAGATGTGCGAAAATTTGCCTTTAGCTAGCGTGGGAGCAGGTTAATTGTTGGAACAAACTTCTGTCATTATGGAAGTTGATAGGTTAAATAAATTTAAGGAGGAACTGGACAAATATTTTGAGGGAATGGTTGTGTGAAATTTTTTTTTTTCACTGATTCTGCATCTCATACACTTGCTTTCTTGCATCACATGCACTACTACTGATACCACCACCAAGACATAATTTCTCTTACCAAGATCTTGAAAACCTGCTAATACAGTTACCTTCCCTCTCTATCTCTTGGTGGATTTCAATAGCCCTATTGCGATCGATTAAATTGGATAGATGTGGCCGAAAAATTGAAACTTTTCTGGATAAGTGAAACCTTACCATTCTTAATACTGGTCTACCCACTCACATATAATTAGCAAATGGACAAACCTCTGCAATCAGTCTCTCAATGTGCTCCCTGATTCTGTTTCCAATCATGGAATGGTCTGTTATGGACACTCGAATGGGCAATGGTCATTTACCAGTTATTTGCGATCTGTTCACTGCACAACCACCATTAGCCAAACACTGCAGGAAATGGAAGTTCTCTGAAGCTAGCTGTGTCAAATTTCAATCAGTTGTAACCCTCGATGAGCAATATATACGAACACAGTCGATAGATGAAGCTACATATTATATTACTTCACATCTACTATCTGCAGCTAAATGTTCAATTCCATTCTCGAATTCCCAGTCCCAATGGCACCTAACTATTGGTGGAATGAAGACTGCACAAAAGCAAA